>NC_133798.1:36888974-37237266 GCF_043250625.1 Sebastes fasciatus
CCCAACTCTTCAAATACCAACGCTTGGTCAGCGGCCCCTACGCTCCAAACTATGACGCTCTAGCTTCCCCTCCAGTGTCAGTTTTGGACATGTCAAGGACAGCGTGTCAGTTCCTGCTCATTACATGCATACATGTCTTTTCAAAATAAACTTCCAACATAGGTTTACTTACATTTTTAGGTTTACTTGCTTAGGTTTAGGAAAAGATTGCGGTTTGGGTTAAAATAAGAACAACTAACATACAAGTCAACGTTGACTTGGTTTCACATGGGACACGAACAGCGGTCTTCTGGGTGAAAATATGTGTTTGTTTGACCCAACCATCCACACCGACCTCCTGCCTAAGCGGATTTTCTCGCTCTTTATACTCCATCAGTTGCTCTGACTGTCTAATACTGATGCAGATGAGTTTACATTGGAGTTAGATGAAAGCCCGGTGCGTCTTATACAGATTCTAAATGGTGCGTCAGTATCAGACGCAGAGGGACGACTTACCAAGCGTCGGTATTTGACGGGTTGAGAGTGAGAACGAGACGTTATGGCTATAGATTACCTAAAAGTCTAAAAGAAACGTTGCAAGTTTAGCATCAAACCACCTCCTTACTCGTCAAGATCTGTCTCCGGCGATGGAACGTTTACTCTTGTTTTGCTTCTTTTTATATCATTTATTTTCTTTGCTACCAAACGTGGCTTTCGCCAGGGGCGGATGGTTGGGATGGTGATAAAGTTCGCTTGCGAAGGGCTTCAACCATCTTTGGGTTTACTGTGCCACTACTCAGGAGCTGTTCCTTTAATGTGATGACAAGCCCTCGGGGCAGCTCTACTTCTTCGTCCTCTCATGTTGGACTGCAGGCAGACTGGACTACAGTGGCTCACTATCGCCTTTCGAGGTACAAGTTGTATTACAAGACAGGACGGGCCGGTGCTATCTGGTAGCATTCAAAACTGTTACTACTTCACATTCTGTTTGAACATTTTAAACAAAAATTCTGGCCATATCTTACAAATTGCACCTTTAAGCCAAAGGTGGAAATATTTATGAGCCTCTTTCATGATTTAAAAGCCTCTCAATATGAATATTCCTCAAGAACACTTCTCTACAGTAAAGCAGTCAAATAAACGTTGTATGTTTTATTCAAATCAATGCATCCGACTGAAGAAATACAGGTGAGGCGCCACACTTCACCACAGCATGCTTATTTCTGCCTCCGAGTCCTCGCCACATTGTCTGGAATGTCAAGACAAACGTGATAAGAGGCCTCCTGAGGAAACACGTCCTGTCAGCTGAGACAAGAATGAGAGCCGCTCCGTTTGAGCTCTGTTGTGTCGTGCTGCCTGTGTCGACACGATAGGCAAAGGGGGAGATTAGTGCCAACTGGGGTGGCTGTTGAACTTGAATTAGAATTTTGCATGCTCGTATTGAACCACTGAATAAATAATAATGCATTAGTTGAATAAATTTGCCTGAGTTGTAAGGAACATTTTCCATTGCTGAATCAATGACCATGATATTAACTGGGCGTAAAGAGACCACTTAGGGTAGTGTATTGACAATGTGCGTGCATCCATGTGTAAAGCTTCTCAGTTCAGGTTGTGTGCTTTGTAGGTTTATATGTATCCATAATATGCCTAAATCTGCATTACATAAATCTTCATTATCATATATAACATGCACTGTGACACTCGGGTTAATAATCGGAGGTTAAACCAACACCATATATCAAACCTCTGATACTGGGCAGAGGTTTAAGCAAATATAAACTGACTGTGCAAACCAAACCCAACCCCGCTTTAAAAAATAAATCTCTTATCAGCAGACAACCTTGTGACATCGCCTGCAAGACCCTGAAAGAAAACCCCGATGTAAAAGAGAAAGAGGACGGCAGCCCAGAGTCCGGTCCAGACCCTTATTCAGTTAACACTTGGCTGCAGGTCCGTGCAGTGACAGATCTGTTCCACGCTGGCAGTGACCTAACGCAACCACTCACTCTGTAATGTTCAGTTAGTGGTGACTTTAATCTGAAAGAACGGACACCTTTCAGCACTTGCCAACTATCGACACTGCGCGTGCCAGACACGCAAGCCAGAATAAGAACATGAATTCCGGCTCCAGCTCAGTTGGCGCAAAAAAACATAAAAGGATTCTGCATGTTTGATGTGTAAAGTATGAGGATGGTAGGACATGGAGGTGGGACCAAGTCATTGTTTTGCAAGTCACAAGTAGGTCTCAAGTCTTTGCACTCAAGTCCCAATTCAAGTCCCAAGTTAAGACTGACAAGTCCAGAGTCAAGTCCCAAGTCAAGACTGAAAGGTCCCAAGTCAAGTTCCAAGTCAAGACTAACAAGTCCCAAGTCAAGACAGACAAGTCCCTAGTCAAGTCCCAAGTCAAGACTGACAAGTCCAGAGTCCTAAACGTTGAGTTTCGAGTCAAGTCCCAAGTCAAGACTGACAATCCCAATTCAAATCTCAAGTCAAGACTGACAAGTCCCAAGTCAAGTCCCAAGTCAAGACTGACAAGTCCCAAGTCAAGTCCTAAGTCAAGACTGACAAGTCCCAAGTCAAGTCCCAAGTCCAAACTGACAAGTCAAGACTGACAAGTCCCAAGTCAAGACAGACAAGTCCCTAGTCAAGTCCCAAGTCAAGACTGACAAGTCCAGAGTCCTAAACGTTGAGTTTTGAGTCAAATCTCAAGTCAAGACTGACAAGTCCCAAGTCAAGTCCCAAGTCAAGACTGACAATCCCAATTAAAATCTCAAGTCAAGACTGACAAGTCCCAAGTCAAGTCCCAAGTCAAGACTGACAAGTCCCAAGTCAAGTCCCAAGTCCAAACTGACAAGTCAAGACTGACAAGTCCCAAGTCAAGACAGACAAGTCCCTAGTCAAGTCCCAAGTCAAGACTGACAAGTCCAGAGTCCTAAACGTTGAGTTTCGAGTCAAATCTCAAGTCAAGACTGACAAGTCCCAAGTCAAGTCCCAAGTCAAGACTGACAAGTCCAAAGTCAAGTCCCAAGTCAAGACTGACAAGTCCCAAGTCAAGACTAACAAGTCCCAAGTCAAGATAGACAAGTCCCTAGTCAAGTCCCAAGTCAAGACTGAAAATCCCAGAGTCCTAAACGTTGAGTTTCGAGTCAAGTCTCAAGTCAAGACTGACAAGTCCCAAGTCAAGTCCCAAGTCAAGACTGACAAGTCCCAAGTCAAGTCCCAAGTCCAAACTGACAAGTCCCAAGTCAAGACTGACACGTCCCTAGTCAAGTCTGACAAGTCCCAAGTCAAGTCCCAAGTCAAGACTGACAAGTCCAAAGTCAAGTCCCAAGTCAAGACTGACAAGTCCCAAGTCAAGTTCCAAGTCAAGACTAACAAGTCCCAAGTCAAGATAGACAAGTCCCTAGTCAAGTCCCAAGTCAAGACTGAAAATCCCAGAGTCCTAAACGTTGAGTTTCGAGTCAAGTCTCAAGTCAAGACTGACAAGTCCCAAGTCAAGTCCCAAGTCAAGACTGACAAGTCCCAAGTCAAGTCCCAAGTCCAAACTGACAAGTCCCAAGTCAAGACTGACACGTCCCTAGTCAAGTCCCAAGTCAAGACTGACAAGTCCCAAGTCAAGTCCCAAGTCCTAAACTTTGAGTTTCAAGTCAAGGCCCAAGTCAAGACTGACAAGTCTCAAGTCAAGTCCCCAGATTATATTAAAAAACATGCATGATAACATGAGATGAAAACATCACTTCTCTGGCTTCTTGCTCAAATTCAAGTGCTTGAAATCTATTTTATTTCCCATTATTCCACTTAAGGATAAAAACAACATGTGTAACTTAAAGGCCTCCGTGGATTTATCGTACTGTCTTATCATGTCAGCTTCCTTAATGCAGCGTTTAGATTTCATTTTACAGACGCTGAGAAGAAGAGGCCCACCATTTGCGGCTCTTAAACCCCTCACAGACACGTTTTATGTAAGTTGTGCACAGACTCAGTCAGTATATCTGTCACAATGAGAAAGCAAAGAATCTTAACAATTTCGTTTGTAGGCCTTAGCTGTCACATAGATTCATCAGCAGCACCTAATAGAAATATAGCCGTCCAAAATAAGACAGTAAGTAAATCTCACAGAATCTCAGGTTGTAAAGCTGCTATTTCAGAGGATATGGGTCTGTTTAATGTTCCCTCAGAGAAGGGTCTTATGAGGGCTGATTCACAGAGATGGAAACGTCTGCCACTGGAAAACAAAAGCAGGAAGAACAGCAGCCACATGGACAGAAGGTCAGAGAAAAAAAGATTCCGTGGAATAATCATCCATTCTTTAAAATGTACACATAGTAATCAAAAACTCATTAGAGATTTTGCTATCATTTTGGCTCTGTGAGCTCTCCCACAACATCAGTCCTTGCACGGTCCCACAGAACAAACAGCCTGGCATAACATGCATCTCATCAGCTTTTCATTAATGTTTTTGTTTTGGAAAACCTGACAGGCATGCAGTGTCAGGAGGCTAAATGGTCATCATGGCTCACAAGCCACATTCTGCAGGAATCGTTTTGGTAAAGATTAGAGTCCAACTCCGTGTGGTTAGACAGAGTGAAAGGGAAATTTTTCAAACTCCCCTGGCACTCACTGAAATGCCTACTGATCCAGCAGCACGCCGAGCTGCTGCAGATCTGAATGGCAGACACTACAAAGGAACATCTTGATCAGTGATCCCACATATCCCTCTTTGTGATAGCCAAGTCCTGTAGCGTGGCACAAAGCAATAGTGGTAAAGCCGCTGGGCTGAGGTACTGCCGTGCCAGCTCGAGAGGGCTCAGGATTTTTGTGTGGTTACAAGAAAAAGAAATCACCCATCTTCATCTTGACTCAGCGTGCTAAAATGTGCCTCCTATTTCGCAGTCAAAATTCAATCTACTCTTAAACGGTTCAACACTGTGCCACTGGAAAACTAGAATGGCACTCAGAGAGCGCAGACCTTCGCCAAGCTGCCCAAGTACGATTAATTTCATTTTGAACTCTTGCTTCAGAGAGATACCAATCTCAGTTATTCACAAATTAATGCTGACATATTTAAAGGTGCTATTGATTGAACATTCAGCCACTAGATGTTGCATTCTTCCTCCCCCGTTCCATTGCATTTACTTCACAACAAGTCGTTGCCAGGTACTTACTGTCAATCTCAGCCATTTATCGTTTTTTTCCATTCCAACTGACGACCCAGAGATACCAAGAAGATACCAACATCGTTTTACTATTGGCTCACAAGCCTTGTTAGAAGTTGAAGCCAAACGTCAGATATCTTCCACAGAGATAACAAAACATTCATTTTGGACCCGCCAAACTGTTTAAATTATCAATTCAAAATCATAATATTTTTTTCAGGAAAAGCCATACTTCTATTCTGCACTTTTCTACATTAAATCGTTATCAATAAGACCTTTAAGTTTAGTTTAGATTAGCTGCCTTTAACTGTTATTCTTATTTACATTAAATTAACCTTTATTAATATTTACTTTAAATAATAAAACCAAAAAAGCTTTAGTCAATTTGTAAGTTTAATCCAAAAATAAACAACCATGTGCACATGTGTAGTTGTTAGTAGGTCCACCACTTTGATCTTAGCTGAAATACCTCAACAACTATTGGATGGATTGCCAACAAATCTTGTCCAGACATTCATGTCCCCCTCGGGATGAATTGTAAAAACTTTTGCCCAATTGTTTGGGTTTGACCAAATAATCACAGCTGTGCCTCAGCGCAGCCTCATGGAGCTGCTAGCGTGACTGTAGACTTGTTATCCCATAGCTAATTCCTCTTATAGAAGATGAGGGGGTTGCGAATACTTAGCAGTCTGTGAACCGGATCTCTGGGTCATCCTTGACGGAAAGCAGAGTCACCGGGGGCACAGCAGCTGCTTTTCCATTCACAGTGACCAGCCAGGGTCCAGTTAACCTGTTTACAGTTTCACACAAATCACCGTTCTGCTTTGTTTCCTGTAATGTAAAGCGTGCCTGCGCATTAATCAGTAGACGTTTACAGGCAGAAGAAAAGTGATGCTGTGCTACCGTGATTGGTTGGGAACATTATAGGCTGAAGAGTGTCCAGGACACAATTCAATCCCTGGAAAAAAAAAATGCAGAAAGGCCAGTCAGGGATGTTCAAAAACTCAAATTCTAAATTTAAAATGTGGTCAACAGCTGAGCCAGCGAATTAAAATAACTCATCATCAAGCAACAGAGCCACCAAAGGCCCACTGGGTGCTTTTCCACTCAGCCAATGCTCTGCTGAAATATGACTGTCTCACATGTTGAATAGATGTACAAGGAGCAAATGGGGCTAACTTCCTGATTCTTGATTGTTTTTCTTTTGCCTTGAAAGGGGAAAGACCAGACTGTAGAAAAACATAAACACGGGGTCTGTGTCGACACCATATGTTTCTAAAAGTGAGAATTTTGAAACGGTTTGCCACCCACCAAAAACTCTAAATTTAGGCTTTAAGTTGCTCAATACAAAATTCAAAGCACATCTATTGAGGCAATAGCCATACTTAGCCATAGCCTTAGCCACCAGTGGCGGCTGGTGGATTTTTTTTTGGGTAGGGCCAATCAATTTCAACAAACATCCTAGTACGATTCAATGCAAAAAAAGGTATCAAAAACGCATTACTACTTTGCAGTTACATTTTTATCATTTATTCCAACACTGACATAAGGACATCTTATTCATACAATTCAGTATGTTAATATAACATACGACAGATCATTTATAAAGGAAATGGGCTGTGAGAGAAGAGAAGTGGAGAGAAGCGAGAGATGAGAAGACAAGATCACGCGAGAACTGACATGAGCCCTGACGAGAACAGAGAGAGACACACGTGAACGTGCGCGCGCACACCATGGGCCAAATCAGTTTGGCCCTCCCGGAAGTCTTTTTTACGGCGCTGATTGGATGAATTGTATGTCATTCATGCTTGTAATCATTTATCTTTAATCAGTGATTGGCTGTACTGCTTATTAGACCCGCCTTCCTTGGGCCAAATCCATTTGGCCCCAGAAAGTGCACGTGCAGCAGAACAGCTGAGAGGTGCACTAGCAGAGAGTTCAAGGAGGAAAGCAGATATTTGGCGCAGTTATCCTATTTTACAAATATTACGGGTATATTCCATAGGTCAAAAACACACATATTGACAATTTTTAGAATTTTTAGAATTAATAATTTTATAATTTTTTTTTTTTTCTTTTTTTTTTTTTGGTGGCTCAATTGGGTGGGGCCAGGCCCCGTGGCTACAGCCAATGCCAATTAGCTGATCCTTTAATTTTTTCTTAATAAAAAAAAACACCAAATTGCACAATATAGAGAACAGAAATGAGCTCCGTACTGAGACTTCTTCAAGAGAGAAGTTGGGGGTTTTCCTGTTCCTGATTTCCTGTTTTCTTGGGCCGAGTATCTAGAAATAGTTAAAGGAACTGCTTTAATGGGTTTTTTTGTAGCTTTTAGCTGTGGTGGTTTATGATCTTTCTCCTTTTGAGCTTGAATTCACTTCTTGTACGTCACTTTGGACAAAAGTGTACCAAATAAATGTCATGTATGTAAAGATTTACATTGGTTGTTTTACCTGGTTGTCAGTAAAGACAGTTAAACTGATTGAAAGGACTGAACCTTTCTACAGTATGTGACCTTTTCAGCCTGGTATTCACAATTTATGTCCACTGCCAACATCGGTTGAGTATGGGTGTGTTAGTTCATCTGACTTTCATGCATCAATCTTCACCTTTTTTCATCAACTGTAAGCACATTCTTACATTACTGAGAGACTACAACTTCATGTAAGACTCCAGCTTTTTGAAAACACCCTTCAATGTATCCAAAACTTGGATTGGTTCCATATGAGCTAAACCTCATGTATATATAAACATTCACATTATGCACTGTGGGAATAAACAAACTGGTACGCAAAACCAGTCAAATATTTACCTCAGCCAGCATGGATGGCATGCAGTGGACAACACAGCGAGTCAATCACACGCAATAAGAGTGAGAAGGAAAGAGAAGGAGGACTGTAATTGGGTAAAAGGCCAAGCTAGAGTGCTCTTGTGTGCCATTATCAGCAAGGTGGCCCCTAACTCGGACACGTCTATTTCTGTTTGCTCTTCAACTCTCTCGACATGGAAGGATAAGTCACCAACACCTCTGTAACATGCAAATGAAATTAAGCAGGAATTTATAGTATGTACAATAAGGAGGTTCATTCATTTGTTCAATTTCTTTTTAAGTGATTCAGGATTAGTTAAATTGCTGCAAGGTTTTGTTGTGTTTCTTTATCACTATTTTTGCAAACATATAAATGTACGTGCTCATTAAAATACACTGATTTATTTCAGCTCCTGGACTTTGAAATTTGTCAAAGCGCCAGTAATTGAGTAACCTCAAAAGTGACATACAGGAAACTAATCATCAATCCCCTGCGGGGTTGCTGCTCTTTTCTTTTGTCCTGGCCTGTTCCTATATTCTCATGGTTCCCCTCTGAGCTGCTGCTGCAGTCTTAAAGCCACGATATTGCGCAAGGCATTAAGCGTGCAATGAGTTGGCCTTTCTTGATTTCCGCGTGTCATTTGTACGCCATGTATCCTGTATTGACTGCAATGTATATAAATACTACGGTAAGAGTTAGTGGTGTAGTATAAAAAATGAGAAACACCATTTGTGGGCGGGTGGGCG
Source organism: Sebastes fasciatus (assembly GCF_043250625.1). Lineage (NCBI taxonomy): Eukaryota > Metazoa > Chordata > Actinopteri > Perciformes > Sebastidae > Sebastes > Sebastes fasciatus. The sequence continues at coordinate 36,897,669 of NC_133798.1, forward strand.
GGTGGGGAGGTGGATGAGTCCAAATAACACCAGACTTTTAACCAGGAGACTGGTGTTCGAGACCGGTGTTTTGTTTAGTAAAATACCTTAGTGACATTGATGTTTGTGATGCGTTTTCCATAGTTGATGTGTTACATTACTAATGTACTACACGTAAAAAGAGGCGTACAAATGACACGTGTAAAGGCTAAAATGCGTACTCGTGATACGCAGAATGTCCTTATAATGTTGTGCTATTTATACGACTTCCCGTGAGACTGGGCTGCATAAAGAGGACAGGAAACATGCATGTTTTGGCCCTGGTAGTGCCCAAATATATTAGAAAAATCACCAGATATCAACAGATATTGTTCCAAAAGTAAATTATTGTGCCTTACGTTGGTTGGTGATGGCTACAATATTTTTTTAATTTGCCACAAGACACGTGTGATGCCTTTTTGGCAGTTAATATAGAGAAAAATCATAGTGACGGTAAATGTTAATCCCACCGTTACAATAACATCAAACAAGACGCAACGAGAGAAATGTTCAAAACCGACCACAGGAAAAACATAAAGACGCTACAGAAATGGTGCTGAGGACATACAGCGGCCACCGACTTAAAACTACTAACCTAATAAACTGTGGAGCGGAGTACACTGGGACCACAGCGGTGCGATGACCGGCTGCCACGCCCACATCGCCCGATGCTGCCGCTGACAGCAGCCCACCGAGTCCGTGGTGTCCGCCGTGTGTGCGCTTAGGTTTGGGAGTATAATCTTCAGAAACAACTTCAGAGATGCAAGTAACATTAGGGTAATAATGTCTCTAGTGATTGTTTTGATGACATCAGTCAAAAGAAGAAAAAAGTTTTACTTTGTGGCGGTAACAAACGTGGGCTTCAGAATAAAGAGGTGCTTTCGGCGTTTATTGTCTCAGCAACCCCGTCTTTGAACGGTCTGAATGAGACAGCAGAGGAGGAGAGACAAGTGATCAGAGACGGGAGAGGACGGGAGATGGGGAGACAGAGTCCGCTGCAGCTGAACTCAGTGTATCGGAGATCTCTTTCTCTTCAGTGCCACTAGCCATCGCTGCAGCACTGATCTCCGTTTAAGCCGCAGTTTATGAAAATGGATGGTTTTGTCCTTGGTTTTAACATTGTAAAACTCATCCCGTGTCTCCTCCGTTCTCCGTCTTTCACCGTCTCTACGGTTGTATCTGTGTAACTCAGCCGAGCCAACCAGTCTGGTGACGTCACAGGCTGGAGTTCTGCAACATGGCGACGCTCTTTCTACAAAGGGGCTTGTTTTTTTTCTTCTTTTAAATGCTTATATTTGTCATGTTTGTTATATGATTGTTTATTAGAGTGGAAATCCATTTAGTAAATCAGCTTAACTTGGTTGACTGCTTCATTTCCACTTTAAAGCAGGAAGCTACTGTGCGTCTCCAGAGAGAGAGACGGGACTCAGTACTCTCCGTTTAGCCACTAGCTGAACATTTAGATTAAAACTGAAATTCACTTAAATGGCAACATCTGTTATTCCTTTGGAGGAAAGATAAAATAATGGGGAACTGGTATTGTTATTTAATTTCAATTTTCAAAATGTTATACAATTTCACTTCCTGCAGCTGCTGATTTAAAAGTGAATTGAAACCATCACATTGGTGGCAGCATACACAATGCACACACACCAGCCTGTGTGGGTTGCATGGACCCATCAGGGATGTTTAGTGGTGCTCCATCCAAAATATAGTTTTGAGCATCAAACATACACCCATATAGGTTTGAAATGTGGCTGATTTTATGCACCTTTCTTTATGAATTAATCCCTTCCTTCAAAAGATCTGAGTCTCAGAAAAGCAAACAAATAAGGTGGTAGAGGAGGGGGGATAGAAAGAGAGCACTAGAATCTTAAAGATAATCACACAAAAACATATTTATCTGATAAATCTACTCAACAGTCCAGTTGGCCAAATTAACGGAACGGGATCGGGGTGAGGCCTGGATGCTCCCCCCCATGAGGGCTGATGTTATTAGGCCACAGTGCGTGGATTCAAAGAAACAGCAGTGAGAACATTGCTGTCTAATTCTCCTGATAGATGACAAGTCGTGTCGATGCCTCCGAGTTTCCCATAAGCTCTGATTGCAAGACGCACGCGGGAACCACCACATGCACGCACATCTGCACAGAAAAATAACCCACACGTCCGCCCACCCGTTCCACTCAGATCATCTATCTTCATATAAATAACCCGGCTTCATTCGACTGTTTATATTGCAAATTAACTTTCTCATCAGAAAACAAGCATGCCTATCCTCCTTCAAATGTCAGAAAATTACACCAGCGGGAACAACCTACGTGGGATCACATGTCTCTCACGTTTTGCTTTAAAGATCAAGGTTCTGTGTATTCCTCTTTGGATGACGCAACTATGTCTTTGTACGATGGATAACCTTTCAATCTTCAAACAGCCTTGGTTTTTTTTTGACTGTGGCGGCGGTTTCAAAGCCTTTTTTCCAGGGAAATAATATAATGGTAGTTTTATTCACGCAGAGAACAACGTGATCGTACCTCAAAATAGATGTCCGTAAAGATAAAAGCTCAAATGACTGTACCGTGCAGCTAAGCAGAAGAGAATATTCTGCTGTACTAATTGTGGCAGTGGGTCAAGGACAATATATCAGACTATTAATCACTTTAAAGTGCAGTCAATCTAGATTACTGATTTTTTCCTGTAAGAGTAAATCAGATTAAGTACTTAAAATTGCCAAGGGGGCGATGCCCTCGTGAGGTACAGTATATCTGACATACGATAAACCTTTCAGAGAGATGGCTGTATGGTACACAGTATATATCTGATATACTGTATGTGTAATGTGAACACACTGTGCAGTTTGGTTATATTTCATCGCTCTTTTCATCAAGTTGCCACGATAATATTTTCCAAGTGGTATTTAAATAGAAAATAAACACTTAACTGTCACTGTTAAGTGTTTTAACTGTTTTTCACTAAGTTTTTTGATTTGTTATTTTTACTTTATATCCCTGATTTCCTTTTAGGACATCAAGCCACTTTTCTTGTCAGTCTCTCGTGTTGAACGGCAGGAATAGGAGCACTTTAGTGTTGATTTCCTACTAACTCTTCCGTCAACCTGATCTCATGGGAAGGCGTATAAATGGCACAACATTTTAAGGACATTTCGCGTGTCATGATAACGCATTTTAGGCTTTTCGTTTGTGTCATTTATACGGCATGTTGTTACCATGAAACGGTCACGGTTATGTTTACGCAACAAAACTACGATAACTGCCACAGTTCGGTTTAGGCCACAAAACCACTTAGTTGGTGTTGGTGTTTAGGAAAAACATCGTGGTTGAGCTTAAAATAAGTACGGAAATGAAGTGAAATACGTACATAAACAACATAGCATAAGTACGGAAAACACGTCACAAACGTAACTTCAAGATAACTCAACAACACTTTTGGACACGGACACCTGTCTCCTTGTTGAAAGTCCTGCATTTGTTGGACCCTCCCACCCACCATAAGTGATCTCTCTTACTTTTTATTCTACGTCACTAGCTCTGAGTGTAGCATGTTTATGCGGATGCATTTGCATTGCAGTAAGTACACACTACATGGCATACACATGAGACAAAGGTGATGTTATTGCACTCAAAATGACTTACAAATTACCGTGTCATTCATACGCTATTTAGTGAGACCCGGCTGCTGTCGTTTTTAGACCCAGCCGCTCCCACCTGCCCTGCAGTAACCTGTGTTCCCACCATTTCCCATCATCTGACGTCCCCCGCCCACCTGCATACCTGTTCCCACTTCCCCATCAGTTTACCTTATCTCCACTGCTAGCCTGGTTCTGACTTTTGACAGTTTTTGCTTTAGAGTCATGTTTTTGGCTTCAAACCTGTTTTACTGAGCCTTAGCTTTACTACAACTTGGCATTTAGATTCTCAAAGTCTAATGTCTACTGGAGGTGTTATTGTTGTTAGATCCCTCTCCAACATGTTGCTAATACTGTCTCCCATAGGTATGGACTGTAATTGTTTTGAGGTCTTAAAATGCCATAGCATAGGACTGATATCATTGTCATACATACTCGTGAAGTGAGCTCCTGCGCCCCACATGGAACCATCTGCATTTGTTATGTTTCTCTCAAAACACTTGAAAGTGAGGGTCCAAAAGCACACCTCTATATATTTAAAACAATAATTCACACCAAGTTTAAGTCTTCGGACAAATTCTTATTTTGTCGCCAGATGAAAAGTCAAAGTTATTACAATTGATGTTGGGGAGGGACATGAATGTCTGCACCAAATATACAGATTCAACCTATGGTTGTTGAGATATTTCACTCAAACCTCTCTCATGGTGGGTGTAAAGGAAATGTCCGGGGGTCACCAAAATCTGAGTGATTCATCCACTGGGGGCCATGAATGTCTGTAAAAAATGTCACAACAATCTGTCCAATAGTTGTGGTGGAGCGACCTCAGACTGAGTATAAGAAGTGGATGTAGTCACTGTAACATCACCCATTGGTCTGGGGACTGCCATTTTGGCCAACGCTATCTTGGTATTTGTCCGTTGCCAGAAGCGACATGAGAAGGTGGAGCTAAGCACAACCGAACACTGAATAAGACATTTCAGGTGACCAGAAAGGTTATAATTAACAGAAAACACATTGTGAAAGTGTTTAAGTTCTAAGACGGGACAACGCCGTGGTAGCGACCTGTCAATCACAAGGTATCTGACTCTAAATGGGACCATAATTTACTAAATGAACATCATGCTGTATTGAGGAAGACTTGAAACTAGTGATTGAGACCATAAACTCATGTTTACAATGTTTACTGAGGTAATAAATCAAGTAAGAAGTAGGCTCATTTTCTCATAGACTTCTATACAATCAGACTTCTTTTTAGCAACCAGAGGAGTCGCCCCCTGCTGGCTGTTAGAAAGAATGCAGGTTTAAGGCTCTTCAGCATTGGCTTCACATTTCAGACCTTGTGTTGCCAACTGGGAGCGACAGATAGACAGACTCACTCTCATTTCCATAGAGTCATACTGCTAGCAAAGCTAAAAATATATCTCTTAATGGAGCTTTAAGTACATTGTATTATATAGGACACTAAATTACATAGTGCCATTTGTCGTAATAATGACTTGCCGTCCACTAAAGTCTCACTGTGAAGATGTAGTTTCAGGAGAAGGCAGATAAAAAAGTATACAAAAATACCGTATATGAATATTTTGCATTTTATATTACATAATATACTCACTATATACTTTAATCTATAAAGCAATGGATTGTATAAGAAGTCAAAAAGCAATGAAATGTGAAGAGAAATCTTTTAATGTGATACTACTAATGGCCCGGGGAAGACGGGATCACACCTCCATGTCCGTGTGAGAGCAGAACAGCCGGTCATTACACAGGACAAGTTGATCTGTCCGCCAAGGAAATGGTCCCGAACGTCTCCATGACTCATCGAGAATGCAGGACCCATTAGCTTCAGCCTGGCTATTTTAGTTTGAACAAATTATCTAGGGCACCGTCTTATTTTCGGAGAAAGAAAAAACTCCCATGTTTTCATTTTTTGTGTGGATAAAGGAGTGACTTCATATCAAAGTAACAATATTACCATTCACAGTAATGTGATAAGACCTGTTCAAAGGTTCCCATTACACAGAGCTAATATCTGCTGTGTTGTTAGTTTAGAATCACATCTGAGTGGTTTCACAACTAAATGAAAGTCCTATCTTGTTATGATAACAGAGTCAAATGAGTTTGTTTTTCAATACCTGAAGCGCAATTATCGTAAAATGACTTGTACTAAATTGTGTTAAAGAATACATCACAGCTCTCTCAGGTCTGTGTGGAAGGTGGACAAAATCATCTAGCAATATCTAACATCTATGAGGAGTTTGACGTCCAGCTTTCGTGCTTTTTATAACAAGATTTACATGTTTTCCTACACTGAAGTCACTGAATGAGAGTCCTGTTATAAATACCAGCTTTGTGAGGGGTCATAAAATCTAGTAACTGAAGTGTTGATTGAGTTCTGTGTCTATGTTTAAGGGTTTAGTTTTGGTGTGTTTCATAATTCTGTGTCTATTTTATCCCTGTTGGTGATTGATGGTGGGTTTACAAAGCGCTGGAGAGACTAGCTCCAATTCGGACTTAGGGTCAACCAACAAAGGCACTTAGGTTAAAAGGATAGTTTGGGTGTTTTGACGTGGGGTTGTATGAGGTACTTATCCATAGTCAATAGTCTATAGTCTATTACCTGCAGTAGATGGCGGTCAGCACGCCCCCAGTTGGGAGAAGCAGTACCGACACAGGAGATTAGCAATGTACTGCTGTAGACGGGGCCAGCAGCAAAACATATTTTAACCACCTAAAGAAATCTATATCCGTTCAAGCGTACGCTGTATTTAGAATATTTTCCAATGGGGAACTGAACTGAAAGGGAAGCTTATCTATAATGTTTTTGTCAACTGAGTCTGGCTGCGTTGAAGAGAGCATAGATAAGTTTCACTTTCAGTTCAGTTCCCCGTCGGAAAAGGTCTGTCTGACGGCGAGATAAAGTGGTGAAAATACTCTAAATATAGCGTGCACTTAAAGCAGCAAATATGATTTAAAAAAAGTTATTTTTATAAAATGGTCACTATATCCTGACAGTAGTGAATGAGACGGGTAATCTGAAAAAAGTCATGTGCCTCTGTGTCTTCCGCAAGATTTCACAGACCAGAGGAAAACAACAAGTCAGAGCTGATCTGGAATCTGCCAGCTGCCACGCAACTCGCGAACTCCGATCAAACTAGGCAGCGCTGATCAAATATGAATCAATATTCTGTTACTGTAATGCCTATTTCTCTCCTCAGATGTTTTCAGAATCATCTTGTAGCGTACTGTTTAGCTGTAAAATGAGAAAGTTTGTGACCCGGCAGCCATGTTGAGATCTCTCGAGGAAATACCAAGCACCGTCCACCAGCCGGAGCTCAGCCAATAGGAACGCTCTCTCAATGAAATTACCTGTGATTGGTCAAAGTCTTCCATCACGGGTTAGATTTTTTTAAAGTCTTAAAACAGAGCCATGAGGAGGTGCAGAAGTCTAGTTATCTCTCAGAACACTTGAATTACAATATGCTGAAACGTTATTATGGAATTTTTGCCCAATGATGCCAAAAACATTGTTACCTACTGAAGCTTTACACTGATGTACATTTTTTAAGTTGAGCCTTTTTTTAGGTGGCTAAAATACGTTTTCCTGCCGGCCCCGTCCACAGCAGTACATTGCTTTTCTCCCATGTCAGTACTCCTGCCTGGTTCCCCAAGCTGGGGGCACGCAGACCGTCATCTACTGTAGGTAACACACTGACTATAGATAAGTACCTCATACAACCCCACTGAGAAACACCCAAACTATCCCTTCAAGGTTAGGGAAAGATCTTGGTTTCAGTTAAATGTCAGAGACATGTCGTGCCTCATGCTTTCGAATCACTGTGGACTTTTTCAATGTCAAACACGAATTAAATACAATGTCAGCAAAGATTTAGCTGATATGCTTTCGTGACTTGTCAGATACGTTAATTAACAACATTTCCTCATTACGTTGATAAAAATCATAATCATGGTGCACATCATATTTGCTGTTGCAAATTAGTATATAACCTTAAAATCGTTTCTAGGAGACGGGGTTTGCTTAGGCATGGTGGCATTGACGTGTTGAAACAGGAAAGGACCCTCCCCAAAGTGTTGCTACAAAGTTGAAAGCACATTAAAAAAATCATCACCTGTTGCAGCATTAAAGGTGCTCTATACGGAATTCGGAGCATATCTACTGCCTGTCTTGGGGTTTACCTCCTCCTATTGCCTTTTACATCACAGATATAACTAACTTGCTTTCCTCTTTGCATGATCCGCCTGTAAAGCCTTTTTAAATGCTTCACTGTTCTTTGTAGTTTTGCATTATAGTATGAATATTTTTATCATAAAAAGAATAAAACCAATACTCAAACACTATTTGTGGTTTGTAAATCTATGTGTAGGCCATGGTGGTCTTTCAAATTCAAACACAGAGGCCAGTAAAGTGGCTTCAAACAAAAGCAGCTGCACTGAAGTTTTCAGTATATCATCCACCTAGGTCCAGGTTGCATAACCACCGTGTACTCGGCGCGGATTTTCCCGATTATAAACCTGAATGTCGTGTTTACTGAAGCACTGATTTATCATCGGCAACCGAGGCCAGAGGAGAACATTCAAACCTACATATAAAGTTACATAACGAATGTATTATAGGTGGCCTCTGCGGAGGGTCATAACTTCATCCATAAAGCAAACAGATAATTAAATGTTTTGTTTGACGTGATGTTCGTAGGACTGCAGGCGCCCGGGAGGCAAACACTGCCTTTATGAATACTATAAAGAAAACCAGATAGAACTCTCTGAATCAGGAGGCTGATTTTTACAGCAGCTTCTGTTTTAGACTGGTTTTTTCAACATTTTCTTTCAGGTGCTTCTTATTGATGTCAGTCAGAAGCACAGTATATGTCATATACTCTATAGAAGCAGGATGAAGAGACTGGGTATTATAACACATGGGGTGTTGATGATATAAGCCAGACAGAACAAGGGAAGCATGCACACTATGCAGTTTGTTAAGAGCGGACATTCCTCTCATGCACAAGATTACATATGGCGGTGACATAAGCAGTATATATAAGCCCCTGGGACGTAATGTTCAACTTTTAGAAACTTTTTGTTTCGTAACATTGATCTTAAATTAAAAAATTAGAGAGATCTGAAGAGGTAGAAATAAAAAAGGCTGTGAATTCCACTCTGAATGCTAGAAAGACCAAGCTATACATTTCAATTAAAATGTGCAACAAAGATGTTTTGATATTCACAAAGTTTTCCGGGAACAAGTCATGCAAGAAAGACAACCTGCTTCATGAAAGGAGAAACTCCTTAACGGGATTCTTCATCCCCGAGGATGAACAAAATAAGAGTCTGAGGAGCTCTTAAGAACCTTAAGCCTGTGAGTAAAAGGGAAACATCACGGAAATGATTCAGACCGACTGCTCCGGCTACTTGAGACACAATACGCATTCCCATGATTCCTGGCCCCTAAGACATACATCGTCCGCAGTTTGAGGACGGATTAAAGGAGTCTGCATGTTCTGAAGCTGATGAGATGATCTAAGCCCGGAGCTGTAATAACAGCGCAGGACGTCTCCAGTGAACATCTTCAAAAACAGGAGATGAGGGTAAAACATGGTTCAGTCCAGCGTGAAGGGAGACATCCGTTCTGTTGTCCTTAAACCCCCCAGGACAAGACAAAACTGTACCAGAGTGGATGGGGAGCGAGCAGGGTGTAGAAATCAGACACATAACAGCCAGGGCTCCCATGGGGAGAGGCTGGTTAGCTGGTCAACAGAAGCCCAAGGCATCAGAAATGTCCCTGGCCGTGGTTCTGATGGGAAGATTAGCAGAGACTGACACAGGGATAATTGAAGAAAACCTCATTACACCACTGAGCCAGTTCAACCGGCCAGCAGGAAATTTTAGGAAAGGGGCCCCAGTTTGCACCACTCACTACAAGGGCCATCATCGGAAATGAAAGAGAGCAGATCTGGACGGTGAAGGCAATAAAGATAATTATCCTCACTATCAGCACATGGATCAGATGAGCTTAATAGCTGCCGGATACCCGCCCCTGCCCGTTGGCAATTATGTGCTTTCGCAATGGAAACTGTAATAAGCAATTCACATTGTTACGGGTCACTTGGAAACTGAGGCGGCGCAAAAGATGCTGAAGCAAAGAACTGGCAGACGAGTAGAGACTGGAAGGATGCTCCAACGAGGGGAAGCTATAAGAGAGACAGAGAAAGAAAAGCATGCAGGCAGTGCAAAAGGCTGGTCGGTTTAAATCAAAATTTAATTATTAACGAGTCCCTCCACTCAAATGTGTTCTGCTTATTGTTAATTCACTTGGATGACTTTCCCTGATGCATGTGCAGAGTTTGACACTGAAGGATGAAAGTTTTTTCTCATCTTTAATCTGAGTTTAAGTGATAGTTTGGATGTTTTAAAGTGAGGTTGTGTGAATTACTTATCCATAGTCAGTGTGTATTATCTACAGATGATGGTGGGCATGGCCCCAGTTTGGAGAAACGGACAGGAGTTACTGCTAGGTCAAATTACTGTTTTTTTATGGAGTCTGGTTGCTTTTGGTGAGAGCTCAGATAACCGCTTCATTTCCCCGCCGGAAACATAGACTGTTTAGCTGCCTCAGGGCAAGGAAAGCCGGTGAAAATATTCTAAATAAAGCGGTAAATTCTGGAGGTATTTGTCCAGATTCGGACGATATCCACCTCTGGGATTTCTGCTAAAAGTGAGATGGCAGACAAAATTACGCAGGTTTTTTTTTAACCACATGCTTGCATACTGCATGAACGAAAACTAAACACCTCATTTGAACATTATTAATGATCAAAACCAGTTTCTTGCAGCATGAATACTCCGAAATTTTACTTTAAATAGGAAACAATGACCCTGAATAAATCGAACATGGTGATTCCTTTGAGCAAAAAGCACTTCAGATAAACTATTTTAAACAGTTCATCGTTGTACGAGGCCTTTTTTCTCTCAGCAGCAGATGTGAAAGCAAACAACATTCCAGTGTGTTGGTCAATCCATCCCTATTGCAGTAAATAACTGTATAACAAGGGATGCTTCAACTAAAAAGGTAACTGGGCTAGGAAATATGTCCTCTTTGAATAATTCAGTCTGCAGTTTGACTGGAAACACTGTAAACTATTGTGTGAGTAGTGTTTTGGGTGACTTTAATGCAAAGAAAACTGCTTTGTAAACACGTGGCCCAAGTTATGAGTGGGAGGATCTGAGGTGGAGGTTATGAACATCATGGGGAAGGGCTCCGCTACACACTGCAAAAAATTACTTAACCATCATAATGAGCTTTAAAAATGTTACCAAAGCAAGAAAAAATTGCAATTATTATTATTATTACATATTACGTATTATTAGGAATTTGTATTATTTGTATTATTTTATTTTTTATTATTTGTATTGTTATTATTATTATTATTAGCTATTATTATTATTATTATTCCTACATATTATGTATTATTAGGAATTTTTATAATTTTTATAATTTATTATTATTGTATTTATTATTATTTGTATTGTTATCATTATTATTATAAGCTATTATTATTATTATTATTATTACATATTATTAAGAATTTGTATTATTTGTATTATTTTTTATTATTCTATTTATTATTTGTATTGTTATCATTATTATTATTATTAGCTATTATTATTATTCTTTTTATTATTATTATTAGCAATCCGTTTGTCTTGTTTAAACATGAAGTTATCTAATCTTCCAATGAACAGTTTCTCCAGTATTTTAGAGCACTGGCAAAGTAAAATGATGTTTGTCCCCAGCTTTATATAACGGAATAACTTTAGCAGTTTTCTTTTTTTGTGGAAATGTGCCAGTTGTGAATGATAAGTTACAGATGTAGGTTAGTGGGTTTGCAATACTGTAAATGACTTTCTTGACTAGTGTCATATCAATTCCATTCCAGTCAGTAGATGTTTTATTTTTGCACGTATTAACTATGTCTATGATTTCTTTTCTGTCTACAGCTTTGAGGTAAATTGAGTTTGGATTTCTTGCAATGTAGCTTTCAACAACCTCCACTTCCTTTGGAGGCATGTCAGTGCAGTTTCAAGAAAACGGGACTTCAAACTAATTAATTTGCTGGAAACATGACAAATTATATATTAATTATTCAAAATGTTCCTTATTGATGTCATGCATGCCCTACATGTCTTGTTTGAGGACAAACGTGTTCTTGGACTTCATAAGCTAACTTTTTTATGGTGTTTTATTTTTTGCAGTGTATCCATCTTTACGCACACGCTGTCTGCAACTAGAGCAGAGTTTAAAAAGGAGCAGCAGCAGCAGCCACGAGTCAGAGAGCAGCAGATCCCTCTCAGAGAGCATCAGGTAGCTCCATATATCCGGATCTAGGAGGCTCCTCGCAGCCCCTCTGGTTCTGGATCTGGCTCTGCAGAGGGGCTCAGTGCCATGCACACTCCGGACTATGCACTTCTCCTGAGCAGCAACAACCACTCTCTGACAATGGAAACACCTGGAAACAACACCACCACCGTGCACCTGAACGGATCCGATCCGTTTGCGCGCAACGAGGATGTGGCTCAGCTGGAGATCCTGGTCCTCAGCATCACCTTCGTGGTGGCTGTGATCGGCAACGTGAGCGTCCTGCTGGCGATGTACAACACCAAGAAGAAGATGTCTCGCATGCACTTGTTCATCAAACACCTGAGCCTGGCAGACCTGGTGGTCGCCTTCTTCCAGGTGCTGCCGCAGCTCTGCTGGGACGTCACCTTCCGCTTCTACAGCCCGGACTTCCTCTGCAGGATCGTAAAGCACCTCCAGGTACTGTTAACAATGCCTTTATGTTACTGTCAAATTAACATGAAATTTACAGTTTTGTACTGTTAATGAAAAATACAGTTTGAACTGGTTTTTTTAATTAATTTCACAGTATTTTACGGTTAATTTACTGTTTAAAGATACATTATATAGCTGTTTTGTATCATTCTTTTACATTATCTTATTGATTTGTTTTAATGCACTATTTAGGTTGTATTTTTTTACATACATTTTAATAAACATTATTTTTTGCCTAGATGAATAGATGAAAAATACAGTTTGAACTGTTTTGTTTTATTAATTTCACAGTATTTTACAGTTAATTTACTGTTTAAAGATACATTATATACACTGCAAAAAAAACATTAATTTTTCAAGAAATTTTACATTTTTTGTCTGTATTTCAAAATGACAGAAAAAACGTAAAAATTACATGTTTCATTTGTGATTTATATGTAAATGGTCTTAGATTTACAGTATTTTTTGTAATCACAATAGTAATTATCTGTATTTAAGCTTTTCTTTATCATTTTTAAAGATAATTATTCTGTTGTTTTAGAGGTTTATGACTCTATTTTAACAATTCATTTATATTAGAAGAAAAGGATTTCATGGAATTCTAAAAATATTTCTTGTAAAAATACAGTTTTTTATGCAAAACTTCTGAGTTAATGTAAATTTGGGCTTTTGCAACATAAAATTACATGTTTCATTTGCGATTTATTTTACACTTTTTTTTACAGTGTATCTGTTTTCCCCCTTTCTTTTACATTATCTTACTGATTTGTTTTAATGCACTATTTAGGTTGTATGTATTTTACATACATTTTAATAAACATTATTTTTTGCCTAGATGAATACATGAAAAATACAGTTTGAACTGTTTTTTTTTATTAATTTCACAGTATTTTACAGAAGCATTATTTTAGCTGCAGTAGAAAAAATTATGCACATGCATTAAAACCATCTAGAAATCTAAAACACAGATGCAGAAATTAAGACAGCAATGAGTGCAGAGAGACAACTACAGCATGCACATTACAATCTGCTCCTTAACTCTTAATTCAATTACCTGCACAGACAACCAGCTGCACTGTTAAGAATGTCCCAGTAAAATAACAGTAAAGAATTGGAAGCAGGGTTGCCTTTCTGTTACTGTAAAACTAACATTATTATACTGTCGCTGAAATGTCGCAGCTTAGTACTGTTAATGAAAAATACTGTTTGAACTGTTTTTTTTTTTTTAATAATTTCACAGTATTTTACAGTTAATTTACTGTTTAAAGATACATTATATAACTGTTTTCACCTTTCTTTTACATTATCTTACTGATTTGTTTTAATGCACTATTTATTTTTTACATACATTTTAATAAACATTATTTTTTGCCTAGATGAATAGACTTAGCAGGTTACAGACATAGGAATAGTCACACTAAATACAATTAAAGGCACTTGTTAGGAAAAAGGCTATAATAGACTTGTTGACACTTTTCCCAAAATGTGTGTCTCTAGCTGGCTACAAGCACAGAATGCAACCAGAACAACATGTGAGTGAAGAACAATAAAGCTAATTCACTGATTTTACAATCATGAACTATGTACAAGCCTCACATGTGCAGATCAGGTCCCAGAATAAAAAAAATACTGCATGAAACTGTTACTGATGATACTTTAGACAGTTGATCAGCAGTAAAGTGCTGCTTTATAAGAATGCATTATAGTTCAGTTAAAAAACGGCCTCTGAGCGTAATTTAACAGGTTTTCTTTTGTATTAACAGTAAAGCACTGTTTTTAGCAATAACAGGTTAATACTGTTGAAATCCTGCTGTAAATTAACAGCAATTGTTTACAGTGTACGTACGTGCAAATAGGGGATTACAAATCAACATGCTCAGGTATTACTTGTGTAATACCTGTTCTGTTTTTTTATATATATAAATGACAGGTATATCAAGGACACTGAATTTAGTTTTATTTGCGGATGACACAAATATTATTTGTTCTGGGGAAAATCTGCAGCAGCTTTTGGAGGTTGGCCACAACAGAAATAAAAAAATTGCAACGGTGGTTTGACAGAAATAAATTGTCATTAAATTTGGACAAAACTAAATTTATGTTATTTGGAAACCAAAAAATCGACATAAATGATAATAGATGATGTGAATATTGAAAGAGTATATGTAGATACATTTCTGGGTGTAATACTGGACCACAAAATCTGCTGGAAACCTCAGATCAATTATGTAAGAACAAAGCTGGCAAAGAGCATAGCAGTCTTAGGGAAAACAAGACACATACTGGAGCATAATCACTGCACATTCTGTATTCTTCACTTATATCACCATATTCCTTAATTACTGTGTGGTAGTTTGGGGGTAACACTCATATAAGCAACTTACAACCATTATGCATACTACAAAAGAGAGCAATCAGGACAGTAAATAATGTGGGATATAGGGAACATACTGTTTTTGAAGTCACATGCATTGAAAGTTATGGATTTGGTCAAATTTAAAACTGCAATAATTATGTTCAAAGCAAGAAATATATATTTTTGGGAGGTACCGTATATGGTTGAGGAAGAGTTGTGGTAAGAGTTGTGATAAGGTTTGTGATAAGAGTTGTGTTAAGGGTTGTGTTAAGGGTTGGTTTATATCTACTTTTTAACTCCGGATGGATTTGTGGGTTGTAAATAAACTTTGGATGCTGTTCATATATTTAATTTGGGATGTAATTCAATCTGGGATAGTTTATATATTATATTATCATTCTATCATTCTATGATATATGAGTTATTAGAGGAGAAGTGAGAAAGGGGTATAGGGAAATATAAGTTTTACTTCTACCTAACTCCTTTTCGGACACTATTACTCTTGTTTTGTTTGTTATTATTTTGTATCTGTTTTTATTTATTTTATGTTGGAAATAAAGTCTTTCATTCATTCATTCATTCATTCATTCATTCATTCATTCAGGTGATGGGGATGTTTGCATCCACCTACATGATGGTGATGATGACCCTGGACCGCTACATCGCCATCTGCCACCCTCTGAAAACCCTCCAGCAGCCCACCAAGCGCTCCTACATCATGATTATCTCCACGTGGATGTGCAGCCTGGTGTTCAGCAGCCCGCAGTACTTCATCTTCTCCCTGAGCGAGGTCAAGAACGGCTCCAACGTCTACGACTGCTGGGCGCACTTCATCGAGCCGTGGGGCGCCAAGGCCTACATCACCTGGATAACCGTGGGCATCTTCCTCGTGCCCGTGGTCATCCTCATGATGTGCTATGGCTTCATCTGCCACAGCATATGGAAAAATATCAAATACAAGAAAAGGAAATCGACGGCCGGCGCAGCGAGCAAGAACGGGCTAATCGGGAAGAATTCAGTCAGCAGCATCACGACTATATCAAGAGCCAAGCTGAGGACTGTTAAGATGACTTTTGTGATCGTGTTGGCGTACATCGTTTGCTGGGCGCCGTTTTTCACGGTGCAGATGTGGTCCGTGTGGGATGACAACTTCCAGTATGCTGGTGAGTGAGACATTAAACCAAAACATTTGCAGGGGAAACATAACCACCAGTAAAAGCATCAGTATTCCTGGAAAAACATTTTCTTTCTTAAAAGTATCAAAAACAAAATCACATTGGGTCTCTGGACTAAAGAATACTTCAAGTATTACAACTAAATTCAACAAATTACTGTAAAAACAGCATGTAGTGCCATTACAAACAGGTGTGGTGATATACAAACTTGATAAATTAGAAGTCAAACTTTGCAGTTTCTCTTCCTCTCCCAATGTTATTCTAATATTTTTGCTGAGGTTATGTGGAAAAAGAACACTTTTGCACAAAGACACAGGTAATGTGTCCATATTCTCTCTCCTTGTTGCAAACTCTCAGTCAACACCACATTTCTTCGCTCTGTTTCCTGATTTCCACGCAAAAAGTTGAATTTTTTTTCATAGTTTTGGAGTTTGAGGGACATTTCAGTCACTGCCAGTCATGCCCAAAGTTAAGATGAGTTGATATGTGTACCTTGATGCCACTCCCAGACATGTTTTCATTCCCAACCCAAGTAAACCGATGTTGCCTGGCTGCGTTGGGACTCTGAACTAAAGAATACTTCAAGTATTACAACTAAATTCAACAAATTATTGTAAAAACAGCATGTAGTGCCATTACAAAACAGTTGTGGTGATATACAAACTTGATATATTAGAAGTAAACCTGCTAATTTTTTATCAATTATTACTGATTTTAAAACTCTTCCGCCTCAGGAATGATGTGATGAATTGCCAAAACATAACAAACCAGAGAAGCACTTAGTCCAGTGCCACAAATTTATTTGGCATACAAAACCAAAAAATATGCTTAAATTGAGTAAAAATGAATAAAAACTACAGAAATAAAAATGTTTAAACTGATCTGTTGTTTACAAGCCACTAGCCATAACCGAGTGCAGCACTGTGCGCCCTTCAGAATTAAAATATTAGGAACGATCTTGTTGAAAGTGAATTAGAGGAGAAACAAATAAATCCCTGATATCTTTATTTTAGTCTTATATTCTGTTAGATACATATGTTATTTTGAAACAAAGCTACTGTATTTAGGTGATATTGTTACTTTTGCTTGGTTCTAATGAGCTTTTCTGGGACGCAGCAGACAGAGGAGTTCACTAATATCCAGAAAATGATCCAAAAAGTCTTCAAATACATTTGATTTGCAACAGACACTAACTTTTTCAACATGTGCATTTGGTTAATTTTCTCTTCTTTAAAGAAAAAAATAGGCATTACATTTCAGGAGCAGATGAATTGACTTAGACAGGCAGTTTCTGCTAGCCTGGCCTGGACCAGATGTTTTGCAGATTAATCACCTCTTTCCTCTCTCTGTTCTCCAGATTCTGAGAACACAGCGGTGACTCTGTCTGCGCTCCTTGCCAGTCTCAACAGCTGCTGCAACCCGTGGATATACATGATCTTCAGCGGTCACCTCCTCCAGGATTTCGTGCACTGCTTCTCCTGCTGCCGCAAAATCAACGCTAACTTCAAGAAGGAGGATTCGGACAGTAGCCTCCGCAGAACAACGCTGCTGACTAAGATGACCAATCGGAGCCCCACGGGCAGTTCTAACAACTGGAGAGAGCTGGAAAACTCTCCCAAGTTCTCCATTCAAGCGGAGTAAACACACGCAGCCAGGCAACATCGGTTTACTTGGGTTGGGAATGAAAACATGTTTGGGAGTGGCATCAAGGTACACATATCAACTCATCTTAACTTTGGGCATGACTGGCAGTGACTGAAATGTCCCTCAAACTCCAAAACAAATCAAGCTTTTTGCATGGAAATCAGGAAACAGAGCGAAGAAATGTGGTGTTGACTGAGAGTTTGCAATAAGGAGACAGAATATGGACACATTACCTGTGTCTTTTCCACATAACCTCAGCAAAAATATTAGAAAAACATTGGGAAAAGAAGAGAAACTGCAAAGTTTGACTTCTAATTTATCAAGTTTGTATATCACCACACCTGTTTGTAATGGCACTACACGCTGTTTTTACAGTAATTTGTTGAATTTAGTTGTAATACTTGAAGTATTCTTTAGTCCAGAGTCCCAACGTGATTTCTTTCTGATACTTTTAAGAAAGAAAATGTTTTTCCAGGAATACTGATGCTTTTAGTGGTGGTTATGTTTCCCCGCGGTGCCGCCGAACACCCTTTCCTGTTGGAGTGTTTACAGAGATAAAACTTATTATAGCAGCCAGGAAGTGCGCGGTGGTGAAAACGACTCTTCCAGACCGCACGTCTCTAAGTAACCGAGGCAGTCACCTCATCCTTTGTGATTAACTTTCCATTTTGTTGTGCTTTCTCAGAACCACATTTTAGTGGTTTATGTAAGAAACAAAACTTTGCTTTTGCTATCACAAAAAAAAGAAAAAAATAATGTGTGTGTGTGGTTTAGGCTACATCCATTAATCAGGCCGTTGCGTGCATCCATTTTTTCCTAATTATTTCATGTTGCAGCTTGGCAGTCCTCTGTGTTGGTCCCTAAAGAATGGCTTTCATTTCTGTGTAGCATGAGTCAGATGGTATCCAATGGCAGGACATTCACCTACACACACACAGTGTAGTGCGGGGTTTTAATGTTTGGCTACAGTTGGAGGAGTCTACCTACACCGACCTCTCCCACGGCTTTCACAAAACGTTTGGGAGAAGCTCACACATTCCACGTCTACACGCGTCCTGATTTTTTTCCTGACATCCTGCATCATTGGGGTGTTTGTCTGTTTCTAGGCTTCATCGCACTCCAGACAAAAACAATCTCCTGCACATTGATGCAGCACCGCAACGGTTGCCAGACCACCATGAGAACACATGTGTTATGATGTATTGACACATTTCTGTATATTTGTACATAAAAGGCACTTCAAATATCTGTAAATATGAATAATATATGTAAATCTGTTCCAACATGAATTCTATTTGTCTGTAATGGACTTGTGTACATTGAAAAGAATCTAAAATATCCTATAAATATATGTTGAAATATACATGTTGATGCACTGAATACTACACTGGCTCTGTCTCCTGTTTTCACAACCATGGAACGGATGGTTTCACTCGCTTTGTTTGTGCTACAAAGTTGCTACACAACCATGGAAAAATCTCTGGTGTTGTTTTTGCTGAAAATTGAGCAATTTTGAAACTAGTATCTCCAGCCAATCTAAGCACTAATATCCTGCCAAGCTCTGGGATTCTGCCGTTATCATGACCTTTCAATTGAAAATAATGTGAAAAAGAAGTTCTGTTAATTGGAGGCTTTTAGTCAAAAAGCTGTCCACCTACAGAACTATAACATATAAACAGATAATGTAATAGCAAAGCTGTTGAGAGTAAATGTACCTCTGACTTTAAAGGGGACATATCATGCTCATTTTGAGGTTCATACTTGTATTTCGGGTTTCTACTAGAACATGTTTACATGCTTTAAAACATGTTAAAAAAACAGACTATATATAAGAAGTAGACGTAGTTTGTGGACTGCCGTTTTGAAGCCTCGAGTTCGGCATTTTGGCCGTCACCACCTTGGTTTTTTGCAACCAGAGAGGACACAAGAAGGTGGAGCTGAGTACAACCGAACGCGTCATAAGACATCTTTAGGCCACCAAAATGTTACAATTAACTGTCATGAACTGAAAACACACTGTGAAAGGGTTAAAGTTGTAAGACAAAAACACGGACAACTCCCAGACAAGACAAGAGTCGCCCCCTGCTGGCTATTGGAAAGAATGAAAGTTTAAGTTTGTCCACTAGTTGGTAGGCACTCCAGATACCCAACTGTATCTGCACAAGCACTGCATAAGAGAGTTTTTCATGACATGTCCTCTTTAAAATCAAAACAAAGAAAGTAAGATATCTCAAAAAACGCAAATGAAACCAAATCTCCATACCACTTTAGTGAGATACTTTTATTTGTTTTTATTTGGGTGCTCTGACATCTATTAGACTCCATCAGGAGTTCAACATCATTTAATTTGATTATGTGATAATCTTATTGTCTAATTTAACTATCATATTATTCTGTTTCTTGCTGAAAAAATGTCTTACACCTCATGAAATCATAATTGTGTAATGTAATAATGCAGTGGTATTACTTCATCCAGCAACTTCTGTCGTCTTTGTTGCATCATTAAAGGAACAGTGTGTAACATCTATTGGGAGAAATGGAGTATAATATTAATACGTTTGTTTTCTTTCATGTATAGTTACCTAAAAAATAAGAATCGTTGTGTTTTTGTTACCTAAGAATGAGCAATAAGTAGCCCAGAACGGACAAACCAAACACTGGCTCGAGAGAGGGCCATTCATGTTTTCGCGTCGGCCAACGTAGTTCTGCTACACGCTTGGCACAAGGGAGAAGTTTCAGTTGGTTGCAATCTGCTACCTCACCTCTAGATGCCGCCAAATCCTACACACTGCACCTTCAAGTAATTTGAACATTTTTAATAAGGATGCACCGATACCGATACCAGTATCGGGTATCGGGTCCGATACTGTGCTCATGAACTCGTACTCACAAAACGGCTTCGATACAACGGCACTGATACCACTTTACAATAGCGCGACAGTACTCTCTCGTCACCATCTTTCGGGTCCTCACGCTCCACCTCCCCGACGGTGCGGCCGAGACAGGCCGGTGGTGCGCCCGACCCCGCGGGGCCGGGATCCCACCCCAGCCAGCGGGCACCGGCCCTCACTTTCATTGCGCCACGGGGTTTTACTTGCACCCTCTGACTCGCCGTGCATTAGACTCCTTGGTCCTATTTCAAGATGGGTCGGGTGGGTTGCAGACATCGCCACAGACCCCTGGCGCCTTTTACGTGGGCCGCTGCACGATGCCGTTGGGGCGCACTGAGGACAGTCCGCCCCGGTCGACAGTCGCA
The DNA here is from genome assembly GCF_043250625.1 of Sebastes fasciatus. NCBI lineage: Eukaryota > Metazoa > Chordata > Actinopteri > Perciformes > Sebastidae > Sebastes > Sebastes fasciatus. The sequence continues at coordinate 36,918,612 of NC_133798.1, forward strand.
CTGGGAGCAAGGAGCCCCGTCACGGTGCGTTGAGAACCGGGCGGGGAGCGCTGTAAAGCTGCGGCCGTGAGCCACCTTCGCCCCGAGCCTTTCCAAGCCGACCTAGAGCCGGTCGCGGCGCACCGCCTCGTATGCGGGACTCCCCAGCCTGCCGTGTGTCGCTCACACCCTCCAGCTGGCTGTTAACGAGGGTCTTTTGGCACAGAAGTACTCGTATCGGTACTCGGTATCGGCGAGTACCCAAATGTAAGTACTTGTACTCAGTCTGAAAGAAAGTGGTATCTGTGCATCCCTAATTTTTAACGTTATAACGAGTAATTATAACAGCAGCATGTCACAGCATTCTGGTATCGCACATTGTTGAAGAGCTGGTGATATCGACCAGTTTCCCTCTTATAGTAACTAAACCCTCCATACCTCCCTGATTCTCCGTGGTTCAGTTTATCTCTGACCATCTGACCTCATAACATGAGGACATGAGGGTCTGGTAATCATATCACGGAGACTTATGGGAGGGCAAGTTGACAGGAAATAAGGTGAGCCCCTTCAAATAAGGTAGAGAAAGTTAAGACTATACCATAAAGGATTGGAGGTGCTCATTGTGAGAAGTAAGACAAACATCAGTCAGTCCCGGCTGGTATCAACTGGGATTACGCAGCTACGATCTCTACTTAAGGCGGTGCTGCGCTCGCTCTGCCTCTCATTAGACATGTCAATCAAAAGCATGCCTGCTAACATGATCTGGGCTTAGGTCATCAGTCAGAATCTAGACTGAGCAAATACTTCAGGAGGCAGTGATTGAGTTTCTCCAGAGAGTTTGACTCCAAGTTAGGGAGCCAGAAAACAGACAGGTCTTATTATAAAAGGCTCATAAAACAAGAATTAATGCCATTAAAAGAGGCGCTTTTTACCAGTTCAACACTGAATTTTCTGCACATGAATACATTTTTCCACTCAATACATTTCTGTATCAAATCTGTGACAAACGGTGATGGATCAGCTTCATCGTTGCTTTCTTTAGCACTTGGATTTGGAAGGAGAACAAGAATAAAAAATCAATCAGAAAATCTATATTGTCTCTTCGTTCAAACAGTATGTACTGAGCTGCTAGCGAGATGAATGCAGGAAGGAAGATAAATGGGTCCGACGGGGGCTTGTGAAGAGCAACGGCAGCAAAGACCTTCATAACCTCTGTGTGTTTTATTTATCAGCACCTCAGAAATATAACACTGTAGGAGGGGAAGTGAGAGGTCGAACGAAGAAGCTGTGAGCTGCACATGTGTATGAAGGTCATTGTTACCCATGGCACACCTCTGGAGAATCACTTCACACTTCACTCTATAGTCTGTCAGGCATGAAACATGACTTCAAGAATCAGATAGCTGTTTCTCTGCAAACCCTTCCAAGCTCTGATTTAGAAGTAGCTGAAAGAATGCCGCTGTTGTTCAGAGAAAACGTGTTTACCCCACAGAGTTGGATGTAAGATTGTGATTTCTCCCGTGTATTCTTCAGACTGCAAAGAAACTGTTTTGATTGTGCATTGTGTGGGACTACTGCCAAGAAGATGCATGCTTCCTTTCTTAGTGAGTAAACAGCTTCCACCAAGTTTCCCTCACAGGAAACAAGTCCTGTTTTCTGTCTGTCTGAACAATTGTGTTTTCCACAGCTTGCTTCCCTCCACTCGACACCCTGGACTTTCCTCAACCCAAAACACACGCTGTGGTTGGCCGGCCAACATAAACCAAACAGGATAAAAAAAGTCGCTATTCTGACAAGAATGTTGATTTTTAATAAATGGAGATTCACATGTTTTTTTTTGTTCAGCAGTGTCCTAGCAATGTTGGTTATTAGTGGATTTGACATGAACCAATCCGGTCTCACGGGAAGGCGTATAAATACCGCAACATTCCACGTGTCACGCATTTTAGCCTTTTCGTCTGTCGTTTGTGCGCCAAGCAAATGTCCGCAAGAAAAAACACTTAGTCAGGGTAAGGGAAAACGTCATGGTTGGGCTTAAAATATGTACATACACTAAGTAAAATACATACGGAAACAACGTAACCCAACTAAGGAAAGCACGTCACAAACGTCATTAAAAAAACTGGTGACAATCGTCAATGGACAAACGTCACTAATGTAACTTACAAAACAAAACACCGGTCAACAACAGTCTCAAACACCGGTCCCCTTGAGAACTTCTTTGAATCAGCCTATCATAATAACATATTAAGGCTGGCTAACACCATCGTCTCTGACCCCAACCATGTTTTGAACAGTGAATATGAGTTGTTACCATCAAATCGGAGATAAAGGGTTCCACGATTCATTAAGGTTAGACTGAAGCACTCTTTTGTACACCAGTCAATCCTAAAACTAAATATGCAGCTTAATCCCAGATGAAATGTACGTTGAAGGGCCCTGAATATTGTCTTCTGTGATTGTAATGTTAAATGTATGTATCCTTGTTTCTTGTCTTGATTTTTGTTGTCCATTCTGTGATGTTGCAAATGGAGCTGCTGTGATGCAAAACACATTTCAGACCTGTCCGACAATAAAAGTATTATCATATTATCGTATCGTATTAAAAGTCCTGTGTTTGTTGGACCCATCAACCTCCCCACCTTCCCACCATAAGTGGTCTTTCTAACGTTTTTGTATTACCTCACCAGCTCTTATCGTAGCATTTATACGCTAATGCGTTTACATTGTAGTCAGTACAGACTACATGGCGTACAGATGACACGGAAATCAAGAAAGGCGTACTTATTGTACGCTAAACGCCTTGCTTGCGCACCATCGTGGCATTTATACGCCTTTTCGTACTAACGAGCTGCACGAACTTCCTGTTCGTGCAGCTCTCCGATCAGAGGAGTTAGATGAGAGGAGGCTCTCTGCCTCCATTACCAGCAGCCTCCCTCTTCCTTCCATCGTCCTTGAAAATAACACATGTGTCTATTTACTATTGTGTGGTTTAATCGCTCCCCAGAGGTCTAAGCAGATCTTAACATGCTGGTACACAAAATCTGGAACCCCATCAAACGTTATTGTCCGAGATTTGTCACGTCCACAAATTTTGTTTTGGGACAAACTGTATATTCACAATGTTGGCAGCCGCCCCCCCTCCCCGGAGGAAACTGATAACGGCCGCTGCACAGCTCGCCCTAGTTCTCTGTATCTATCCAGAGGTTTGCTTAACAAACAACTTTTCTTTCTTGGTGAAAAACACCGTCATCAAAAAAAAAATTCTTCGCAGCATCTGTGTACAATCTTTATCTAATGTCGACTTCCACTCTCACCTGTCAGCATATTTCTTACTCAGTGTCAGCTCAGTGTCTACAAGTTATTGTTTCCTACCGGTAAAGGGTGTTATTCCTGCTATTTGTAGCCGAAGCTCTCTGAAAGGGGCACTAGAGGAATTTGAATCCTAATTAAGATCATGGTCGTAATGTGGGTGACAGGGTAGTAATGGCATACAATTTACTGGTTGTCTTTGCTAATATTTCAAAAGAAGAACAACTGAATTATTTTTCAATTAAAGTATAGAATACAAATATATAAATATTATAAAACAAGAAGCAATCTCTTGATCTGAGACACCAAAACACAAATAGAGTAGCTGAAAACTGGGAAGTGGGTACGATAGACAAATGACTGTTTGATGATGGACGTTGAATAAAACGTAAGCGGTAAAAACATGTTAAACACTGCATCTCGGTGAACCTTGAGTTAAGATTAGTTGGTCAAACTGCTATTCCCAAGGTCAATAATTATCCTTCACAGTGTATACTGAAAAATCAGTTCAACAGGCCACACTATGATCACAATAACTATAATGAGTCTTTTCTTATGCTAAAGGTCCACATGTCCAACAGTTAACATGCATGTCAACATGCTATCATTTGCACAATATCAATGTTAGCGTTCGGCTCGAGGTGAACATACAGGTACAGTGTAGAGCTGCAGCCTTTCCTCCAAAAAAATACTTTTTTAATCGACAAAATGGTTAAAACGTTCTGGAGGAAACAATAATTGATGAATGGATTATGCTCACTAGCAAAGGGTTACAGTAACTGCACCGACAAAACGCTGCACACTTGGTTAATTAAACCTAATTCGGACTATGTTTCTTTCGAGATGCATTTGCTGTTGAAAATCAGTAGCATATATAAAAGTAATTATTAGGAGACAATCTGAGAAGTTCCTAAATGTCCACTGTGCAGAGGATTTAAGGCCAGGATATGCTGGAAATGAACTTGTTTGTACGGTACGGTGACATCTGAGTGCAGAGGTGCTTCCTGTATAGCTGTTCTGAACAACCACACTCAAAGATGGGCTGCTGTCAATGCGTGCTTTGATGCGCTGTAGGATCAAAGTCAAACCAGAAGTCTTAAAATGACATACATTGCTGACACTCTTGTAGATCCAATAAGTCCAACTGTATTCATGTGAAATGACGTTAGTCCCTCATTAAACCTGTGTATACTGATATATACAACACTGAACGTGTGACAACAAACACATGCCCTCCTGAAAAGTGCCCAACAATGTAATTAAGTATTATTAAAATTGTTGCAAAACATACCTTATATAAGCTATAAAAAAGCCTAGTCTTATTATTTGAGGTGTAAGTGACACACACACACCACAACCACTCAAATATGATTAGTATGTGATGCCTTCACAGCGGACTTGTTGCCTAGAAACCAACAGCAGGTTAAATTGTCTCGGTGGACAATGATTAATGAAAGGCCACTGCAATAGTTTTCACTGCTCCTGCCCACAGGGCAGGGAAAGCTTGACCCCTCTCTTATTACGAACGCCTTATTTTGTCAACAGTAATGTCACGAGCCGAGACGGATGAGGTGTTCCTGCCCGGTTAGTGCTGCATGTTCCAGCGTCTGACAGAGGCAAGCTGTTACCTCCTAGAGTAATGCGTTCTATCAGGACTCCTCATCTGTAGGCTATGTTAGGAAGTGAACGTGTGGCTGAATGTCAAGTCCGGCGCTGCGTTGTGTCCAAGGAGAACATTTCTTTTTTTTTAATCAAAACAACTTTAAAATAAACAGCAGTTATAACTGGACTGGATCGTTGTCAATTTTGTCTTGAGTTATTACATAAGAGTGGTGACAAGCTATTTCCTAACCTGACTTCACTGTAACAGAATGCTGGCTGGATGTGGGATGACCACCAGCATGCTGTTAAAGGCCTGCATGTTGCATTTTATCCATCAATATATTAGTGTCAAATACAAGGGCCATAGAAATAGAATAGAAGTAGAACGGACAGTACCATTCAAATCAACGTAGCAGGATGGTCAGAGCGGCCGCCCTTTTTTATGTGTGCCGGTTAACCTAACTTCCATATAAGCCGACCTGCGGCAAATCACGGTCTCATGGTCTCACACGCGGGCGTGTCGTGTAAAACAACAGCATCTGCGTCTAGTGTGTGTGTGCGTGTAGTCCCACCACGCCGGCTGTCCCTTTTATAAGTAAGAAGGAAAGTATGAATTGGCCTTAACAGACGTCGATCCGGCTCTGTGACTACCTCTGCTGCCGGCTTGGCGGCGAAGCAACACACTTTACTGCCCCACTGACGTGTGTTGTTGTCGCCATAACAACAATCGCCATTTTCTTTTGTACTAGTCAAATTACCACAGCAATCAGTTCAATGCTCTACTCTTATTCTATAAAACACACACAAGCACATTAAAATGAAGCACTAGTGGTGAAGGGTCGATGTTGCTGATCTGGGAAATGAGGCTGTGCCTGTACTATCTCCTAGCTCCTATGTGCGTACACCTAGCACACTGTCAGTATATGAGCATGTTTTGTGAAAAACAACAAAACACTTAGTATTTCTCAGTAGAACCAGCACAGTGTGAGCCTATCTGTGTTCTGACCAACATCACAATTATAACCTGTTTGCAGTGGAAGGACAGCAGCCAACCTCCTGTTCTGTGACGTGAAGCAATATGCCTTTGAATAAACACCACTATAAACCGTGACCCATTGGCACATGATGTCATGTGGCTATTAGTCTTCTGGTGATCTACTTTATGCTAATGTCTTAAAATTAAAGCAGTTGAGATTTGTTTTCTCCTCCAGCTTATCCAAAACTCTGCAGCTTTTAGGATTTTGAACCGGACAAGGAAACATGACCACATCTCAGCGATCCTGGCTTCCTTACATCGGCTACCTGTTGCTTTTAGAATTGATTTTAAAATTTGACTAATTACTTACAAAGCCCTGAAAGGCCTCGCCCCAAGTTATTTAGCGGATCTATTATTGCCCTACATCCCTTCCCGCACTATGAGATCCTCAAACGCGTCATGCCTTGTGGTCCCAAGGTCTCAATTCATACACAAAGGTGATAGAGCCTTTGCAGTCAGGGCACCTATAGACTATGGAATGACCTGCCTGAGGAGATCAGGGCTGCAAACTCTGTCGCGTCTTTTAAATCATTTTTAAAAAACTCACTTTTTTAGAATTGCTTTTCTGTGATTTTATTTATTTTTTATGACAGTTTAGTTGTTTTACCCTTTGGGTTTTTATATGTTTAGTTATTGGCTTTTAGTACCTTTTGTTATCCCTGTTTTAAATGTGTTCTGTTTTTTATTGTAAAGCACTTTGTAACTGTGTTTTGAAAGGTGCTATATACATTAAGATTATTATTATAACATGATAAGTATTGTATTCATAACACGAGTAGAGATAGGTAATGTTAGGATTGTATTGATACTAGCCTTTATCGATACTCCTTGTCGGTTCGGTTCTTTATCATTACTAAATAATTGCTTTTTAATATATTATTTAAAACAAGAATAATTTCCGAACAGGACTGGAATTTATTTATATTTTAAATATAACTAAATGTTAGAGCAGCAACAGTAATGTTTACAACAGCAGAGTCACGGTATAAACTCATTAATATTTCACTGGAAATCTAAAATGTCAATAAAATAAATCCTGAGTGAAGTTTATAAAGAATGAAGAACAGCGACATCAGTCAGTATCAGTCCTCCCTCCTGTCCTCCTCCCTGTAGTACAGGCCTTCAGAGAGCACTTTAAATGACAGGATTTTGTTGTCTGAGTTAGCTCAATGTTTTTTAACGAAGGGTCTATTAGTTTCACCTTAGTCAAGAGGTTCTGACTAAATTAATATTCTCTTTCTGTTCCATTATACAAGGTAATATAGAGGTATTAATGTTCCAGCTCTCCATATACAGCTGTATAGTGCTATTCCTGCTCAGTATGCATCAATCTTTACTCTTGTTTTAGGGACTGTTTCCATTCTGTCCTTGTGGTGATTTATGCCAATGAGGCATACTGTGAAGACACATTATTCTTCCAAAATGTTTTTTTTTTAATATCTTCACACTAAAAAGATAAAATCCCAACAACAGTCCTGACACAGGTTGTTATATTTATGCCCTCGAGTGACTGTTAAGGGATATTGCACTGATCCCTGAAACACAGTTTGATGCTAAACTATCATGTTGTTATGAGCTTTCACTGCGAGTAATTTCCATTAAAAACTGATTTCCCATATTTTTTTGATTTCCTTTCACTTGGCGCTTTCTTATGATGCCTCACTATCTCTGTTTGAGCGATGCAAAATCATATTATTTTAGCCATTGTTTTTGAGTGTTGTGACTCTGCTCTTCTACAAATTACTAAATTGCAAAAGCAGTGGTGAAAGTCAAAAAAGGCCCATCTTTTTGTAAATCAGATATATAATAAATAATAGATTTTTTGTTTTTGACGAACTGTAGCGCATGACAGACATCTCTGTTAATATACAGTGTCCCTCGCCAGTAATAAAAAATTATATAAGACATGTGTGATTGGTGAAAGTGCTCTCCAAAAACAATACATACATGTGAACAACCTCGACAACAACATATGTATCCTGTTTTTCCATTAGCAGACGAGTGAGGAAGGCAATATGGTCAAAGCATCTTACGACTCCCCAGTTTAACCTTCTGATGCGACAGATGGGAAAGGAATCTGGACCCGTCGACACCCATAAATCACACCCATTCACGGTTCAACACCACCAGCAGCAGCAGCAACAGCCCTGCTGGTGGTGTGTGACAAAGGCAATGTTATTCTCTCATTGCATCACAAAAAAACACATTACACATGTGTTTGGGTGTGTGTTGGATACATTGACAGCACATGTATTCAACGCTGACATGCAGGAACATGTGTTATTATACATACATGTACTTAAGGCTACTAGGCCTGTACTCGACCAAAGAAATTCTTAGTCGACTAAACTATTAGTTTAGTCGACTAAGTAACAGTAACAGATCTGTAAAACAGAGTTTCTCCACAAAGAACCACACAAAAGCACCACTTTAAATCTTCTGTTTACCAAGAGAGGTGTGCTCATAAGTTATTAGAGTCATTCAGCATGAAAAAATCATAATAACTGACTAATCGACTAAAGAAATCTTAGTCAGGTAAGATCAAAATGACCGATTAGTCTATTAATCGACTAAAAGGGGGCTGCCCTAAATGCAACACACACACACACACACACACACACACACACACACACACACACACACACACACACACACACACACACACACACACACACACACACACACACACACACACACAGAGTTTTTACAACAAAGTGGTGAGATAAGGTTTCCCCTGAAAGGTTCTCAGTACGCTGGTGACATCTGCTGGTCAGAGATTAAAACAACAAGCTTCACACAAAACCTGAAGAAATAAAATCCCTGTTGATTGCAGCAGACAAACATTCACACACGTACGCATGCAGAGTAGGAGCTGTTTCATATGTTTGGGAATTTTTGGTCAATATCTGGTTTCAGTGTAAAATGTGCACTATTTAGCAAAACCTCAACAGGTGAGAAAAATAAGGAATAATATGTTTGCAATCTACAGAGCCAGTTTTCTAATCCTGCCGTACAATGTTTAATATCAATACCACATGATTTTAGGATGGAAGAAGAAGAAACCAGTATATCCTACTGAAACTAGGTGTGTCAAGGTATGCATGAGACTAGATACACCGACAAAAAACAACCAAAAGCACACCAAACTCCTGATTTCCTGTTAAACAGGAAAAGTATGACAATGTTGTTCCAGTTTTTCTGCAATTTCATTGTTGTTGTGTGCAGAGTAGAATGAATCAGGTTCAAGAGTGGCTTGAGCATCAGCAGGTAAAGCATGGTAAAGACAGAGAGGGAGGGATACACATACACAGTTTACACATAACACCAAACAAACAATGAATTTGTTTTCTATAGATGCCACTTTGCAACATGTGCATACAACTGATTATCAACTACAACCACCTTCCTCAGTGTAGCCTCAATAGAACCAGAAAAGAGGATTAAACTCAGACAATTAAACAAACACATAATAAATAGAACTGACACTTCTCATAAAAGCAACAGTAGACTAAAACATCACCAAGGCAGACAACACAGATATGTATAAACAATATAAACTCCACAGCGGCTGCAGACAACAAACACATATTAAAGCACAAAAAACATTTACAACCATCACAATGATGTAGTGAGTTGTTCTTACTTGTCTCAATGACTTTCTGTGATTCTTGTGCACCATGAAGTCCTCCTCAGTCTGCTCCACGTCCAACTTCTCTCTTCTCAAAGCATAACCAGTCCACTCAGTCTCTCTGTCCCAGTAGAACCAGTCCATTCAGCCTCTCTGTCCCAGTAGAACCAGTCCACTCAGCCTCTTTGTCCCAGTAGAACCAGTCTGTCCCAGTAGAACCAGTCCACTCGGCCTGTCTGTCCCAGTAGAACCAGTCCACTCAGCCTCTCTGTCCCAGTAGAACCAGTCCACTCAGCCTCTTTGTCCCAGTAGAACCAGTCTGTCCCAGTAGAACCAGTCTGTCCCAGTAGAACCAATCCACTCAGCCTCTCTGTCCCAGTAGAACCAGTCCACTCAGTCTGTCTGTCCCAGTAGAACCAGTCTGTCCCAGTAGAACCAGTCCACTCGGCCTGTCTGTCCCAGTAGAACCAGTCCACTCAGCCTGTCTGTCCCAGTAGAACCAGTCCACTCAGCCTCTCTGTCCTCTCACACACACCTCACAGCATCTTAGCATGTTAGCAACACCCAGCATGCACCTGTTGGGTGTGTTTGATTTGGATCACTCAGTGTGCTGGCCGGGTGGTGCAATAAATCAGTGATTAATTAAGGCAGATGCAACCTGTGGTGGAATGAAACTAAGTATATTTACTCAAGTACTTCACATAAGTACAGTTTGTACCTACTTGTACTTTCCTTTGAGTATTTCCATTCTATACTATTTTATATTTCTATTCCACTACATTTATTTTTTACATAAAAAGAATATGCTTATATGATAGGATGCAGCACTAATCTACTTTGTCGTATACAAAGTATCTAGAATTGGCTCCACATTGACATAGATAGATAGAAACAGAATCATATAATATTCTATAATAATTTAACACTGTGAAAGAAGCCATTCTGAATAATGAGCATGTTCACTTTCGATGCTTTAAGTACATTTTGCTGATAATACTTTTGTACTACTAATTCAGGACTTTTACTTGTAATGGAGTGAGATTTTCATGTCTTTTTTATTATAAAGCAGGTTGATGTGCTATATAAATACTGTGAAACGCTCAATCCACGGAGAAATACACACAGCCCGCATTCAGACACTGTGCCTTTAAACTGACATAAAACATTTAGTTGATTTGATTTTTTATTATTCATTTAAAAGCAAAACAATTCAAAAGAGAATCATGCCACAAAAATCCCAGATGATAGCACTTCAAAGCATTACTAAAAACACTTATTTCCAAAGTTTTACCAGCACAGTATATTACACAAAGTAGTGCAGTAACGTGCTGCAGCAGCACTAGTAGCAGTATTAGAAGGGGTAATAGTGTTGGAAGTTGGAGTAGCAGCAGCAGTAGTATATACGTACGTGGCCATCCTGCTGCTCATGAGCCACATGCAGCTCTTTGCCTGCATATTTTTGGCTCTTCTATTCATACCCTGTTGTCTTAAATGTAAAATGTTTCCCTACAGTAATAGGAGATCCAATAACTGCGTCTCAGTGTTTCAGTTAAAAGACAAATGTATGCAGCGCTGACATGAAGATGTATTGAACTGAATCTGTCTCAGATAAACAGACACCAACCTTTGTGATCATCCATTCTCCCCCCCGGGTTCATCACCTCCAGATCATCCTCTGGCATGAGTGTGTGTGGGCGGCACGTCTGAGTCAATCTGTGAGTCAGTCATCAGTTGGACTAGCGGGCTGATTATACACACACACACACACACACACACGCGCACACACACAGGCTGGTATGACAAAGACATCTTGACCTCGTCATCTTCGTCATAGGCCTGTGATGAGTAAGACAGAGACAGAGCCGGGGGGAGATGATGTGAAGGGAGAGGACAAAAAATAGAAACACCTTAACATTCAGTAAAACTGCAGCAGATACTGGTCCAGTATTATTGACCAATACTGCAAAATGATGTAATCTGGCTATAGGGGGAAAGGTCTCCAAACACATGACGACATACTGCAGTTCTAACACGACAGAAAAACAAAAGATCAGGAGCCACAATTAGAGCTTCATGTATACTGACTGACCCACAATCTAAAGCAACAAATACAACTCTGCATTACTAATTTGTGTGTATAGGAATTATGAAAAATATTGCACTTGATACATTTTGAAATGCAGATGTGGAACTTCACTTACTGTAAGTGGCCTTCTACTACTCACAGAACATTGCCGTGGTTGCACTATTTATCCAACAGTTTTTAAAACGCGCTGCTCACAGGATTGCCTAAAAAGCATTTCAATCGTGTGCAACTACTCCATAAAAAGCAGCTGTTTTAACTAGAAAAAGTAAATATGACCATATAACACCTGTGCGAAGGTCATTAAACTGGCTTCCAGTAAATTTTAGAATTGATTTTAAAATTGTAATGCTTGTTTTTAATGCACTACATGGTCTGGCACCCCGATATCTCTCTGACATGCTTGTGAGCTACGAACCAGCTAGACCCCTCAGGTCATTGGAACAGGCCGTCTGGTTATTCCCCTTGGTCTCCACGGAAACTGGTGAAACTGCCTTTAGCATTTATGCACCAAGCTGCTGGAACATCTTACCCAGTTATGTTAGGTGTGCCCCAACGTTATCATCCTTTAAAACTAAACTGAACCTTTTTAACTGGACCACTTTCACCTTTCAATAGTCTGGTTCCTGGCCTTAATTATTGTTTTATCTATTCTTACTTCTTTATTATTATTATTATTATCCTATGTGTTTTATGTGACTGTTTTATATTTTACTTATGTATAATATGTTATCTTTACACCATCAATACAGTGTCAGTGGCTGCAACCTCCGTGGTTGCTCACGCGTCGTGCAGCACATTGTGCTTCCACCTGGAATGAAATGAATTGCTCTATAAATAAAGTTTGCCTGCTTGCTAGGACAATTAGGACAAATGTATTTTATGCTCCCATCTCTTCAGAGGCTGCCTGCAAGCGATAGAATTCATTTCAAGGTGCGTCCCATTGTTTTCGATTCACTTCAGGGCCTTCCTCACAATTATTCCTCGCTGCAGGACTAAAGCCTCGGGTGATGGTGCATTTAGTTCATGCTGTGGAACTGCCTCCTAGAAGATTTGAGGGTGTGCACTTATTGTGAAAAGCAGTGGTTCCCAACCTTTTTCTTTTAGGGGACTACTTTTCTATCACCTAAACAAAACTTAAACTGACGACCCCTGACATATTTGATGTTTATTTCATATCATATTCAATACAGAACAAAAACAGAACAAAACAACTGATAAACTGTACAATTAACCCAGATAGTGAGCACAATAACTCCAGGAAGTTTGTGTAAAACGAGCAATTTGGATGAATTTTGAGTAGATTATTTCCTGTGAGTTTTGCATCAGAGATGAGTTTTCCTGTTATTTTTAGGAACTTTTATTACAATTCTCTGTTTTGTGTATTTTTTTTTTTTTAAACAATCATAAATGTTTAATAGGCTGATTTTTGGTGAAATTCTGTGTTTTCTTCTCCCTGACGCTAGGCCATTGTTCTGTTAGCTCTTTAGTTGTTTTACTTTTCTAATGCAGGACGAGGCTGTTTATCTTAAATAATAATCCAAACTTTAAAAATAATTTAATTTCGTTTTCTTCACAGAAATGAATGAAATGCTGAGATATAGACCAACTGTATATTTACACCCCTTAAAATAAAGAAGTCCTCGCGACCCCCAGGTTGGGAACCAGTGGTGAAAAGGGTTCAAGATGTACATTTTGATGTGCTGCACTAAAAATGAGCTGGGAACTTTTTCTGTAACAGACATGTACTGTAGAGGGCTTTAAAGCTGAAGTAGGCGAGATAGGAGCAAATATGATTTAAAAAAGTTATTTTTATAAAACGGTCGCTATATCCTGACAGTAGTACAAAAGAATCATGTTCCTCTGTGTCCTCCGGTGCTCCTAACGGCATCTGCAAGATTTCACAGACCGGAGGAAAACAAGCAGTAAGAGCTGAGAGGTCTGCTGTCCATCTGCCGTCTATGAGAGCCGGCTGTCAATCACTCACAAACTCCGACCAAACGGTCAAACTAGGCAGCGCTGATCAAATATGAATCAATATTCTGTTACGTTAATGCCTATTTCTCTCCTCAAATGTTCTCAGAATCATCTTGTAGTGCACGGTTTAGCTGTAAAATGAGAGTTTGTGATGCCGCCGCCATTGTGAAATCTGGTGAAGGAACACCAAGTTCTGGTCACATGACCGGAGCACAGCCAATAGGAACGCTTTCTCTCTCTAAAATGACCTGTGATTGGTCAAAGTCTCCCGTCACAGGCTAGATTTTATAAAGTCTGAAAACAGAGCCATGATGAGGTAAAGAAGTCTAGTTATCTCTCAGAACACTTGAATTACAATATGCTGAAAGGTTATTATGGAATTTTTGCCCAATGATGCCAAAAATATATACTGCCTACCGCCACTTTAAGTGACATTGTAAATCTTGACCGGTACACAGTAATATATATTTTTGGAAGTTCTGGGAAGTGTTTCAGTATACGATTACTTCATCAGGCATTTATTACATTATGTGTCTCTCAAAAGGAAAGGTGACCCTTAAATGATTTGGTTTTATTTTACAGAGGTGTCTCGCATCACGATTCATTTTAGTTTTCATCAGATGTCATTTTTAGCCTCTCTGGATGTCAATATCTGTCTGTCTGTCTGTCTGTCTGTCTGTCTGTCTGTCTGTCTGTCTGTCCAACGAAAGTACACCAAACAAAGTATGTGGAGACACAAGCAAGCAAGCTCTGGCATTTCCCAACTCTGGATGATTGTATAGAGAGGTACCTCATCTCCTGCACCCCAGCTCTCAGACTGGCTTGTTGTGTGTAATTAGATCAGTAGTGCTCTTTACTGGCAAACTCATGAATTATTGATTTGACATAGTCTGCCAATTTGGGAACTCCCTTTTCATCGGACTTCATCCGTTTTCACTGGAGACATTCTGGATAATGAGTGAGCTCATGGTTTTAATGGGCATGTAAACTTATCAAGATTGAAAATAACGTAGCTGTGCGTTGGTGAATATGAATTAGGTGTTAGCTTGTTTTGTAGTCTTCTTCAGAGAGTCACATGTTGTTCACTGTTGGAAACAATCAACTTATGTGAATATATCACATGAAAAATATATTTCACGTTTATCACATATGGAGCCCATTTCATGTGTGCGAAAATTCACATATTGGAACATGTGGTTTAGGGCAGTCATTCCCAAAGACTGGGTTGCGACCCAAAGATGAGGTCGCAGGAGATTTTATTCAGATCGCCAAATAAACTTGCAGAATTTCTTCCATAGTCTTGTAATTACGACTGATATCTGCTGTACAAGTTTGAGTCACATGAGGGAGCCTGAATGTTTGTATTGTTCTGATTATTACCTCCGCCAAAGGCCAAAGGCCTAGGAAGGAGGTTATGTTTTCACCGGCGTTGGTTTGTTGGTTTGTTGGTTTGTTGGTTTGCTGGTTTGTTTGTCAGTTACCAGGATTACTCCAAAAGTCCGTGATGGATTTGAAGGAAATTTTTTGGAGGGGTGGGGTGTGGCACAATGAACAATCCATTAGATTTTGGGTAGACTGTAGATTCGGCGTTTTTTGACATTAAACTCTGTGAAATTACAGCTGAGTTCGACCAAAGCACACTTGATGATTGTTGGACAGACTAACGACGACGGTTTAGGCAAGTTTAATTTGGTTTCTGTCCAGTTTGAATGAAGTGTTTTACAATGTTCCGCTACGTACGGCTGATCTCAACATAAACAAAAATACACGTGGTTGATGGCGCAAGCTGAACGGAGAGGGGGGGGGGGCGGAGGTCTGCGCTCTCCGAGTGCCATTCTAGTTGTAGCCTACTTCTAACATTGAATCTAATCTGAAACACGAGCGTCCATTCTGTTTTTATTTTACTGATGTGAGGGAACAAACGAGGGCCTGTTACTCTGCCTAAATAGTTATTTGGTCTCATTAATAAAGTATTTAACATTTGCATATGCTTTCAATAACACATGCATAAAATTAAGTTTTGATTTATCAAACATTATTTATAGGGCTGTCAATCAATTAAAAGAGAGATTATGAATGAAAAGACATGTAACACCTTACAAACATGCTCAATGGAGATATAAATTGTGTCTTCAATCAGTTATGCTTGTGATTATGATGCTGAATCAGAGTATTGTTACTACTCAAGGTCAACAAATTGAGGCAGTCTCCACATACAAAACCTTGGGATTTTTAAATTGATGACCATATCTCTTTTAAACCTCATATACAGAGTCTGGTGAAAAAGTTGAAATTTAAGTTTTTATTTTAGAAACAAGTCTTGTTTTTCTCTTGATGTCAGACGAAAACTGGTTGAAGCGACGTTCTTGCCTGTTCTTGACTACGGTGATCTGCTTTACATGAGTGCATCAGTCCATTGTCTCCATATGTTGGATACTGTATATCACGGCGCTTTAAGGTTTGTTACACACTGTAGAGCCCTCACTCATCACTGTATATTGTACTCCTAAGTAAATTGGCCTGCTCTGTCAATACGTCGGCTTAGCCATTGGTATGTTTTTATCTATAAGGCCATTCTGGGTAGACTCCACATGTTATTTATCTGTCTTTCTTACCAGAAAACATGGCAATTATGGGTTACGGTCTCAGGACACGATGCTTATGACTGTTCCCAGAGTTCGGACTGAGTTGGGGAAGAAGGCCTTTATGTTTTCTGCACCATCTGCATGGAATAGCCTGCAAAATGAACTTAAACTCCAGGACCTAGTCACTCTAAATGTATTTAAAGGCACGGTGAAATCTATAGAAACGGACTCTATCGATAATTGTACTTGTTTTGATTGAAATAGGATTATATGGCTTCCCTGCACTTTTACGGTACAGCACCTTGGAGCTGATCTATTGTTTTTTAATATGCGTGTATGAAACTGTTTGTACTGCTGCCATTCTTGGCTAGGTCGCTCTTGCAAAAGAGATTTTAATCTCAATGGGTCTAAACCTGGTTAAATAAAGGTTAATGAAACATGTGAACTTCTATTTGAAGGCTGATCTGATGTCTGCCAACTTTCAGTAGACTCAAGCAACATTTGCTCAGGGTTGTTGACAGCAGCAGACTCTGGCCAAATAGCAACATTTTTTCCCAGTGAACCTTCATACTAAATGGATTTGAATCAATTCCCAGATGAGACTAACAGCGCCAGTTAGCATCAGTCTTTCTATCATTAAAAGTAGAGCGTTTTTTAAAAGTCATTCTCAGACAATTCTCAGATTTTAAACTTCACCTTTCAACACCGCCGGGTCCGTGAACAGAGAGAAGCCTGTGAGTCTGTGGGTTGGCTGGTCTGCCGTATTGTATAACAGATCATTTTGTGTGGCTTACTTCTCCAAAACGCAGCTCTAAGTGCGTTTGTGAGTTCATGATGTCTAGACACACATCCTGGTGGGCTGGCTGAACGCCCTGCCAATCAGATTTAAACTGACTAACAGGCCAGAACAAACACACAAAGAGAACGACAGAAAGGGATATTCCACAAATCTGGCCAGATGTGCCATATTTGTGGTAACATCTAACTGAATTATTAATTCTGTGTGCTGAATTAATTACAGAACCCAATTTGTTACTAGCGCAGAAATAACGTGAGCAATAGATTTGTAAAAAGTATTGGTGATGGGGACACACCCCCCGTGTTCTCCAGGGTCTAAAGCTCACCACAGGTCACACTTGATAAAAACAAATCATTAGCATTTCACGTTAGTACTGAAGCCCTGCAGTTTGATTTTGCTCCTTCCATTTCCCCTGGTTCAAGCTAGACGCCACATCCTGGGAAGACAAAACAGAGACGACTGTATTAGTGGCCAAAACACAAAATAAAAAAAAAAAGAAATAAATGAGGGATGACATGAAAGAAAAAGAGGAATGTAGAAATGGATGTATTTAAAAAAAAAAAATCTGAAATCCGCTCCAGAATATGATGCATGCCTGCTGTTTGGGAGCTCAGGGAGGCCAGCTGTAAAACATGAATAAAGGATTTAAGCATATGATAGGATGAGCTTTATTAATCCCCAAAGAGGGAACTGTAAACAAAGACATGCACAATACGTCAACAAAGATAAAGCACAATATGCACAACACGACATCTACACAATAGATAACCCCAGGCTGGGTAATTGAAGGGAAGTACATAGAGTAGTTCCACTGCAACAACGACAGGAGGGTCAGTAAAAGCAAAGTATACAGTCATAAAAACAAACAAAAAGCAGATGTGCCAATGTCCAACCATGTAAACAATAGGGTTGTAACGAAAAGATTTTCATTGTACGATAACCATTTCAGAAAATATCACCGTTTCACTGAATACGTTATAACACTATTATTACTATTAATACTATAATATAATAACTATTATTATTATGATTATAATTATATATATATATCATACTTGCCAACCCTCCCGTTTTTGATTGCCCTCTCCCGGTTTCCTCCCGAGGTCACAATTCTGCTGTATTTCTCCCGATTTAAGGCAAATTTTCTCACCCTATTTCCTGTACGTTAGGACGACAGTAGGGCTACACCAAATGTCTTTTCCCCGTTGCCGAGTTGTGTCTTAAAGGGCCTTCAGTGAGTGAGCGATGGACAGAGAGAGCTACTAGAAAGAAATACTCAAGCAGAAGAAAAACATTAATGAATGAATGAATAAAAAATGATGAATTAGTTAGTTTATGCCAGAGATTGACAGAAGTTTACCCCAGAGGTGTAAATTATTTAGTTCTCTTTCCTGAGAATTAAAAGCAAAATTAAAAGTAGGCATATTTTTTTCTTTTGTGATACATTTTTTATCGGTATTTAAGCATAATTATATAGAGTTGGGTTACAAGTTGATAGATCACCAATAGAGAAAAAGAGTATAATCGCAAATGCCCATGTATTAACCAATACAAAATTGGCAAGCAGCTACAGAAAAAACAACAACAAACAAACAGGAAGAAGAAAAAACAACTACCCCAGAAAGTAGGCGTATTTTTTTAAATGCTGTTGCAGCGTACTATTTTTATGAAAAATCACCAGAGTGCAGGAAACAATGTCTCTGAAACTCATTTTTTTTCTAGGGGGAGGACCCAGAAAAGGTTTTGAAACCATCCCTATTTTTTAGGTCGCAATGTTAGTAAGTATGATATATATAATTGTTCATATAAGATAAGATAAGATAAGATATTCCTTTATTAGTCCCACAGTGGGGATATTTGCAGTGTACAGCAGCAAAGGGGATAAAATAAAGAGCTAAACAAAGTGTAACAAAATATGAACCATTTAAATAGAAGGAAGTATAAAAATAGGAGCAGTATATACAGTATTGACAATAAACACACTATCAACAAAATTGCACAAGTGGAAAATTATATTGCAAAGTGAGAATGAAATGAAATTCCACCTGAAAATATTGCACAGTATGAATTGCACCTTAGTAGTAATAATGATAATGATATTGCACAGTCATTATACAGTATAGTGCAGTTATTGTCAGTTTGTTTGTGTGTAAGTGGACTACTGGGAGCAATGCTGGTTGTGGAGTCTGACAACCATATATATGATATAAAATATACAACATGAAATATTACATTTTTGGAGAAATAACTATGATAATGTTATCATTTTATGAGCTTAATGAAAGCAGCAGTTAGTGGCTGTTTGATGACAGCAGTGCTGCTCTGCTGCACCTTGCAGCAGGTAATCGTCACTCCAGGATTACGCACCTTTGACCTCCAGCTCTGTCAACAGTAAGCTGCTCACTGAGATGCTCTAGTGCGACCAAATCCACCAGCAGCAACCGGTTTGTCACATGACCAGCGTGCAGAGCTGCCTGCCTCTCACTGTGTGTGTGTGTGTCTCTTTATTTCCGCGTTCAGACTGAATGAGTCTCCACGGCCACAGCAGCTGCGTTTCTACCTTAAACTGCGTCGCCGTGCGGGGATATCTCATCACGCACATCACCGCATCACCTCCTGCTGGACTCCACGCTGCTGCAGGAACACCATGCTCACGCGGGTGAAATCTGCGGTGGCTAATTTCATGGGTGGAATGATGTCCGGAGGCTCCAACGGAGACCATCCCGGAGGCTCCGACCTGCCGCTGAAATACCCCTACAGCCGGCCGGACTTCCTGGGGCTGTCGCCGGACGAGGTGGAGTGCTCTGCGGATCACATAGCGAGACCGATCCTCATCCTGAAGGAGACCAAGAGGCTGCCGTGGTCCACCGGCTACGCAGAGTGAGTAACAACCTGGATATACTGGATATGCATGCGTCCATCTTTTATCCTGCACAGCATCCTTTTGGAGAAGTGAGCGCGTCCTCCTTTAAACAGGAGCACCAGACGCTTTTATTAGTATCATCATTATTATTATTATGAAAGGATGCATGTATATGTGATATGTGCAAAATAGGCCAAGGTGCAGCAGCTGGCCTTTCCTCCATATATTCCTCCAGTTATAACCTCCATCACAGCATAAACATCACAGTTTCCTACCAGACATAAACACCTCCAAGGTCGCTATAATAATCTAGGTCATATAGGAATGCTTTATTATTGCTGTATTATTGACATATAGATGGAAGCTTACTATTGGTGCAGACTCACTGTGAGATCATGGTGTTTTTTTTGACACAATGAGATCAACAAACTGCACCCTCAAACCTATTTTGAATAGCAATAACATGTTCTACTGCCACAGGTAAAACATACACACACACAGTTATAAAGCAAATAAAACAGGTACAGAATATGTAATAAATAAATATAAACAGAAGTGTTACACTAGAAGTATAAAATATAAAAATAGATGTAATGTAAACAGAGGTAATTGTAAAATGGGTAGGGTATAGATGTAATAAATAAAATGTTAACAAAGGTAGTTGCACTTGAGGTATATATTGCATCAACGATATTGCACAGACAAATGTATTTTACATTCAATGGATTAATATTGCACAGATTTATTGTTTGTTATAGATGTAGATGGAAGCTTTCTATTGGTGCAGACTCACTGTGAGATCATGCTGTTTTTTTGACACAATGAGATCAACAAACTGCACCCTCAAACCTATTTTGAATAGCAATAACATGTTTTACTGGCACTTATATGTAGGCTATACGTCTGGAAAGCTCTCACAAATAGTCACCAGTTTTACTACTTTACCTGCTTCAGTGTTGTGTGCATAGTATTAATAGCCTACAGTACAGTGTCTCAGTAAAGCCTACATCACAGCATAAACATCACAGTTTCCATACCAGACATAAAACACCTCCAAGGTCGCTATAATAATCTAGGCCATATAGGAATGCTTTATTATTGCTGTATTATTGACATATAGATGGAAGCTTACTATCGGTGCAGACTCACTGTGAGATCATGGTGTCTTTTTTGACACAATGAGATCAACAAACTGCACCCTCAAACCTATTTTGAATAGCAATAACATGTTTAACTGGCTCTTATATGTTAGGCTATGAGTCTGGAAAGCTCTCACAAATCTGGAAAGTAACTATAGGCTTGAAGATATATAAATGTAGTGGAGTAAAAAGGACAATAGTTGCCTCCAAAATGTGGTGGAGTAAAAGTATAAAGTAGCATAAAATAATGATGATCAAGTAAAGCACCTCGAAATTGTACTTAAGTGCAGTTAGGCTACTTCAGTAAATGCACTTACTGGTAGTTCAATTCTACCATTGCTTAAGCACAATATATCGACTGATAAGATAAAGGCCTTATGTTGGATCCAGCTTTATTTGATAAACAAATAAATAGCAGGTGCAGCAGCTGGCCTCCCCCCCATATACTCCTTCAGTTATAACCAAATCACAGCATAAACATCACATTTTCCTATTTTTTATTTATTTATTTGCACATATATAAAACTGCACAAAATCCAGTCAATGAAAAAAAAACAAGAAATGTGTCAGGAGAGGTCAAGAAGCCACCCCCCACCCCCAGTCACCAGTTTTACCTGCTTCAGTGTTGTGTGCATGGTATTAATAGCCTACAGTACAGTGTCTCAGTAAAGCCGGTATAACCTGACCGTATCCTGTAGATGTACATTACATGAGACTGACTGTAATCACTTGCAGAGCAGGTTTGGAGTACCTGCCTCGTCAGACACTAGAAGTCATCCTTCCTCCTTCTGTACTTGACAACTGAGAACAGAATCGCAACCGGACCTGAGATCATCTGTTGTATTATTGATATCACATCTTATGTTTGGGCGTACGTATGTACACAATCCATTAGGCTGCAATAAACTGGCTGTGTTGTATTTTTAAAAGGACGTATTATAAAACAGCATATAGTGCAGCAGCTTGACTCATGAAAAAGCTAAGTTGGTAGTTTGCTTCTATAAAATGTGTTGTTAGTAGGGCTGGGCGATATCACAATATCACAATGTTTTGGACCAAATACCTCAATATTGCGACGAAGTTGTATGGGTTGACTATTGGGGCTTTCACAAAATATTCGGACAATGAGATTTTTGATAAATAATCATCAGTAATGGCTTATAATAGAACAGCTAGAACAGTCTGGTAAGGTCAGAAAATGACAATGCAGCCCTTAAAACCAGGAAAAGACAACATTTATGCCATATTAAGTATGCCGTCTGTTATTTCTTTATAGCAGACTGTTGCTATGTATAACAGACCGTTGCTATGTATACCAGACCATTGCTATGTATAACAGACCGTTGCTATGTATAGCAGACTGTTGCTAGGTATAGCAAACCGTTACTATGTATAACAAACTGTTGCTATGTATAACAGACCGTTGCTATGTATAACAGACCGTTGCTATGTATAACAGACTGTTGCTAGGTATAGCAGACCATTGCTATGTATAACAGACTGTTGCTAGGTATAGCAGACCATTGCTATGTATAACAGACTGTTGCTAGGTATAGCAGACCATTGCTATGTATAACAGACTGTTGCTATGGGCGCAGTTTTGATGTCGGACTCTGGAGGACCATTTTTGATTCAAATTATTGATTTCTTGAGTAAGTAGCCGTGTTATAAGCGGGATAATGTACAACTAGTGGGTCATTGTTGTGAAATAAACCCTTTCAGGGCGATGCAGCACCCATCGCCCTGAAGGGGTTTATTTCACAACAATGACCGGCAATGCTTAGTTTAAAAGATTCTCGGGAGTTTCGAGAGGCAGCGAGTCGTGTCGGACGCCTGTGATTTGCATAAAGTAGACTAGCCCTCAACTTTATGCAAATGAGGGACGGCCGTCATGACGCTTCGTCTCTCGAATCGCGCCGCCAGGCTACATAGACAATGGCAGAACATGAGAAATTGCCGACTTGGTGAAATATTTTTCTAACAACAACAAACAGGAGCGACTTAATTTGCATGCTGGATGGAGCAGCGTGCTGTACGCTCCTCCTCAGGCTAAAAACAACCTGCACTATGCAAAGAAAACCCTTTATCTTCATATAGTTCACATTCACCTTTGACAGGACACAACTCAAAAGTAGGGTAAACTCTCATCGTCGTCTAAACGCCCGAGAGCACCGAGTCAAAATCACTTCCACTCATTCATTCCCACATGAAGTATCCGGGTGGTCTGGTGGTTAGTGGGGACGTCTCATCATAACTATAGAGGTCACAGTTCAGTCCTTCAGGCGATCTTATCCGCACAGTGTGTGACTTGGCGGTTTAGTGGCCTGGATTCATAAATCCAAAAGAAGATTTAGTTTGCTCTGTGTTCCCCCCCCCACATCAAGTCGTATCTTCATGCTGTTGACGGGCTGTTATGATTGAGCGCCTGTTTCCTTCAGCCTAATTGCTTAATCGATGATGTTAGACATTCAGCGAGAACGCTGCGTGCAGAAACTCCCCGTATCTGTTTGCGTCTAGTGTTTCAACTTCAGCCGTCCTGCCCTGAACCCAATGATGTGCAAATGCTTGTCATCTTAAGTCAGCCGGGGCTTGGACACAACTGACCATGTCAGTCTCACTCCCCTCAGGAAATTGTTCTTCGGTTACAAGAAGTAAACAGGACAGATTAACTCTTTACAAGCAAAGACAGAGATGCAACTAATCTGGAGGGCTATTTCTTTTATTCACAGATCAATTGTTGTGGAACATAATGTCAGAACAATTTCCCAGAGCTCAAGGCGATGTCTTCAAATAGCTTGTTTTGTCTGACCAACAGTCCAAAACCCAAATATATTCACTTTGCTGTGATGTAAAACACACAAAAAAAGCAGCATTCAATACTTAACATTGATTAATTGCCTGTTTCAGTACTAGAAGAGATCTATATGGTCTCTGCCTGCCTCCTGTAGAATGAAGAAAAATCCTTTGAAATGGTTTGATTCTCATACACGCCCTCCAATATGCTTCCTCATGCTAATCTGCCATGAAGAATTTTTAATCTCAAGGCGGAAAAGAAAGGAAACCATCACCCCACTCATATTGCGTTCTAAAGTAGGTTGCATAATTTAGTTAAAATTATATATATATTTTTTGAATTAATCCTAATTATTGCTGGTTTATAATAGAAACAACTTCATTATTTCACTGAGGTTTCTGTGTCATATAAAAATAACCTAAATAAGATGTATAATTCTACAGGATCAGTTTAACAGCCCTCCTTCATGAATAGATGTCATGCTGCTGCCAGTGTGTGTGTGTGTGTGTGTGTGTGTGTGTGTGTGTGTGTGTGTGTGTGTGTGTGTGTGTGTGTGTGTGTGTGTGTGTGTGTGTGTGTGTGCGTGCCAGTTTGGCGTAGCATCAGCCAGGACTGAGCCATACTGAGGATTTGTCAACAGCTGGCTGACCAGCGGGCTTCGCTGTAGTGAAATCTCACTGCCAGTGGAGAAAACCTGAGCCCATATGAGAGGATGTGATGTAAGGGTTAACAGGGTCAGATACCGATGAGTCGCTCTGATAAAACGCCAGGCTGGATACTTGTAGTGCATTACGGGTAGCAATGTGAGGGTCTTATAGTGAGTGCATCCTACCAATTATGGTACATATTACACTCTGACTCTGATTATTTGATAAATAATTGTACTTTTTACATCCTATTTCATCATCCTGACTGTTGTTTTTCCACATTGTAAATTATGTGAAAGGCGTCCATAGTGTCATTAGCAATGGAATGTAAAATCCATTAGGATCATGCAGGGTGAATTGCACATTTGCCACTCTGTGCTGTGTTTTTCCCCTGTCTTTGAGTGCAGCAGGCCTCTCTGAGGTTATCCTGGGTTATTGTGCTGCTCCCTGTGGAGACAGGAAGAGCAGTTTTATGAGAAGGATTCTGATGGGCCGTCTCTGAGTGGGTGCACTGTCAGATCCGGTGAGCACACAATCATTTGAATGGATCAGTGAGTATTGCTCACCAACCCTCTCATCTCGTCTCCAGCGCACTTTTGTAGACGGACTACATTTTACTGCTGCCTTTTCTCTCCAGTTGTTTTCCCATCAATCAAGTACACACACCAGCACTGACCACTAATGTGCACTCCGTTAGGGTGCAGTTTCACAGTGCTGATGTGTTGCATGTTGCTCGGTGTTTTTCCGAAAGTGAGGAGGAAACTGCTCCTGATTCCTTCAGCTGAGTTAAATCAGGCGTGCTCTCTCCAGGAAGTTCTTTTGAGTTTTGGAGGGGTTGACCTCGCTGTGACCATGTGCTTGCATAACACCAAAAATGCAAAGTCATTTACAGTAGCCACTTTATCAGGTGACATCTAATGCAATTTCTTGATGCTTCCATATTGACATCATTTGTTTTGGACTACTTTGTTCTAGCCTCTACCTTGTTTGCTCCCAAGTCCCTTTTTAGGAGGGAGAACAGTGATGGGACGAGAGAATGGACAGTAAAAAAGCTGTGGTCTCCTCCTCATGTGTAGCTTCAGTTTGGATAAAAGTGAGGCTTGACTGGTCTTGAGAACAAATCAAGGCTGGCAAATAGAATGAGATATAGTAGACAGAAAGTTTCTGTCCAGTGGTGGAATGACTATGCCAAATCCAATTCTTTTCTACAGTAGCCACAAGAAGAGTTTCATTAAGAACTGTTAAAGCACGTCATCAATAGGAGAGATCCAATTTTGATGGTCGTGTAGCAAAAACATGCACACCAAATGGGCTTCACCTTGGCTTCCCCCTCTCCTCCACTTCCTCCATGAATATGTTGTGACAAAGCCTTCCCAGACACTCATTCATTCACTCACTCTACTGACCCCAGACCAATATAACGCTGCAACCTCAGCAGCAGTCCGATCAATACTTAATCAATATGTGTCTGAACGCTAAACACTATACTATACTTTACTATACTATACTATACTATACTATACTATACTATACTAACACCACCACAGCACACTGTATGTTTTGTCTGCAGGTCAGCAGACGTGCATGTGTGAGAGGGCGTGTCAGAGATTTGGCTTATGTGTAGAAGGCTGTAGCATTAAGCATTCATATCTCAGTTAAGGGAACAGAGATGAGAAAGTGGAAGCTCCAGGGTGTCTAACAGTATGAAGTCAGTATTGTTGAATGAACTTAGGGCGTGTCTTAACAGCAGATATTGTTTGTGTCCAAGACAAATTTCCTTCGGGACAATAAGGTCTATCTTATCTTATGTTATCTTATCTTGTCTTATGCATTTCCAAGATAAAGAAGGGTTAAAATATGTTAACGCCACAAAAGTGCCATAAATATGCATGTTATCCTTATTTTTATTGTAGGTTTATCCATATTATTGTTTGGACTTTTTCCTTTTCACAGCAAAGGAGCTAAATTAAGTCTCTGTTACCACTCAGCTGTGGAGAGGAAGCACATGAGCAGCACTTACAAAGCTTCCCAGTGCTCAATCACATGATACAGCACATGTTCTTGTGTTGTTTCTGCTACATCAACACGCCACATCGCTCTGAGGCAGAAACAGTGCGACGCTGTTTCAGCTCAGTGCCAGCTTTCCTCAATGTGTAGCTTTACTACAAGTTGCCTCTGAATGAAACACGTGACGCTCTGCTGCTATAATCACATCATAGGATCGTTGTTATTGTTATCTTAAATGATGTGTTCATGGAAACCGAGATGTTGCAGCAGAAAGTAACAATAGCAAGAGCATACGAAACAAAGAGAAAAATAGAACACAAAGGAATATAGCAAAGGAGGATTATCTAAACATAGATACGATATATGTAGATATACAATATGTTGAAGTGGCAGTAATATTGGAATATAAAGATAGGTGTGTGTATGTACAACAAATAAAAATACCCAAAATGTGTATAATACAAAAATATTTATCATACAATAGTATGTAGATGTGTTAAAAAGCTTTCTTTAAAATGTGAATCCTCCATGTAGAACTTTAAACAGGATTTGATTAAACACTAAAGATACATTGACTTATGTGCTGGATGAAGTTAGTAGTAGTAGTAGATCGTAGCAGTGCAGTGGTTCAATAGTTAACCTGAGAAACTATAATTAACCATGTTTTATGAACAGTGTGTTTTTATAATAGTCATTGCCTCCAGGTCAGTTTCTTTTTCAAAACTTGGCATCGCTTTTATGCATGCTTTTGGTTGCGCAAGAAGAAGGCTGATCCAGAGCAGAGCAATTATCCTGTTTTGAAAACTTAGCTGTGTGTCAGTAATGATTATTTCCATTTCTTATTAATCTGTCTATTATTTTTGCAAAATAATAAATTAATTATTCAGTCTACACATTTAAAAAAAAAATAGTGAAAAGTGCCCATCTCATATTCCCTGAGCCCGACGTCTTCAAACTTTTTATGTAAAACAGAGAAAGGCAGCAAGTCCTCACATTTAAGAAGATGCAATCAGCACATTTTTGATTGATAAATGATAATTTCATTGCATTTTCTGCCAATCAATTAACTGACTTGTTATATTTTTTGAAGTATTTTGGTTTTATTGTATTTGCTATATAGTTAATAAGTACTCATTTTGTCACTTATGCAAATGTATAATATCATAATGTCCCATAAATGACCTGGTGGTGACAATGCTTTTAAAGCAAAGCTTAAGGTCAAGTGTTACTGAAAAGAAAAAGATTCCCAAAAAGAAGGCCCACTTTAGATTACAGCTCTGACAGCGTCTTGAGATAACTTCTGTTGTGATTTGACGCTATACAAAAATAAATTGATTTGATTTGATTTGATTTAATTAAGGTCGTGCCATTCTCTCAAATGTGAAGAAATGAAATGAGGTAAGTGAATATGACAGCGCTGCCCTCGGACACAGCTCGTGCCCTTCGGGGTTCTGGACGGCTTTTCCTCTCATGTCAGAGTTGAAAGCTCAACTGTCATTGGCTTTGGTCTCAGACACGCATGAAGTTAGTAAAGGAACACTTTAACTACAGATCACATACAGTTCACTGTATGCTTCCAGACTATACCATCATTTCATAGACGGATTTTAAAAGCTTGTGAGAAAACTCAAACTATAAACAACACTTGAGAGTTGTGGCATGAACTGAAACGAACTGCTGCCTGGACGGTTGGATATGTTGTGGAAAATAGTTTGCAGTAATTTACAATAAAATTTAAAGGTCCCATATTGTAAAAAGTGAGATTTTCATGTCTTTTATATTATAAAGCAGGTTTAAGTGCTATATAAATACTGTGAAAGTATCAAAACGCTCAATATACGGAGAAATACAAACAGCCCGTGTTCAGAAACAGGATTTCTGTCCATTTGTGATGTCACAAATATACGATATTTAGACCATTACACGGTTTTAAACATAAACATTCTAAATGTGTCCCAGTTTATTTCCTGTTGCAGTGTATGTAAATAACATCAGCTGACAGGAAGTAAACATGGACCCAAACTGTTGCCTAGCAACGCAATTCTGTTGCAATTCCGTTGAAATGCACTAAAACGGAGCGTTTCAGACAGAGGGGTGAATACAGGTATATTCAGGCAGACAGTACGAGGAAAATAAAGTTTTTTTTGAACATTACAGAATGTAAACATGTTCTAGTAGAAACACAAAATACAAGTATGAAACTGAAAATGAGCACGATATAGGACCTTTAAAAACTTGGTTTTATATCTCAGGTATTTCTATAAAATATCTGTGGCTAAATAAGCACCAATCACATTAAAGTTAAAACCAAACTGAATTATAATATATATGATTAACGTTGGCATTTTCAAGGCAAAATAATCAAACATCCCAACAACTGAAAGTTCATTCCTTGGAAATAGTAGTTTGACAGAAAACAATCCTAACTCAGGGTCCACTTTCTCATCGTTGGATGGCGTTTGCACAGTTGCCATGAAGAATTCATACAGGTTAGGTCACAGTATGACAACTGAACCATCTCCTTGACAACTAACAAACCCCGACTGTCGATGAAGTTGTTGAAAGCCACAGAAAAAGCTTTTAAGTGGACCTGTGAAATAACTAGCATGTGTTCATGTAGAACTTTCTCTCGTCAGTGGATAATGGATGGGCGTCCTTCTAGCAATTACTGCAGTGCATAATTTAATTATGTTTGACATGTAGTGTTTGACAAGCCAAAACGTCTGCTGTCTATTGAACTCAAGTTTCACTCCATATTTTTCCCCCTTGGTTGTGTGTGCCCCTCACCATCACTGACGCACAGTAAGAAGCTGAAAACAAGTTTTCACTGCCGCATGTGTTTGAGATCAAAGGGTGTCACTTTTATTGTGCAACTAAAAAGCCCAGTCATTCCCGGATCATATAGTGTCCACCTTCTGTGTGAGGTCTTACAGATCCACAAGGAACAAAGAACATTATCCGAGTGCTGTTTTATGAAACATAAAATCAATGCGGTTTAAAGTACAGTGTGTAGGATTTGACGACATCTAGTGGCGTGGTTGCATATTGCAACCAACTGAATACCCCTCCACTCACTCCTCCGTTAACGTGAATCGCCATCCTTACCATAATAAAACTACTTTAGGAGCAAAGGAAGTCAGACGACGGCTGGTAGTATACCACGGTTTTGCACCCTGCAGCTCTTGGTTTGTCCGTTCTGGGCTACCGTAGAAACATGGCAGAGCAACATGGCCGTGAAGAGGACCCGCTCCCTTTGTAGATATGAAGGGCTCATTCTAACCAACGAAAACACAACGATTCTTAGTTTCAGGTGATTATACACTAATGAAAACATAGTTCTCTTAATAGATCTCCCTAAATGCTACACACTGTGACAAACATGCACAAGTTCAAAATATTTGTATGCACATACAACATCTGGAATTTCCTGAGCTTTTACTGCATTTATGTTATCCTCTCTGTCAGTGATGAGGTTTGGAAAGTGCTGATGTAGGGCTGACGATTATTTACGTTGTCCACTAGAAGTGCACTCGGAGAGCGCAGACCTCCGCCAAGGCAGATTTCATGTACGTTGCAAAAACATTCCCGAAGCCGGATCGTGATCCGGATCGCCACCAAAATCGAATGGATTGTTAATTGTGCCACACCCCACCCCTCCAAAAAATGTCACTCAAATCCATCACAGACTTTTGGAGTTGTCCTCCAAACGGACAAACCAACAAACCAACAAACCAACGACCTCCTTCCTAGGCATTCGGCCTTAGCGGAGGTCATTAATGTGTTGATTGTTGATCATTTTGTCTATAAAATGTTGGAAAATACCCGTCGCAATTTCCCAGACCCCAAAACGCCGTCCAACCAAGACTCTAAAATCCAAATATATGCCATGTTTATGTAAATGATAATGATATAAATCAAAGAAAAACAGCAAATCGTTCTTTTTGAGAAACTGGAACCAGTGTGGATGAATGACGTAAATGATTGTTATTGTTGATAATTTTGTTTTGACAGACTAACGGATTAATTGACTAATGTTTCCAGCACTATTCTGGGGTGAGCATCTTTCCATGCTTCACAGTTATATAAGCAGGAGTGGGTTCATAACAATAGTTGGGTAGCTGTGTAGGCAAATCAAGTGTTTCCTTTAAACCTGTCTTATTGACACACCACAGGGGGTGTGCTATTATTAGTTTATAGGACAGGGATGTGGTGAATAGCCCATTGTGTAAGACTCCCAATTAAAATCAATCTTACTGAGTGAAGGTCTGCCCGGTCGATATCCCGCCGGTTTTTACAACCGACTGTGTTTTCTTAGCTGGAGACGTAGGATCTGTGCTCGGCATGTTCATCCCCATGACCAATTAGGATTATTTATATAAGATCCTCCACAGGGAAGTAATCCTGACTGCCTCTCGTATCAACGTGTGGCCATATAATGTCTCATTTATTTGATAAGAATCTCACTTGAGACATTTCTGACATGGCACCAGTCTCTATGTGTAGAAGCATAATAATAAAGTAAAAATTTACAGAATTACACATACGCGTTCCTCAAAAATACATATTTCTATTATATTATATTTATACCTCTAATTTCATAAGATATGCACAGTTTTAATAGAACCACTGTAGACTTAACATCTCCTACGGTGTGGCTAAATCGAGAATGCCTGGCTGGAGTATTGTGAAGCAGCGTGTGCTCGTCCACGACTACAGCAGCTCGCAGCAGCTGTACACCATCTGCCAGGTGTTGTATAATGCAGTATTGATGTGTCTCTCTGTCCTCTCTCCTACATGCGTGGGTCTCAAACTGAAATGTGTATTTAAAGAGTGTGTATTTGCTGACGTTATCTCGCATTGTCTCAATTTGTTTAGCGACCATTAAGGGAAACGCTCACACAGAAATTGAGTTTGGGAGGGTTTTATGGTCCGACGAACGTCATATGGATTAAAGGTCACAGTTTGAAATGTTGAGGACATCGAAGCTCTTATATTACCTGTAGCTGTGAATCATCTTTCACCACCAACATTAAACAAATTTGCTATCTTAGTAGTCATAAATGCAACGAGGCACAATCACATTTTGAAAAGCTTAATCCAAGACACAGCTGTTGCCAAACTGTTGTTGTTTCTGAAAGAAGAGAGGGCTTGAAATGATGTGAGTGGAGATGACAACTGACGTCTTGGAAACAGTTCATCCCTCAGACTCTCTCTCTCTCTCTCTCTCTCTATGCTAATACTAATAGTGCATTTTTTTTTATGTACACTGCCGTTCAAATGTTTGGAATCACCTGTTGTATTGATGTTCTTCTCCTTTACTTCAATAATGTCTATTTTAACAGAGATAAAAACAGTATCATTCAGACATAGTTGTGCCCCCCAAAAAAGAAGAATGAAGTGATTCAAACGTCCATTTAGTCGATGTCCCCACAGTGTTGCACGACAGAGGAGAATACTGTTCGGACCATTTTTTCCCCCAATTACCCTTCGATTTTGAATTTGTTTTCCAGACCAGAAAAGTGACCCTCAATCATTACTGAACCACAACGGTGCACTTTTTGCAGTCTACTCTAGTGGTTAGATTGAATAGGTTTCCAATAGTGCTAACCTTAGACTAACCTTGTATTTCTTTTTTTGAGGTTTTAAGAACAGCTTTGCTAAAGTAACACGCCTGTTAATTCCAGCTTGTTATAGGCATTATTGTGCGCTTGATGAGTTTTTTTTCACCTGCTCGGTTGGAAATCTACTTGCCCAAAGTCAATTTTTACAAATATAATTTTATTACATTATCTTACTATTATGTATTAGCGGTTATCAAATAACAGCAGTGACTAAAGTTAACCGTCAAGTTTCATCTTTATTTAAGTAAATTAATCTGGAGTTTTGCCCCCATCCTCTAACACCACCCAACTAAACTCCTGTTTCCAGGATAATTGATGCTCCCTTTGCGCTTTCAGCTCATGAACTTTGCCTTTACCCATCGCCATTTTCTCGCGAGTGCCCGGTCGGTACTGATAGCTCACTCCTTAGCTACTTCCATCATCAGCTTCGGAAAATACAATGTTTAATTATTTTTTTTCCACTTGATTTGCTAGATTTGCTAGCCAGACGTGGCATTTTCCTTGCCCCGGGCAAGCAGGAAATCTTTATTGTTGAGCCCTGCTTGACACTGAAACGGGAACCTGTTCCTAAAAAAATGTAAAGTGGTCCCCTCAGCCATCTGACTGGACCCAATCAAGCTTTTGTGGCAAGCCATTCCAAACTTCTGAAGGGCAGTGCATATTATATATATTATTCAAACTTATATCTATATGCACACACTAGATTTCTGGATTTCTTTCAAACAAATAATTGCACAGTTCAATAATATAGTCTAATTGTACTGTACATTATACAGTGCAAATGTATAATGCTTTTTTAATATCAAATCTCCAATTTCTTTAATCTCTTATTTTTACGCAAGTAATTAAAATAGTTTTTTATGATCTCTTCATCTCTTATGTTAGGTATCCTTCTAAACTGAAGTATGACTTAACTTCCCTGTTTCGTGTCCTGTTATCCCGTCTCCGTCTAGGGTGATCAATGCAGGAAAGAGCACATTAAATGAGGACCAGGCCTGCTGTGAGGTGCTGGTGGTCAAAAGGAGACCTGCAGGAAGCTCCACGCCCAACCGGACCCCCACGACCCGCAGGAGGTCTTCCCTGCCCAATGGAGAGGATTTGGGCCTCCGGGAGTGCCCGGTGAGTCAAACTAACGGGTCTGGTGACATCAGGAAATATCCACCTTTTCCACCATCTCAAACTTCAATGACATTCTGTAGACACAACTTAAGAATTTAAAATGAAATGCTATTTTCCTAATGCAAGCTGGGTGAGCTTCTACATTTTAGCATTTATCCACTGATGAAATCCAGGTAACGGTCAGAGTGGATGTAGTCCTTGAATGCCCCTGAGGGCCTGTTGGGACCCACTGTCCCCTCATCCCGTCCCATCAGCAGTTTATTGGGGCGTACAGCACCGCGTCCTTTACACACCACAGCCTCGGCCTTCAGCTGCTCTCCACAGCAACTAATACTGGCAGGCGAATCAGAGGACATCCTCACAGAAACACACAAATAGTTAGGGCTGCACGATTATGGCCTAAATGATAGACAAGATTATTTAGATCAATATTGAGATCACAATTATTTATCGCGATTATTCATTGATTTTAGAGACAAAATATATTTATTGCACTTCCTTGTTGTGCTACATTCCTGCTAATGTACAAATTAAGGCTGCACGATGTTGGAAAAAACTGGTATTGCAATATTTTTTGTTTCTTCGATATATATTGCGATATGAAAAATACAGGAATATTCACCCTAAGTTTTTTTTTTATCCAAAAGCATTAATCTAGTGCAGTTTGAGAGCAAAATTAATAGGCTAGATCTCTGTAGAACTTTGTGCTCTAGTAAACAATTTAATCATAAACACTTTGGTTGTATATGGTGATGACGGCAAAAAAAGTCACAACCACAAAGCGCGGCTAACGGACTCCGTGTTTCAAGACGGGTAGGGTGGGTAGCCGACATCACCGCAGACTCCTGACGCACTGAGGACAGTCCGTCCTGGTTCACAGTCGCGACGGGACCCCCGTCTATCCCTGCAGGTTAAGAGGGCACATTGAGCATTAAGTCCACGGCCCCGGGAAGCAACGAGGTCCGGGCGAGGGGTGCTGCAAATCTCACAGAAATAAGCCCAGCGAGGACCAGCCCACTCCTAGCGGCCTTCTCTGGCCCGCCGAGTTGACTACCCCGGGCAGAGGAAGCACTTGTTTTGATATGCATCGGAGATATCTATGAGCGGAGCACACATTTTAAATGTCAATATCGCAGACAATCATGTTCACTTAGTTGTGGGAGGCCAAAATCGTGATTAATATTTGATTAATAGTGCAGCCCTAACAACTAGGCTTTAAATCTAGCTACATGTCCTTCTGCAAGTGCAGTATGACGTGTACAAAGGAATTATGAAATGTAAACTCACAGCTGTTTGCTTCTGTGTACTACATTCACACAGTATGTTGACACACTTAATTCAGTCCCTTTTTTTGCTACCACTCTGAAACCACTAAACACTGATGTCCATGTCCTGTGTTTCACTCTGTCTTTCTGATTTAACATACACACTCTGTGATATCCTCACTGTTCTTTCTCTCTAACCGTTCACATAAATCCCTTTCTCATTTAATTTCCAAAGGCAGATATCTATATAAAGTAATGCTGCTATAATGTCCCCTCAGCGCACCAGTACTAAACTCAGGCCCACCCAGAGCCTACAGCACACTCATGCAAGTACCTCATGACTCACTACTGCAGTGATACTAGACCGATAAGAGTAGCCTTTGTAGTGCTCTTTGCTTGCTTCATAGGCTCATGTTGTAGAATCCGCCTGCACTATATTTAGCTTTAGCGTGTGCAGAAATATGTGCTAGCAATGATCCGCACTCAGTGACCAGAAAAATGCAGTTTAAACCCTTCCCCTGCACAAGAAATCAGACCTCTAAGTTTCACTTTACATCCGTGTTACAGCATGAGAGATGTTTTCAATAGCAATTCCATGTCCATACTTACATTATATACAACCTAATGACTTAGAATGGAGTTAAATGTGTATCTTAACAGACAGGGAAAAGCATGGCCATTGGCTCTAGGAGGGCAGAAGATCACAGAGTTGCTGCACTTTTTGAAGGCGGCAAACTCAAAAGGTGTGCAGTGAATGAATCACAAGACACATTGTCTAATATTACGTGGGAGGTGGCACTTTGTAGATGAACACAGAAGACAGTATCCAGCTTCAGTGCATCCTGGTGGGTCTATAAAAACCTGCATACTGAGGCATTGATCCCAGAGCATACATTAACATCATAGCAGGATGAAGGGTACTACTTTTAGATCAGAAAACGTCACTGAATGAGAGCCTGGGAGCGTTTCCACTGAACACCTACAGTATGGGATGAATTTAAATGTAGCGTCAGTAGAATAAAGCTTTCACCCTTAAACTTTGGGCAATGTGTGAAGCACTGATGTCTGCATGAGTCAGCTTTAACACCTGGACCGTGCAGCTTTCTGTTCTAGGTGGCAGCTGTACTCAGTGTTAAAGTTGGTCCAACGTTTTATTGAACAAGGGTTTCTATTCTTCTGGTCACTGAGACAGTATACGTTAGTGGTCCCCAATCTTTTTGGCTTGTGACTCTTTACACAACATCTATTCATTACCCCGCCACAGGTTGCATACTATAGGTCAGTTGCAAGTTGGGATGTCATGATACCAGAAATGTAGTAGTCGATACCAATTCGATACCACAGTATCAAAAACAAAAGTAAACCAATAAAGCCCATGTACGTCAACATCCACTCCTTTATTACCGTTTGCATCCTGTTTCTTGTTAGTTAGTTCAACAGATCATAATTCCCTCTCTATTGTCCATTTTATATTGTTGTGAAAACATATCCTTCAAACAATTTGATTTATTCAAGTTTCTCACCAAAAACAAGATTACATTTGAACATAACATGATCACCTTTATCAACTTACCTTCAACTAATACTCCTTTTTACTGAATATAGCCTCATAATGCATCATAATGTAAATCAAAGGCACCTCCTGTGTTGAAATCGGCAGGACGAGAGCTAGTTAACAGTACACAGCCCTGCACAGAGCTAACGGCTGACGTTAACTAGCTCTCATCCTGCCGATTTGTTGTTCGCATTATCAGGGAAAAATATGGTGTGTCCCCAGGATGTGTCGATAGTGAGTTTACTGCGTCCCAAACTGGACGCTGTTATTCTCAAGCCCAGACGGTATTTTGGCATCAACTTGGTACCGAAGTATCGGTTCTTGTGACATCCCTAGCTGCAAGAGGTTCCACTAGTGTTGTTCCCATCCCTTTAGAGGCCTACTATTTAGTATTTCACAATAAAAAAGCAAAGATAAGAGGAAAATCAAGTAGAGCAGAAATGTCTTTTTCCCTTATTTCCTTTTTCTTATTCCTCCCTGGATTTTACAGTATCTTGAGATCGGTGGGTCCCTCCAGGTAAGAAACCACAGCAGTAGTTTTGGATGATGAATCATTACATTTCATTCATTTTGATAATAATGAGAAATACTCACACTAACCTAACCTTTGGAGTTAACAGAAACTGGATGCAGCCGTAATGCAAGCATCCTTTTAGAGATGCTCATTGAATCTTTAGTTATTTGATTGTCTGTTATCAACTTCTGACTGATGTTAGAGAAACTGTTAAAGATTTGTTGTTTGAAATTGATTTATTTTCTGACTGCTGGTGACTATAAAAAGTTAAGCCATGGCTAGTATTCTCAGTTGACGAATGATCTTTCAGACACTGGATGAAGTTGCTCAATAAACTGAATAGATTTTCAGTCACTAGTTGGTTGATGAGTGTGAATGCAAAGTCTGACAAAACTCCTGTTCTTACATGCTGCAGATGCAAATATTG
The DNA here is from genome assembly GCF_043250625.1 of Sebastes fasciatus. NCBI lineage: Eukaryota > Metazoa > Chordata > Actinopteri > Perciformes > Sebastidae > Sebastes > Sebastes fasciatus. The sequence continues at coordinate 36,955,564 of NC_133798.1, forward strand.
ACACACTTGATTAATGTGTGATTGTCTGATCTTATCTGTATCCAGGACAGCGCTGAAGACCTAACCCTCCACTACTGGGCGTTGTTCGACGGCCACGCCGGCTCTGGGGCGGCTGTAATGGCTTCCCGCCTTCTGCATCACCACATCGCCCTGCACCTCCAGGAGGTGACGGAGATCATCTGCACTCCAAACCTGCTGCCCCCCACGTGCCTCGGCGAGGAGCCTATCAATCACCACCTCACCCCGACGTCCCAACGCGCCCTCACCAGGGCCGCCTCGCTCCGCGGCGCTGCGGGAGCTCCGGGTTCACCCAGCACCCCGCCCACGCGATTCTTTACCGAAAAGAAAGTGTCACCCGAGAGCCTGGTGGTCGGAGCCATCGAGAATGCTTTCAAAGACATGGTAAGAGGCGTGTGCAGTAGAAAGTGTTTGAGAGAATGTGCTGACCTTTTTGCCAGTAGTGTCTTAGATAAACTCTCCAATGAGCAATGAAAATACCACACACACCATTCAAATTATAGAAAATAGAAAACCTGTTAATTTGGGGCTTCTAATCCCCTTGTTGCACAAAGAAAAAGGAAGATACTGCTATTAAATTTGCCCCAGTATCTGAAACTCTCTTCTAGAGATTTGGTGAAATTTTTCGACTCTATATTAAAACTAGAAGTGCACTCGGAGAGCGCAGACATCCGCCAAGGCAGTTTTCATGGTACTTCGCTAATCTAATGGATTGTTCATTGTGCCACACCCCACCCCTCCAAACAATTTCATTCAAATCCATCGCAGACTTTTGGAGTAATCCTCCAAACGGACAAACCAACAAACCAACAAACAAACCAACAAACCAACGCCGGTGTAATAACCTATTGTATCAGTTTATGATGTTGAATACATTATTTTGTGGACTGTTGGCCTTTTTGTTGTATTGTATAGACTTTCCCTTAAAGGTGCTAAATGTGAAATTGAGAGCATATCTATTGCCTCGCAACGGCTCTCTGCATGGTGACAGCCAAGCCGGCAGTGCTTACCTGATGAGGAACCGGAGGGTGGATGCTACGCTTCCACGATGACTCCATCAGTTGGGAAGGCGTTTTCAGCTGTAACCGCCGTATGAGAGCAGCGCAGAGCAGCAGCTATATAAACAAAACACACAGAATCTCGGATTACAACACACACAGAGGGAGAGCAACTTTATTCTCTGCTCAGGTAGACATTACAATCTTTAAACAGCAAATAGTTGTTTGCTGCTATATTAATATTAATGCTCTGAATGTCAAATAAAGAACCTTTAGTGTTCCTTGTGTACTGCTACTTCAGTACAGGGATTTCCTATAATTCTCAGAATAACATTGGACATCCCCCTTGTCAGATCACCCAGAGTTGTTGCTTCCATCCCTTCCATCATGTGTATTTGGAGAAAAAGGCTAGTCATGCCCTTTTTTCAAAACAAAACCAAAAAAAAAATGCTTTTCCAGCTGTACTGCTTGGAGGCAACCCTCCTGTTGCTGGAAAAAGAACGAAAGACACAGAAATGTCTGCTAAATGCAAGCCTACAATCAAAATACTATAAGTGTTAATCTAAGGTTTTTTTATTGCATGCGTTTGCCATTAGCGTCACACCCACATCATAACAGAACTTGGAAACTGCACAATGATATAGACTGTCGCAACAAATTGTATACAGAATTTCTCAACCCTTAAACCCAGTAAAATGACACTACAGACAAAATCTATATTTTGAGCATTGAAACCCCATCCCTTCCCTCGTAGGCTTGATATGCTGCAAAGAGCTTTCTGCTCCTTTCTTCACACAGAGCTGTGGATGTGGTCAGCTTGAATATAAATACAATTTATTCCAATCGTCTGGTGGAAAAAAAATATATCAGAACATCTATAAAGTCTCCCCACAATGATCCACCTCTCTGCTATACTCATTGTGTATGTATGTATTCTAACCGAACATGATGACTGTCTGTTCATACAACTATAAAGCTAACATTAGATTTGAGGTATTTGAGGTATTGGTGCTGTAAGTTGACATGAACTCATCGTTCTTTTCATCCAGAGAGATGAGAGCTGTTTCACCAGCTGGGCGAAGGCGGTAAAGTGCATAAGATTTAAGTGTGGTCACACAGTTAACTGTACCAAAGCCCTGATAACACAGACGCAGACGCATGTACACTAATACACCATGTTCCTTTTCCAAATTCATATTGTAGGACTGTTCCTCTCAAACTGGAAGCACATGGTGCCAGTCAGTCAGTCAGTCAGTCAGTCAGTCAGTCAGTCAGGAGAAGTGATGTTCTTTTCTCTTCTAGCTGCTACAGGTCACACACGCATAAGCCATCTGGCCGTGCTCCTAAGTGGATGCTGGAGACTTTACTCATTCAGAGGCCAAGAGATCGAGACCAGAGCCAATCAAAACAGTGCGTGCCTGCCTGGCAGGCTTTGAGGGGGAAGAGGTCAAAGGTCACTGGCCTCAGTTTCAACATCAGGGTTTCGATCAACACTCTCTGTTATGTTTGTCCTCTGCTCGGTTGCGAAAGAGTAATGATCTTATGTAGAGTTACATCGAGAGAGCCTGAAATCAAAGTGGTTTAAATCGTGGTATTCATAGTTTGCTGTGTAGATAGCATGATGCCTGGCAGCAAACAACTTTCATTAAGGGTTGTATACAAGTGAAGGAAAGGATTCCCCCCACCCCAAATGAAAGGAAAATTGTTTGTTAATGTACAAAAAAATTAAAAGCCTATTGACAATTGACATAGCCAAAGTAAAAATTGAAGCAATATGGTAAATACAGACGCCCCCGTGGGATAAAAGAAAGAAATACATGAAAAAATGTTACTACAATAATGAATAATATATATTTAGATAGCTATTTTTGTGATTGACAACAGACCAAATATAATCAGTGATGTCCTGCTGCAGTAAACCCCACCGCCACCTGGTCTTAGAAACAGCCTCTCTGAATAATCTTACAGTAATGCTCGACCCAGGTCTGCACTACTCCTTTGAACATTTGTGCTGTGAGAGTGAGATCACTCGGGAGGTTAAATTAGATCTTGATAAAGGGCAGCGCAGTTCAATCTAATTAGGAAGTACAATTACTCAGTGCATCCTGGTGTTTCCACCTCTTTACCACTAGATGGTAGTGTGCAATTACCTATTCTTACCAACCTACATGGTCATAAAAAGGAAAATTGTGTATTGGGGCACTTACAGCGATTGCAGGTGTAATTAATGATTGTATAAGGATCAGTTAATGAATTGAAAGGTCTATTGTGAATTGTTAATGATGAGGTGATTGTGAACTACAGTTGCGCATTGTTATGTCACAAAGAAATGTGTTATAATAGCATGGCAGTAATCCACAGAAATCCAGTTTTTTGAGCAGGATTCAGGATGTAGATTCATAGGATATTGAAATTAAGATCACACTGTAAAGTTCAATGCATATTCTGACTTTACAGTGCTGCTTCTCTCTTTATCTTTTCCTTGTCAGAAATCTGCCCACGACTCCTAGCTATCAGCTGAAATCTATGTCTCACTCTGCTTCCTGTCTCTCCTCTCACAAGCCTCTTCATCCCGCTCTGAATCGGCACTCTTTACCCTCCGTGTCCTCTCTCTTTTCTTAAAGGGGAAATTACGCTGAAATCCACCATTTCAAACATTGCAGTTGATGTACCTCAAACCACGCAGCTACAAAACTCTCCAACGTTTGTTCTAAAGTATTTCCTCAGAGAGTTATATATTAAAAGCACATACAATGTATTTCCAGTTCATTGCTCAGTGTTTCACTAATAGTAATTAGAGCCCATAGGCGAGGAAACAATGGTGTAACCACCTGGAAAAAACAGTTTCCTCCGCAGCTGTCATTTATTTTAATTTCATTTGTGTAAAATTGGATGCAATCTCACTCACATGGTACACATCTCCACTTGGAACACAAAACTGTCACTTCTACTTTTGCTGAGTAACTACCCAAAAGTCAATTTTGGCAGAATCTCGCCCATAAACCCCCCCTCCTCCCTGTCTTATTTTTTTAATGAAGCTCATTCTTTAAGAAAATGGGAAGTGTCAGAGAATCTTGGGAAGGTTTGGTAACACTCTAAATCTTTGTCTCAGGGTTCACCGAGTCCCTGCATCTTATCAGCGGGATCCGCCTTTAATTCTCCTCTGACACGACTCACTGCATTCCTGTGGAAGCGGCCGGTGTGTGTGCGGAGCGGCTGCCGAAGCCCGATAAACACTCAGGGATGTGTAAACATCAAAAACAACGTGTAGCTCAGAGACAAAGGCTTACAAGCCAAACTGTTGGTGGGCGAGAGAGGAGATGAGATCACCGGCCTCGTATGATCCTCTTTAGTATAAAACATTTATTTGTCGCCTCACTACTTGGTATCGTGTCTGTGTGGTTAAGCTATACTTACGCAGACTGTCACTTGACATCATACCACCATGTGAGTGTTTTAGGGCTCACGTCATAATGTGGGTTATCAGCATTAGTTCAACATTTTGGGAAATTTGCTTTTTATATTCAGCAACCAGTTAGCTTAGCTTAGCACAAAGCCTGGAAACTTACAGTCTGACTTGCCTAAAGCTCAGTATTTACCACCACATATCTTGTTTGCATAATCTGTACGAAATCTCAAGTGTGAAATCATAGTCTTGTCATCACCCTGAGGTTGCCAGTCAAACAGCGAGGACAGCAGGAAGTCAGTGCTCCTGGCCAAGAAACAGTCATGCACATAACCCCCCGCTGTAAAACCACAAAGTGTCAAAACCATCCTGTTGAGCAGATTTGATCATCTTTGGACAGAGCCAGGCTAAACTAAGCTAACTGGCTGCTTGCGGTAACTTCATCTTTACCATTACAGACATGAGAGTGGTGTTTATCTTCCCATCGAACTCTTGGCAAGAAAGCAAATAAGCACATTTCCCAACATGTCGAACGCTTCCTTTAATTAGTGACCTTTCAAAGTGTTGTGGGCATATTGTTGAACACTGGAAATAGCTGGACTCACTGTTTCTTCCTACTTCTAGTTATGCTAAGCTAAGCTTCAGCCGAGACAGACCTAAGAGTGGTATTCTCTCGCTCAAACAGAAAGAAAATTAAGTGTATTTCCCCAAATATTGAACTATTCCTTTAAGTTACTGTAATTGTAAGTGAAGCACCCCAACACCCTATATTATTCCTATGATTGTACACATGCCAACTCTTTTGTGCGCTAAAATCCATTGTTGTTAATGTAGACATTAACGCTATTCAAACGCTAGAGCGATGCAGTCGCGGCGCGCAAGCGTTCCCAAGCGCCTACCAATCACAGCCGGACCGGTAGATATCTTTTATTTCTGTAAATTTCAGTCTATGGTAAAATGGAGAAGTTAAATCATCTTAGTGTAGGACTACTCAGAGCTTTAACATCTGTCCCACGGACTATTTTACTGGCTTCACCCTTTCTGTCCGAGGACGGCTAAACATCGGGTTGAAAGGTCAGCCAAATGGACACAGAGAAATCAAGTGTAAAGCTACTGTGAAGGAATTACAGTGGTGGAAATGCATTCATCTCTGTTTTGATTGTGTTTAGTTTAGTCAGAGAGGCACAGCTGGCATTTCCCAGATGTTTTTAGACGCGGCATGTTGCCATAATTAACATTAGACTGGAATGATGGGGTGTTTGGATTTGGTTTCCTAAGGTAGCTATCTCAAAGGTTTACCTGTTTTGGGTGAAACTTATAATACCCCATGATGACTAAACAAAGACACAGTCAAACTATTCAAATTGGCGATGCTTTATTTTAAATAACTGACCCCAGAGAAGTATTTGGAATGAAGGGGAAAAACTGTTTACTGACAAATAAATAATATTTACCCTTTCAGTTGAAAAAAAAAGCAAAAACACAAATTACACAAATTGGACTCCTTTAAAAAAATAACAAATAATAACTTTTGAAGTAATAAATTACCTCTATTAAAATTAGCAAATCAATGAATTGTTGGAAAACAAATATGCAAAACTGAATTGGCTCATACCAAAACATTACCACAAACTACCTAAATCCTCTCAGGTTTCTTTGGTAATGTCTCTATTTCTCTCCACTATAGACCACAGCTGTTGTGGTGTACGTGAATGACGTAAACTGACAGGAAGTAAACATGGACTCAAGCTGTTGCCTAGCAACGCAAAACACAGTGGGCCCGCAAAAAGAAGAAGAGATGCTCGGTTGCGGTGCGGCCGACAGAATCCTTATCCTCTCAACAGAGCAAAAAACACAAAGTCCAACTCACAGTTCGGCTCAGTCCTGGAGAAACAATCCATGGTCAAAAGATGAATCCAGACGGCAGAGGAGGTGAAATCATCATCAGAACGCACACCAAAGGTCACTTCCGGTCAGATTATGGCGTTGTAGCATCAGAACGGTACAACAGGTGTCTTCATCAGAGGACCCTACACAGCTTTATGGTCACTGTCTGACCTTGAATCCAGCACCAGGTCCAAGCACACACTGGACTTGTCCAACAAGCTTATATAAGGAAACTGCTGCTAGCACACTTAATTAGACACACAAACAAAGGCTAACGTTCAGGCTCGTTAACTGAGATTAAACAGACAATAAGTGCGTGTTGGGGTCTTAAACTACTGCTACCATTATCCTCTCTTTACTCAACCTAGCTCCTCTCTGTTTATCTCTCTCCTCCTGTTTGTTTTCTTCCTGACCTCCGACCAGTTAGCACAGGTGACACTGATTGATACCGACAGTAACCAATCAATCAAACCAGCTGAAACTAAAGGTTCAGTCTGTGGGTTTTCTTACTGTTTGCCTTCAATATTGATTAGAACTGTTTATTTTAACTAGTCCTACTTATTCAACTATTTATATTCTACCTTGTTTATGCCCAATTTATCTTAATCTAACCACGTTTTCTTTTTTTTTTTTAATTGGAAGAATATTGCAAAGCATATAAATCACAGAGCAAATGAGAAGTCTTCTATTGTACACCTCCAACAATAAGAAAAATAAAGGAAATAACCAATATCACACTAATGGCAACAGTTACAACAAGACTTAAAGTACGCACATGAAATAATAGAACACACAATATACACATTAACATACAAAATAAAAAAAGAATAAATAAATAAAGTAAATTTAAAAAAAAAAATTTAAATTAATGAATATAGTTTAAGGGAGGTTTCCAAGTCTTTTCAAAAGAATTGAGGGAACCCTTAATACAAATCTAAGTTTCTCCAAACCAATGGACAGTAATTTATCTTTCACCCACATATTGTGAGTCGGAGGTAGAACATGTTTCCATCTGAAAGGAATAACCACGTTTTCTTTTGTTATTAAACTAAATTACTTTCAGTTTAATTGCCTTACTGAATTATTTCCATCCAACTTCATTAGGAACTAGTTTTAATCCCTTACTTTTACACCAGGACTACTCCAGCATGAGGTATGTTGTAATTATGCATTAGCCTTCAGGAGATAAAGGTAAATCAATATAGTTTTTAAGTTTTAACAATGTTATACTAAATCTAAATTCACCATTTTTTTGTGTGTATGCATGATCCTATCTCGGAGTACCATTACCGATACCATTAATGCATGAATATTGACAGTCACAATGGCGAGGTGTGTGATTGTGTGTGTTAGCAGCAGGTTATTGTACTCTAAAGGAGCATTAGCTGAAGAATTTGCCCAAAGGTCCTTCTTACCCTCAGCTGTACCACTGATTTTGCTAATCAGTTCAAATGATTCATTCAGTTAAATACATGTCTCATCACAGTTTTCCATCATTTCTGACGTTCAACCTGTTTTTCTGCCATCACTGCTTTCTGTTCTCAGTTTCAGCTTTTAGGTTTAATAGCTTTAGACTCTCATTCTGCAAAAACAGCATGGAGAAGGATGTTTGGTCTGACCTGTAGCTCAGGTAGATTACAGTGACTCAACAGCAGCTTTTTGTCAATGAAGTTTCTCTTCATCATTGGATAGTAAGCTGGTTTGAACCTTGCTGTGAACTGGTGGCCTTCATGACAATATGTTGAATAAAATAGACAATTCTCAACCTATGAATCATTTAATCACATCTACTGTGAGCGTACCTTATTATGTCCATTTCATAGAAATCTCTATTCTTTGATTGGTCAAACTCATCACTATATTAAGATGTTTGTTTGGATTAGAGGTCTCTCCTCGACGTTTATTTATTCTTTATTCTTTATTTGGATCTACATTAGCTTCCACAGAGTGGTTGCTATAGTCTCCCTGGGGTCCACACAAAAACATTAACAATTAAAACAGTGTAAAATCAAATATTGTCAGAGAAGAAAAACCAAGCGAAAAGGAAGGATCTGAAAATAAGTAAAATATCTCTACATATGAAACAACAAAATAGAATCAAAAACAAAACACACAGTGACAAAATAATAATAATGATAATAATAATAATAATAATAATAATAATATAGTACAATCCCTCAGAAAAGATTCCAAAAACAACAATAATCAAAATAGCATCTATGTGAGATTCATACATTTTTGTTTTTGTAACTTTTTGAGGGAAAATCAGGTTCAAATAAAACTTCCACTGCAGTTAAAGTAGTTTGGTGGGGCGAGATGTGCACTGAACAATACTTTTTGTGTGTCTGGTGTTCTTTGACATGTCCCTGATTTTTTTTTCTATTCAATTGGATTTTAGTGGAATATAATTAATTCTGCTTCTGTTGTCCTCTCACTAGTCTCTGAATGGCAGATTAGATTTTCTTTTTTTACTTACCGGGTGATTACTTGTCAGTCCATATCTTGTGGCAAGAGTTTAATTTGAAGAAGTGCAGAAACCAATTTGTCTCTCTCTTTCTCTCTCTCTCTCTCTCTCTCTCTGCTGGTGATTTAGCTCAGTTGTTTTTCTAGATTCGTCCTGGCGGAAGTGGAGAGAGGAGAAAGGTGTAGATGTTTATGCAGACATTTTCATTATTAAAGACTTTGCCTGCAGCGAGAGGTATTGGACACAGCCAGAATAAATATGTATGGCTCGCTATGGATTCATAATTCATTCAGGGTGAAGGACACATTTGTTCACCCTCCCCAACACACACACATGTATCCATCCTCCATACTCCTTCATGCCCTCTCACTCTTGAGAAATGTGTACAGCAGCAACAGTGGTGTGTGTGTGTGTGTGTGTGTGTGTGTGTGTGTGTGTGTGTGTGTGTGTGTGTGTGTTCGGTAACTGGATAGGAAGATGGAGTGCAGACATTCTGAAACACACACATGCTAATTCTGTCTTATACAAAAAGTATGAAGTCATACACACACACATCCAGTCACACACATGTTTGCTTTGTATGCACACACATGCAGAACTGTCTGCACACACATGCAGAACTGTCTGCACACACTTGCACTCTGATTCAGACAAATTTTTCTTTTCTGTCAGACATAAAACACATATTTATGGACACAATGCACGCGTACACCCACAATCCACTGCTGTCTCCTGTCAGAGAAACACACACATTCACCGAGCTGTAATCCGATGGAGGTCGTCAGCTTTAGTTGGGGGTAACGTCCCACATGGGAAAAGACGTTAAGGAAGGCCTCGCTCTCTGCAAATGTGTTCGCCAACATTTTTCATCCCACTCAATCTGTTGATAGTGACGGAGGGATGCGAAGGAGGCGCCGGAGGGGTCATTCATTTTCCCGGGATAACTTCCTGCTTCTGTTTTGCCATTAAAAGACCCCTCGGGAGCTGTTAGCGGCTCACCAACAGCAGCCACGGAGAGCATTAAGGAGTTAAATCAAGTGTGAGCAGCTTCAAAATTTACGTTAGCATTTTTGATTAATTTGCTGACAGGTTAATTATTCATCTAATTAATGAACTGATAGCATGGATTTTTTTCTAATCTTTTTTTTTTTTTGGTTTAATTAGCAACAAATTAATCTGGGCTAATTAACCGGTGTAATAACCAGCGGCCGCTCCAAACTTTCTCTCCCATCCTTTTGGTTTCCTTTCCGTTTTTATTGCTCCTTGACTTATGGCGCTATTGATAAATGAATTCATTATGGTGCTATAATTAATAATATAGCATCACGTTGGGTTTTAAGCACCGGGGCAGTATTTGACTCAGTATCGGGTTCTTGCTTTAATGCTTTGTGGCGCTGCGTGATAGGAAAAAGTTTTCGAAGGCTGTGATGATTAGCAACATGATTGTGTGCAGAGGATGGGTTTGGATTATGTGCTCTCAGTGTTAATGTGTGTGTGTGTTTGTGTTTAGGATGTGCAGATAGAAAAGGAGAAGGCCGTCTACAACGTCTCAGGTGGCTGCACCGCTCTGGCGGTCGTCTTTTTGCTCGGGAAGCTCTACGTTGGGAACGCCGGAGACAGCAGGTGAGATATGCACAAAATGAGTGGATCTTTGCAAAATGACCGACACGTTCTCACTCCCAGCTCATCAAATACCGCCGGTTGGTGAGTGCCCCTCGGCATGGATGCCGGAGGCACCCTTTAGCAACAGTATGTAACGAAAGTGACCTAATATTAACAGTTTGAGAGTCCACTGAGGGCGGGCGAGTGGGGTGGTGGATGGGTCAAACAAACACAAGATTTTCAACCAGGAGGCCGGTGTTCGTGTAAAATCTGGTCTGCACTTGCCGAAATTGAGCCAATAGCAACGCACGACCGCAGCTCCAGTTACACTGCACACTGTTACACTGTGTCATACCCCGTACCCCAAGACCCGTGTACCAGCCTCTTTCAATAGGCCTTGCCGTTTCCTAACCCTACCTAAGTGGCTGTGTTGCCTAAACCTAAACTTCCTGTGAAACCGGAAGTTTATTTTGACACTATGCATGTAACAAGCGTATGCATATTGACACGCCGGCTCCTGTCCGTCCAAATGCTAAGGGGCGCTGACCAATCGGCGATATTTGATGAGTTGCGAGTGAGAATGTGTTGCAACGACACACATGCATTGGCGTCTTTTCTCTGTCGCTCACCTTCTCGTGCCCTGCAGCCAGCAGTGTCCCAGCTTAAATAAACACAGTTTTCTGTTTTGTCTGGTCCTTTCCCTCAGAGCCATCATTATCCGGGCCGGGGAAGTCCTCCCCATGTCAGCAGAGTTCACGCCGGAGTCAGAGAGACAGCGACTGCAGTTCCTGGTGAGAAAGAACCTTTCTCGGCTCATTTCTAGCGAGCACAGCTGTCAGATATTAGCAGAGCTGACCTCCCCTCCCGTTGAGATACCGGCTATGCTTAGCTTTGTCTCTCTTGCACTGCCTGCTCTCTTTGCCAGCTTAATAGACTATGGAATTGTTTTTCCTATCCCCTGGGTATGTCAATCTTTTTTCCCTTTTCGTATCACAGGCCTACATGCAGCCACACTTATTAGGGAACGAGTTTACACATCTGGAATTCCCGAGGAGAGTCCAGAGGAAGGAGGTGGGGAAGAGGATGCTGTACCGTGACTTCACCATGTCGGGATGGTGGGTTGGCTGATTCATTGATTTGATTTACTGATTGGATTAATCTCTTAAAGGGTAACTTTGGTATTTTTCAACTGGTCTAGTATAGAGCAGAGAACGCTGTAGATGACAGCTGCTCACAGGTTGCAATATGGTGCCATTGGGGCAAGCTGGCACCGTCATTTACGTCCACTAAAAGTGCTTGTTTTTGCCACTCCTTTCCATAATGTTGTCAGAAACTTCTAATAACAATCTGAGCCTGTCAGTGGCAAAAACAAGCACATTTAGTGGACATAAAATGACGGTACCAGGTTGCCCCAAGTGATGACATTATAGCCCATTTAGCGGCTGGCGGCTGCAGCGTTCTCCCCTCAATACTGGACCAATTTCAAATTATTGCACCCATTAGTCACTTAGACACAAAAACATGGTAAAATAGTGAATACCCAAGTTACCCTTTAATGTCGAATGCAATGCACAAGTGACGCAGCATGCAAACTGAGGATAGCACTGTTTTTTCCTCCCCATTTTGCCGCTTCATTATGCGCGTCAGTACGTTTCTCCTCTGCCTTCCTGCTAAATTATTTAACACTAAACACATGTTAAAAAATACTGTTCAATTTTTAACATCCTTACACTTCCTGTGTATCTGGTGGGATCCATTTATGAGCCCTCTGAGAGAGATTTACGTCAACATCATTTCTGCTTCCTAGCCTCGTATAATTCTGCCTTGCCGAAACATTACTTTGCGACATTATCTACGTTTGAGTGATTTCCTATAATGTACCCCTTATGAAAATAGCCAATAATAGTATTCTCCATCCTATTGAGTATGCAGTAGTGTAAAAAAAAGCCATTCAAAGCTTCATTTTCAGAAGGAGGCCATGCAGTGGCCTTGACATTTCTGCTTCTGTGTGCAAGAGGAAGGTAAGAAGGAATATGTGGGCACAGCAAGGACAGCTTGTTATCTTACTGTGTAGAGAGGTACAAAAAGGTCAAAGAGATTGAGGAAAATGTTGTGAGAAGGAAGAAAAGAGAGAAGGACTGATATATAGATGGAAATGTGAAAGGGAGAGAAAATATAGAGGAGAAAAAATAGGAAAGGAGGAGACCTAGGGAATCGAAGAGAAAAAAAAAAAGCTGAGGGAGGGAAAGATTACATGAGCAGCTCCAGTTTTCTTCTAAGAGAAATGTCCAAGGACTTTAACCCTAAAGTACGTTACAAGCTCTGCTACTAAGGTCACATTAGTTTGGCAGCATTCTCAGCAATCAAAGAAGTTTAGCAACTTTGATATGAGTTTAAAGCACACAAATTATCTGTGACCAAATTCTATGTTAACTGTGGAAAAAAAAGCCGACCGTTTTTAATGTGTCAAAGGAAACCGTGTTTCATAACCAGGACACATTCAGTAGGCAGAACACACCTTAATCACCTGTGAGGCAGCTTTTACCAGTGGTGCATTCAAAAAATACTCCATCGCAAGTAAAAGTCCTGTATTCAAAATTCGACTTACAGCAAGTAAAAGATAGTTGTAAAAAGTAAGTGTATTTACTCAAGTAATGTGTTTACATAAAGTTCTGAGGTACTCAATATTTAGATTTCATGCAACTCCACTACATATCACAATGAAATATTGTACTTTTTAATCCACTACATTTATCTGACTGTTTTAGTAAGTAGTTAACCTAAAATAACCATGTACAATATGATGCATTGTTACACAGTCAATAAACAACAAATGTATGATTTATATTATAATGTAACACTGAAGTGGGCCTTCTTCGTGAATAATAGAAAAATAGAACTAAAAATACTTAAATAAAGTACCTCAAAATTGTAGTTAAACCTGGGGTCGGCAACATTGGAGAAACCCGCAAGAGTAAGTTAGACTTTGAAAGTATCCAACCGAAAAACCCAGCCCAGTGTTGCCAACTCTTTTCCAATGAAAGTAGCAAACAGCACGATCTCCAAAAGCCCCGAAATCTGGAGAGAAAGTTGTCAAGTCGGCAACACTGACAGTCCGTCCCTTGAGGCCTCCCTCCAAAGACACTCCCCCCAAAATTATCATTATGAACGTAAACAACGAACCTGGCTATTGTAAGTACTCACAGCTGTCAAGCTAGCAGCTTGTGGAAGACTCCGGTGACGTGCAATGAGTGCACGGGCAGGAGTGTGCGCAGGTCGGTAGGTAGGCAGCCCGTCAAATCATTTCATTTGGGCCATTTGGGTGTTTTAGTTTAGAATGAGCCCTTCATATCTACAGAGGGAGCGGGTCCTCTTCACAGAGTCCACCATGTTTCTACAGTAGCCCAGAACGGACAAACCAAGCTCTGGCTCTAGAGAGAGACTTTCCCGTTTTTACGTTAGCTGAAGGCCACCGTAGTTCTCCGACACGCTTGTGAAACTGCGGTCTGACTTCCGTTGCTCCTAAAGTAGTGTTATTATGGTAAAGATGGCCTCTGAGCGAGGTGAACGGCGTTACCACGGTTTAGCACTCGGCGGCTCACGTTACCGCGGTCTTGGAAAGGGAGGAGTGAGCGGAGGGGTACTCAGTCGGTTGCAATCTGCAACCACACCACTAAATGCCGCCAAATTCTACACACTGTCCCTTTAAGTTATTTAAAAATTGAAGTTCTTTATTCTTGAAGTGTTTTAACTGTGTCTACCCTCTGTAGAAGATGTGCTATACATAATGTATGCACTTCTACGTATAGATATGTGAGCGGTAGTTGCAGGTGACTGAGGACAGACGAACAGAATGTTTTCTGACACCACCTCCGTGCAGCTGTGTTTTGCGGCGCCGCTCGGTTCAGCAGATGTAGGTCAGTCAGCGGCTGTGTTCCTTTTCGGGCCCAGAACTCTCAGCCTGTCGTCTGTCTGCCTGCTTACTGTCTCAGCAGCGCAGACGGCCTGTGATGTATTTTTAATCAGGTTCTACCCATATAACCCAGTTCTGCTCGTTTCACCCCGGACTAAGTCTGGGTCTTAAATTAGTACCCTGTCAGCCGCCGTGGCTGATTGCACTGATGTGCGTGGGTGTGACATAACTGTGTCATCTCGTATAGGTGCAGTTCAGACGCTCTATAGGTACAGAGGATCATTTTATGTCTCTGCAGCTTTTCTGTCTGTACATGTACACTCTCCTGTCAGCGTGTGCAGCCAGTGTGCCCACATGCAGCGTGTGTGTGTGGGTGTACACCGGCATCCAGTTCCCTCAAAGGCATCCATGATCAAGGCCACGCTCTAATGAAGGCATACAGGCCCTGCAGCCCACCTCTCTCTCTTCTCGTCTTCCTCCCTCGCTTTCTTTTTTTCACCCCCCCTCCCTCGACCAGTTGGATGCTTCGCCGTCGCAAACTGTAATGGTGGTCGTTGTCCAGGAGGATGGCAGGCGTTTTTTGTTTGACACGTCGCGGAGTGATGGATGTTGAGCGGTCAGCCGTGTTCGACGTGATCCAAACACCGCGGCAACACAGCCAGCCAGGCGGAGGGAAGAGGGTGGGCGGCTATAGAGGACAGAGGGGGGAGAACAAATGTGAAGGAAATTGCTTCAGAGACAAAGAGAAATGTAAGCTGCAAAGATAGAGATGAAGGAGGAGAGGGGAAAAAAAGTTGGTAGAAAGTAAAGATAAACAAAAAATGAAAAAAAGAGATGGCGTAGGCCACACGGGAGGGCAGTTATAAATGACAATAAACGGCGCTCAAGCTGTCTCTCTTTAGCGCACACGCCCACAAGGGTGTCTGTTCTCTCCCCTGATCCTATAGACAATGAATGTGAGAGGAGGCAGACTAACACACACCTTCATCACTGTCATACATTTTCACTCCCTCTCGCGCTCCTCCCTCTCCTCTTCCCTTCTTTCCCCATTATGCCGTTATGACTGATGCTATTTTGGAGAGCCGTTGGGTCGCTGCCATTAACTCTGGCCTCGCTTTGCTCCTGAAAGCACCGCTCAATCTACAAAAAAGCCCGTCAAGGTTGGCCAAAAAGTTTATTTGAACCCCGACTGTCAATCGCGCCAATTTGTCTGACTCATCCGGTTGCTGACACAGGCCCCCGCCACAATGTCACCTCGAAGTGTGTCGACGGCTTTGTTTCTGAGACGTATCCTTTATGATGGTGTGCGTGCGGATCAGGATGCTTAGCGCACGCTGCTAATGTTTACCTGTCGCCCCTCTTTGCACCGGGCGGAGATGACATCACTCCTCTCCTGCCCGTCACCTGCAGAGAGGATAAGACAAACCCCCCCCCTCCTTCCCTGCATCCCTCTCTTCCTCTTCCCTTCCCCCCACTCAGTCACACTGCAACGTATCAGGCGACCAAACAGCCCTTGAATGTGAAAGCGCTCAGTGTTGTGGTCAAACAGTACGGCCCTTGAGCAACTGCTCCTCGCTTGTTTTTTTGGACTCCGTGTCCCAGAGCGGGGAAGTAGGTATCATAACAGGATTAATGTGTATCTGTCTCTTTCTGTCACATACTCGTTATCTGGAGTCTGACAGGATGGATTCGCTGTAAACACAGGTCTCGGGAGAGGGGAGACTGTCCCCGACAGCCGGCTCTGGGGATTTCATCCAAGACGTCTTTGAAATAATGACATAAAGAGCTCGTCTAGTCGAGACTTCTTGAAGGTGAAATACTCAAATGAAAGAAGTTTGGATATCCCTTTTGTTTTTTTAAATAGAGAGGGTGAGACCTGCCCCGGTTTAATTAAAGCGTCTTTTTAATGCTCAGTTTAAGTTTTACATCATCAAACTGCTGTTTTAGAGCTTTTTCCGCACCATGAATATTGCAAACATTAGTGAGGAAACTCTTC
The DNA here is from genome assembly GCF_043250625.1 of Sebastes fasciatus. Classification (NCBI taxonomy): domain Eukaryota; kingdom Metazoa; phylum Chordata; class Actinopteri; order Perciformes; family Sebastidae; genus Sebastes; species Sebastes fasciatus. Next base: position 36,971,848 of record NC_133798.1, read on the forward strand.
TACGGGCGTTACACAGCTCGCCGCTCTGAAGAGTCTCTGGCTGCAGACTGTATTTCTATGTTTGTGGGCTGCGTTCGTTCGCCGTGATCGTCCTCGCTCTGCACACTGTTAAAAAAAGTGCTGAGTGCAGCAGTACAGCGCTCGCCTAAGGTGGAAACATATGGTCTCTCTGAGTGGAACCAGCAGTAATGTAAAAACCATCCCGGTCCCTTCTAATCTGCTTCACAGCAGCTGAAATACATCGGATAAGGTGTGCGGGGCAGGCCCGGGGTCACGTGATATTTGCACTTGTTCTAAAGCAGCTTTTCAGACTATAGACGGCTGTTATTTTCTATATTTTGTTAACATCCAAAGCACTTCAAACCGTTTTTATGACAGTTATGAACAGTCATTTCCTCCAGTCTAAAGGCTAAAATAAAGAATAACCTGTGTTTCTGAGTGTTATTCGATCCACGTAAGATGCCAGATTTTTCTAGTGTGAGTTGTGAATGGAAAACTTCGTCCTGGCAGCTCTTGTGGAAACTGGCTCAAATCTGTAATATGTTTCTGGTACTGTATAGTCACACAGCTGCTCCTCTGAAGTCAAACTCTATACTAGCTACAGTATGAGCAAGAGTGCAGGGTTTTCTTCAACTGCAAGTTCCTGAGCTACAGTATGGAGGTGTTTCTTAAGACCTGGCATGAATGCATACAGTATTATACAGTCTGTCTCTCCTCGTGCTGCTGCAGCCCTGTCTGGTCCCAGTCTGAAGACAGTAAATTATTCATTAGTCGGGGAAGTTTAAACACTGCTCTGAGAGCAGGGGGAATGTAAACGTGGATACTCTTGCATCATTTAGCTGCTTTACATCCAGACCTCCATATACATGCATGTACACACACACACACACACACACACACACACACACACACACACACACTGCAGCAGACAGTCTTAGAAAATCAACATACATCCGTAGACTTGTCTCTCTTTGTCGCTAGGGAGACTTTTACAGGAGAGAGAAATATGCTAAGGCACTGTGCCGTGTGATGGTTTTTTTTCCTCACCGTCTCTCTTTTCCTTCCTAGCATACTCTTATTCTCTGTGCCAGTTGGCTCAGCAGCAGGGCCTGCGGGGGGGTGGCGCAGGGGCGATGTATCTCCAGGGCACGTGTACGCCGCCTGCCATAAAGCAAAAACCCATTAAAGTGTCCTCTCTCCTCTGTGCAGGGCGTATAAAACCATCGAGGACGATGACCTAAAGTTTCCCCTGATCTACGGCGAAGGGAAGAAGGTAAGAAGTGCTCCGGCAGGTCGCTCGCTGACAGAGTTATTCCCACAGCCTTGTGCGCCTCGCCTGTAATCAAAGCTCACCAGGGCACCATTAGTCAGCCCCCCCACACTCACCCCCTGTCACTGTGTGGAGGAGTCGGCCAGGAAGGCATTCCCGGCCTCTTCCACATCCTTTAACCGACCTACATGGCACAGGCTATATCTCAGCTCTAATGGACTTTTAAGTCCGTCAACAGGTAAAACTACAAAATTTCAATGACACAGCCCTCGCTGTACGTTTCACCTAGACGTACGAAACTTGGTAGGCACGTATATCACATGTAGACTTAAAGAAAAGTCTCTTGAGGCTATGCTTTAAACCCAACAGGAAGTTGACCATTTTAAATGTTTTGTGAATTTTGTGTGTATTTTTTGCCATTTCCAGGCTCTGTACTTTAACGAACTCCTCCTACAGATTTAACCTGATTTACTTCAGATTTGGTCGGTACAATCTGAAGACCTTTATGATGAAAAGTTGTGAAAAACTTGAGCAGAGAATTTACATGATTCGCCATTAAACAACAAACTGTTGTAACTCGACTGTACTTGGGCAAATCTGCCCCAAAGTTGACCTACTTCATACAGTAGCAGTCCAGGCCTGAGGGCATCTACATGGCAATATTGACTCATAGTCGTAGCGCCACCTACTTGCAACAGGAAGTCAGCGTTATGTGACAAACATCATCCGATTTACCTGAAGTTTATGTAAGATACACTTGATATAGAGCAACATAATGCATGTTTAGCGTGTGTTCTCTAGCGCCACATAGTGGAAACATAAAGTGATGCAAAAGTTTGCAATCCGTTAATTCCTGTGCCACTCAATCCACGCAGGAAATAACGTCTAACTTGTGCGTGTAGTCACCGCCGCTTGCAGCTTTAATGGACTTTGTGCTTTTATGTCCAAAACGAAGCACAGCTAGGAGTCAAAGGTTTGACTCCCACTCCTGTTAGATGATGAAAGAAAGATAAAATAGTGTCCAGAAAGTGACATATGTTAATTGGAATGTAACGTCCCTAAAACACCGACGTGCAGGAGAATCTTTTTGACGCATTACACAAAAGAAAAAGGTCAAGCTCAGCACACGGTTCATAACATTTCCCTCAGCGGTGCTGCAGGTGGTGGTGTGCAGCATCTTGTCCTTGTTGCATTGAAAAGGTCAGAGAGGGAACATGATAGATCTGAATATGTTCTCCAGTTTTCTATCCTGCGTTCTCATATGGAAACATTACATTTTGGGTTTGCTGCTCCTTATACTTCATTCTGCGTAACGTAGTCCTATTGTCGTCATTCGTAGACACTTTTTTGAAAAGCACAATACACGTATTAGTGTACAAACAAGATGGCGGGCATCTCAACCAAGTCATTCTACCGCCGATCCCGAGACAGAAGTGGATAAGGTGCAAAACCTCATCAAATGTTATGGTTGAAACTTGTTTATTAATGCTTAATAACGTTTGCAGTTTGATATAGCATTCAAATATGACACGTTTTAGCAAGTATTAGTAACAAGCTACGACGCTGCTAATTAGGAAATTACTAATTTTTTGAGGACTTAATTATCATACTTAATTACTCATTTCACACATGCAGGCCAATATGTGTGACAGACTGTTTCTACAGACGAAAAGGACATTTTTTTGTTTAAATTATGGAGCAAGGAAAATTCATACAGAGTTAACAAAACAAACAAATCACAAGGTCTTTAGAGGTGTTGCATTGTTTGCAATTTTGTCATATTCAAGCATTGAAATGAGCCGGTTTGACAGTGACAGTGAACAGTAATGCTTTGTTACACACTGGTGACTTTGTTGTGATATACAGTCAAATAAACTCATTGTCCCCATATGAAGACATCATTTGTCTCAAAAACGACTTCCTGTTCAAATATGATGCTTAGTTTTTATACTTATCGGGTCTTACTTATCCCAAATAGCTATGGAGAAATCCAAAAATGCAGACCAAACAAAAGCTCAGGTCTCAGGAAGTTAATAAAGGCAGACAGTAGATTCATGCTTGACTGATGGCAGAGGCAGATGTCACCTCACCATGCTCTCTGCCTGCAACCACGTTCGGGTTTACCCCCTCGCACAGTTGGCCGTGCCCACGTCGCGTCCTCTCCCTTTGAAGTGAGGCGCGGAGATGGATGGCGAGATAGAGCGAGGCGGCTTTGTGCGAGGGAGAGGAACGCCAGAGCACTTCAAAGCCCGGCGCGCAGCCTGCTGGGCCCCAACGCTCAACAATTAATCCCAGGATGTTTCCCCTTTCTCCGCCGGAGGAGCTTTGCTGCCACTTTGAAACGCTCTCCCTTCTCTCTCTGTGCTGCATACTGATCCAGGCCTCGTTCCTACACCAGGCCTGACTCGCCCTCGTGCTCCTCTCCTCTCCTCGGCCTCATGTGCCGCCTTGTCGCATAAGCTGTACAGTAGATTCAATTAGCCCAGTTCCCCCGGTCCTGTGCCAACAGACATTTTTAGAGGTTGGTGGCGGCGACCTGTGCAGACGGGAGGAATCCAAAGGAGTGTTCGCACGGCTTACAAATGAGTTTGATGGCGTCTGGGTTCCCGGGGAACAATCGTTAGGCACTCACGAAACTGGAAGATGCTGACGATGAGTCTGAGTTTATTTGCCTAAATGCTGCTCATCCATCCGGATAAAGATTCCCTCTGGGAGCAGCCTGTATCTGTCAGTGTAACATCGCTAGGGATGTGTCATTCAGGTTATTCTTTACAATTATCAGGGATGAATGCAAGAGGCTTACAGAAGGCTCACTGCAGCCATATTGTATTTTAATGACTTCATCCCAATGACTTCCAAAACCCGGCTGATGGAAACACCAGCAGGTTATTAGAACAGTTTGTGGTCAAAAGATGTGCTCAGGAACATCTGCACAGCTGACAAAATGTTCTTCAACTACTTATCACGTCCTGCTCAACATGTCAGACAGATTTCCACGACTCTACTTCTCTAGACTAACAGAAGACTCGGGTCTTCTTTTACTAGTGTTGGCCATTATTCCTATAGGTAATAGGCACAGTCACTAAAAATAAGTCAGAAAGGGCGAGAAACACAAGCAGTCAGATGAGCAGACAGGTTTTAAAGGGGACATATCATGAAAAACTCACTTTTTCAGTGTTTGCTTGGGTATCTGGAGTTCCTACCAACCCACAAACTGTGAAATAAGACGACCCAGTCAGTTTTTTGTGGGCTGCCTAGATCAGAAAATATGATTCAACAACAAGACACTCAGATTTGGCTCCCCTTCCTATGTCACGTGCAGCAAACCTACTACTGGGAAGAGAAAATGAAGGTGAACGGTTATGACCAGTTGGAACACCTGTGCATGGCAGCTGCAGATTTACATCCAAATAAAAAGGTTTAATAATAATTTGGCTGAACCTTGTTGGCTCGTCTGATCGTCTGACTTCTCGTCGCCTCAGAACACATCTCAGAAATCACTTCGGCAAGTCTACGATCATATCCGCTAAACATGTTCTCTAATAAACTCAAAAGATCCCCTTCAAGAGTTGGTTGTTGCTTTGTTTGACTCAACTAGAGATAGCGTCTTATACATGCCCCCTGATCTTTTGCAGGCTCGTGTGTTGGCGACCATCGGAGTCACCAGAGGTCTCGGGGACCACAATCTGAAAGTGCACGACTCTAACATCTACATAAAGCCCTTCCTGTCCTGCTGCCCGGAGGTAGGATCCATTTTGAATGTTGTCCTTTATCATGTCCTCCTTCACAGCGTGTACCATGGATGTATAATAAGACCCGGATATGGCGCAAACGCTCAGTGTTGCTTACAATTTCACCCAGTGGCTACTCGCGGTATTGCAGCAAAAAACTCCCCTGTGGCCCAAAAAGTTTGTGAAAGTCTTTCTATTCTTTTTTTTCCATTGCAACATCAGCGCCCAGCAGCAGAGCTTCCGCCATTTTGGACTGAAAGCGACTACCGTACAAAGTTAGAACAAAAATATTTCTATTCTATCGTCATATTCTACGGAAACGGCCTGTGTTGAACAATAAAATATTATAAATATAATAGGCGTTTTCAGTCCAAAATGGTGGCAGCGGCAGCCGGAGTTTTTTGCTTCTATACTCTTTGAGACTAGCGATTGTCATTGGACTGAATAAACGCCATCTTGGGGTCCAGTATCCAGTTTTTATTATACTTCCATTATGTGTACAGACAAAGCGTCAGACAATTACTCATTCACATTATCCTTTATACATAATTAAGAGTTAATACTAAAAGTTTGACAAGAGCAGGTAAGTAAAAAATAAATGAATTCTCAGACTGTCACTTCAATTAGTGATTTCCTACATCTCGCTAGTTGAATTGAACAGTATCTATCTTCCATCTTACAAAAAAGGTTGATAAACAAATAAAACGAAGAGCACAACACATGTGCATGTCTTGTGATGCATTTGGTGAAGAAATATATGCCTCTCCCTTTCTGTGTTTGTTCCTGTTTGATTGTTGAATGGCCAAAAAAGTGAAGTTTCAAAGTGAGGATGATCTGGAGGCCCCTCACATTTATAAGTGCTATAATATTTCTTACAAGTATTTCTGCTGCCAAACTCAGTTGTTGCTAAAAAAAACACACATTTGAGGATAGGAAAAAACTGAATAATAGAAATGCGATTCCCATCATCAATAGCAATGTGCTAACATCTTTCCTTTTATTTCACCTCATTACGTCGTCCTCCTGATAAAAAAACGCTAGCGAGAGAGGTATAACGATGTAGAATGCTTGTGGCCATTAACAGTCCACACTGTGAACTACGTGGTCAACGTGCACATTAACATTCCCCTCCAGTCGCTGCTCTCAAATGACTCCTTTCCTTCCCAGAGTCGACCGCACATGATTGCAGCAGTCACGACGCCCGTGAATTCTCTTGATCTTTAATTCATTGCCCTTTTGAGTTCAGTCATAGTTCAGCCTCCCTTTTTGATGTCCCATTTCTTTTCTGATTTCTTTCTTTTTTTGTAGTCACTTATTGTGTGTAAACACATTATTAGTAAATGTAAGACATGTCAAACCTGAGCATTAGAGGTCCCGCTGGATGTTAAATGCTGCAAGCACGTCAAGTTCGAGTTACTGATTGCTCTCAGGTTATAAAGAAAAGTCTGACCTTCACTCGGAGTCATCAGATCCTCACGAGATCGAATATGGGCATTCAGCGGTCAGAGATCAAATGCTCTGGACATCACCCCTCCTCTACAGATGATTTACTGCTTTTGCAATCGATTCTAGGAACTGCCTCAGTCCTTCTCTTGACTTAAATCACAAGGTTCACCACAACATGGAGGCTCATGATCCACGCGGAGGTCCTTCCGATTCCTTTACAGCCGCTCTCTGTGGTTGCGCTGTGCTCTTTCAGCAGTAGCCTCTGCAGTGAGTCGGTGTGTCAGCTGTGAATGGGTCCACGGTAATCCCCCACGGTAGCAAAAAGAAATTACTTGAAGCAACCAAAATAAGGCAGGTTTTTTTTTCTTTCCAAGGCCAAGGCCAATGGGCATTATTCTGCTTTGCTATTTCAGAGTCTGCTTTTTGAGAGATTTGTGCCACACAAGAGTTGCCACAGTAACGTCTCTCTTTGGGAATCTCTGAAAGCTTGAGGCCATCAATAAAACTTCTAAGAAAATATACAGAGGAAGATGTGTTAGCCTACGATTTTAGGTATTATTTGTGGTGCTCACAACAGTAACATGTCCTTCTAGAAACGGCATCCCCATTACTCTGAATAATCCACACATCTTGCTGTGGACAGTTTCTAGTAATCCTCAATAAAACACAGTGTCAGTGAGGTCTGTGGATTATCCAGAATAACAGGAACACTGATGGATATTGCTGTTGGACTCTGGTTATGTTGGTCTGTCCACTTCTTCTGAAGTATAACAACTATTCGAGCATTCATGTTCCCCAGATGATGAATCCTGTTCATCCATGTTAGCATTAATCTCTATAAACAGTAGACAACGGGACAAGATTTTGGTACCGGAAGCGTTCTCAAGTTGCTAATAGGACTGTAAACAATGAGCAGCGCAAGTCTTGGCCCGGCTTCACCGAAACCTCAGAACTAGAGCCCCTTGCCCCCCAGAGGCTTATCCGTCACCAGACCAATAGCTGATGGGTTAGGAAATTGCCGACATGTCAACAAACTGGTGACAGAATATTAAAACTAGTATTATCAAGTCAGCTCATTTTATAAGTGCTATACACCGTTTGTGGTAAAGAGCTGCTACTAACCCAACACAAGTAGCTAGGCTATTTATCTGGTGTGGCTACAAGGTTAGCACCTTTTAAATAATGTGTGAAGACTCCTAAATCAGAATAAGGGCTGTTTTTCTGTTTTTTCTCACTCTGCCAACATTGTGTAAATATAGCAACAGCCTCTATGTGACATCTTCATAGGAAATTCACTCAACAGGTTCAAATGAATCCTAGAAACCGTGCATCTCTCAACCCTCGCCTTCTTTTTTCCCCCCTCCGTCACCTCCAGGTCAAAGTTTACCCCTTGACGCAGTGCGAGCACGGAGCCGACGACGTTCTGGTGCTGGGAACCGACGGTCTGTGGGACGTGCTCTCTAACCAGGAAGTAGCCGAAGCGGTCACCTGTTTCCTGGCAAACTGCGACCCCGATGACCAGCACAGGCACGTTCGCTCATCATCACACAGCTGCAGCCGCCAGCCGGCAGGCTGAACTTCCTCTCACCCCCGGGCTTATTTGTAGAGGATGAGCGCTGTTATCATGTTGTAATTATGCAAATTTCCAAACATTTAGATAAGTCATTTCTCTGATGTCGAGGAAAAGCTTGTAAGGCTGTTAACGAGAAGCTCCGACTCCTCTTCTCCTGCGAGCTTAGTTTCCAAAGTTCACCACAGTATTTTTGTGTCTGCAGGCAGATAGTCGAATACTGTGCATAATTATCATCAGATTTGACCATTTATCTTATTGTATGTCACCATGCTTTGACTACGCCTTAATCATTTATCACTTTTTGTTATGTCAGGTACACAATGGCGGCTCAAGACCTCGTAATGAGGGCGCGCGGCGTGCTGAAGGATCGAGGCTGGAGGATATCCAACGACAGATTAGGGTCCGGAGACGACATATCTGTCTACATCATTCCCCTCATGTACGGCAACAAGCAGAACTAGCTGAACCTACAACCACCGCCGAAACGTAACCCTGCCTCGACTTCCCCTCATCCCTCGTGCTCTTTTTAAAGTGCTCTGTAGTGTCCTCCTCTGATGAGGGATCCAAGATGTCTCTGGTCAAAAATGGAGTGTTTTTGTCCTGGCTGTTTTCCCCCTTTGATCATCCTCAATCTCTTTTTGTCTGGTCCTTTTTTTTTTATAGAAAAAGAAACATGAAAAGAGCCGTTGAAGAGTAGAACTACTGATTTTTTTTTTCTCCAATCTCGAGGAAGCCATCATGAACCTTGTTGCGTGTCGATGCCTGAGGTCGAGAGCGTAGACTCTCATGGAGGAGACGTCGATATGCATCTCAGGATCGCAGTTACTAACTAATGCACAATATTTATAAATGTGAAAAATGTAAATACTCCCAAAGGTGTAAGACGTTTGATAAGTGTTTTTGGTTTAAACACCTGTACAGTGTAAAAAAAACACAAACAAAAACTAACCTGAAGACTGATGTCCTGCATAATATGAATCATACCTCCTCTGTTCCGTGTAGAGCTTTTACATTAGCCACGTTCAGTTAGTCTGTTAGTCCTTCTCTGGACAGGATGTCAGCTGGTTCTCCGGATGCTGCAGTTGCTATTTTTATTCATTTGCACACCTTGCATTGCAAAACTGTACTCACTATTATTCCTTTGAAAATGAAGAAACACATTTATGAAGAATACACTAACCGAAGGAGCTACTGTACGTCACCTTGGTCTCATCATAGTATTAAATCTAGCCTAGCTTTTACGTTAAAGGGTAACTTTGGTATTTTCGCTCAAGGAGAAGTCTCGTTGTGAAATCTGAATATCCGTAATCTCTGGCTCAGATAAATACGAGCAGCCATCGAATTCATCATCCACATTGTCAAAATCATCTAAATATTCAGCCTTGACATTTAGATAACACTACTCTACGCTTTCTGTACTCCAACACAACAAACACTACTGGGCTGGCTCTCGTGGATGTATTCCACTATTCCACCGTTGACCACCGGCAACACGTCGCCTCGGCAGATTTCAGAACGAGACTTCTCCTTGAGGGAGACTCTTTACATAATTTCAGACACTTATAATAACAATCAGAGCCTGTTATGGCAAAAACAAGCACTTTTAGTGGACGTCAATGACGGTGCCAGCTTGCCCCAATGGCACCATATTGCAGCCCGGGAGCAGCTGGCATCTACAGCGTTCTCCCTCAATACTGGGCCAATTTCAGAAATTGTTGTTCCTGTTAGACACAAAAAACATGTGAAAATAGGTTGAAGTTACCCTTTAATTCAGATTTAAGAAGGAAAAACAAAGAAGTCTTTCTGTTGCACTCATTCACCATCAGCCATCTACCTCATAATTTTCTTCCTTTTATTGTATTACGCGTATTAACACATCGTTGTCATCATCGCCCTCTTTGGCGGCTGTTTGCACGCTACATCAGATGCATCATCGGCCGCTTCCTGTGCCATTATTCAGTCACGTTGTCATGATTTGCTCCTGTACCTGGACCAACACATTTTCAAAAAAAGCCTCACAGGGAACTGTGTGATTGGTAGTGTTGTACGAAATATATATTTTTTATATATACATATTATGCTAAAAAAAAGAAAAACCCTTTGTCATGCACTCATGTTTAACTTTTTCAGTAACAGTTGGATATATTGTCCCCTAATGTGTCACTTAAAGGGGACATATCATGAAAAACTTTTTCAGTGCTTGTGCACATTGGTATCTGGCGTGCCTACCAACCAGGCATATTAGAATATATCGCCCACGGCTTGAGAACTACCTTTGTAAAGGTGCACCATATTTTTTCTCACGAGCCAATCAGTGCAGACTAGGCTTTTTCAGGAGGATTCTTAAAGAGACAGGCGCTAAAACGGAGCGTTTCAGACAGAGGGTGAATACAGGTATATTCAGACAGACAGGATGAGAAACATAATGTGTTTTTTGAAAATTAAAGCGTGTAAACATGTTCTAATAATACAAGTATGAACCTGAAAACGAGCATGATGTGTCCCCTTTAGAAGGAAGTATAAATAAGACTATCACTACAGACAAAATTAAATAGACAACACTTACCTTTATGTGTCTCTACAATCAATATTGTTCCCAGATTAACTGGTTTTCCACATTTTAGTTTGTTTAGTTTAGTTGTAGTTTTCAGCTTCTATTAATTGTGCGCAAATATTTGCATCTTAACTGTTAACTTCTGTACGAGTGGCTGAAGCTGGTGAAACATGGAACAGAGTAACTTAATTTAAATGTAAAAAATGTAAATAATGTTTTCAGTGCTTCTCTCCTTTCTTTAACTGTAAGTGATGTACATCTTACTGAAACAAAAATACGTAATTTGTACTTGTTTTGGAAACTAAGGAACAGTGTAAAAAAAAAAAATGGTTTAAATGCTCACTTTTTCTGCTCTATTAAAAAAAAAGTTAACATTTTTTCCACATTACTCTGCTGTGTTATTGATTAAAAAAAAAAGTTAAGTGTATTCACTGTATAGTAGACGGTGTTGATCGATCCGGGCTCCGGGATGCACTTAGAGAGGGGGGAAGTAGCAGAAAGACTTAACTTAAAGGACCCATATTAAAAGAAATATATAGATTTTCACATTTTGTTATTATAAAGCAGGCTTAAGTCCTATATAAATACCGTGAAAGTATTGAAACGCTCAATCCACAGTGAAATACACACAGCCCGTATTCAGAAACTCTGCATTTGAAACAAGCTGTCAGGATTTTTGACCATTTGTGATGTCACAAATATACAATATTTAGACCCTTTACACAGATTTAAACGTAAACATTCTAAATGTGTCCCAGTTTATTCCCGGTTGCAGTGTAGGTGAATGTCATCAGCTGACAGGAAGTACACATGGATCCAAACTGTTGCCTAGCAACGCAATTCTGTTGACATTCCTTCAAAATGCGCTAAAACGGAGCGTTTAAGACAGAGGGTAAATACAGGCATATTCAGGCAGACAGTGTGAGGAAAATAAAGTTTTTTTTTAACATTGCAGCATGTAAACATGTTCTATTAGAAACACACAATACAAGTATGATCCTGAAAATAAGCGTAATATGGGGCCTTTAACATTCAGTGTCCTGGACAAACAGCAGCTGTGTAAGCAAACAGACTTTATAGTACTTTAAAGCTTTCATGGGTACCATTTTTAATCTTAAAATTCCTCAAACCAAACCAGTCATGGCCTGCCTGCAGTGTGTTGCTGCTACTTAGATGTATTTAAATGCTGTATATTCAGATATATGTCTGTCAAATCCAAAAGGGAATGATAAGTCTTAAAAGAACTTCTGTAGGAACTCCAGGCTTGAATGGGGGCAGACTCCCTCAGACTTCAGTAAGTGTATAGAATTAGACCATCACCACTCTGACAAACTGTGTCAAGTGAGTCCCAACGCAATATGATGAAGGGTATCAGTTCACAGAGTAGCCCGACGGAAGATTTCATGGTGGAGGCTGCTGCGAGGGGCGTAATTTGACACTGAAGCACACACACACACACACGCACGCCAAAGTGATGAAAGACGACTTGATAACTTGACAAAAAAAGTGCACGAGATGTGCGCCCCCATTTCAACTGGTGTTTCCCCTCACTGTCTCATAAGTGAAAGCGGGAGTGGAACAATGAGGAATAGCTTCCTCATTTTTTATGTGAAACTGTGCATTACTTTAGTGATACCGAATACCTGAGACCAAAAGATGTAAATCAAATCACAGGAGAAAGCTTTCACAGTTCATGACATGATGGAGGTATCATATGAAAAATGACTCATTCCATAGTCTATGAGCTGTGAGGAAACCTGATGGGTTTTTTGGCACTCGGTTTTCTGTGCTCTTTTGTACAGTACTCTATAGAGAGTGTTTTTTTCCTTTGAAAGCCAGTATCGTGGATTTATTTCTGGGTGCCATTGCTAGTACAGCCAACATTTTCTTTCAGAATTATTCAGAGATACACCTCTGAGATTTCTCATTTCTTTCCAAAATTGTATTCTTTGGAGGGTGGAAATGCCTCAATGTGACTCATGACTAGTACTATAGTCAGAGTTTGGCAGGTTATCAGATACTTTTAAAAGGTGCTAAATGCGAGATTGAGAGCATTTTTTATTGTCTCCACTCGGCTCTCAACATGACGACGGCTGAACCGGCTAACGGTGCAAACAGCGGCAACAGTGCTGACTGAGTGTCAACCTGGGGGGGGGGGTACCGGAGGGGGGGGCGCTACGCTTCTGTGATGACGGTCGGGACGGCATTATCAGCTGTAACCGGCGTATGACAGCAGTGTAGAGCCGTGCATGCCTTTTAGTGCATGGCGATGTCAACAAAACGCAGAGAAACTCGGATTACAACACACACAGAGGGAGAGTGACTTCATTCTCTGCTCAGGTAGACATAACTCCTCTATATCTTTACATAGACAGTGGATGTTTTGCTGCTATGTTAATGCTCTGAATCCCGAATTCTATATTCAAATGTTCCTTTAAGCCAACGTACACAATACCACGATCCTGACAATGAAGCAGCTAAATTGCAAATTTCCCCACTGTGGGACTAACAAAGGAATATCTTATCTTATCTTATCTTAAATGGAATTCAGCCAGCATTAAACTCAATATTTACACCTGTACTTTTCCTGTGACATGTCAAAATGTCTTTTGGGAAAAAGGCAGATATGGAAGATCCTTTTGTTTCTTTTATTCCTTGTAAAGCATTTTCTAACTCCTCTTGAAAATCACACATTAAGGCATATGAAACATCATGACAACTAAAGCATCAATAATATTAACTTACCTTTTTTTGTGCTGAAGTTGGGGAGTTTCAAGTAATCCTCTCCTCACACACATCTGACCTGTATCAGTGAGCTTAATCAGTGAGAATGTTTGCACCTGAGACCAATTAAGAGGCACTGTTGCGCAATACAAGTTAAAGGGACAGTGTGTAGGATTTATTGGCAGAAATGGATTGTAGCCTAATATTAATAAGTATGTTTTCATTAATGTATAATCACCTGAAACTAAGAATCGTTGTGTTTTCGTTAGCTTACATAGGGAGTGGGTCCTCTTCACGGAGTCCACCATGTTTCTACAGTAGAAGAACGGACAAACCAAACACTGCCTCTGGATAGAGCCTTTTGTGTTTTGCCGTTACCTGAAGGCCACAGTAGTTCTCCTAAATGCTTGGAAAGGGAGGGGAAAGAGGAGGGGTATTCAGTTGTTTGCAATTTGCAACCACGCCTCTAGATGCCACTAAATCCTACACACTGTACTTTTAATATTTGTGGGTAATTTTTTAAAATGTAAACAATGTTCTGTGGTCTTTCCCATTCATATATTCACCTTATTTTTACCTCTTTATTTTATCTAATATGTTTTTCATTAATTATCTTATTATTGATTTAACTTTCTTAGTAAAATTTGGACTTTTTAATGTTGGAAATAAAGCTAAAAGTAAATAAGACACATAGTATGGGAAGTAAATGCCAACCGAGCAGAGAGTTAAGAAAGGTTCATGGACCACATTGCCTATAGCAATTGTAAACACTTTCATAACTCGCTTGATTTATGTTATCATACCACACGTGAAGATCAGGGTATGATCACACACACACACACACACACACACACACACACACACACACATACATACTGTTATGAATGCTTTTACACACACACTCAAGATGATCATAAAGTGCTGGGAGTCGTGGGAGTCTCACACACTCCTGGGTCCTCTGCAGGAGCTGGAGGGCCATCTGGTCCCCACAGGCCAGCGCCGCATCCTCCTCCAGTCAGGCCAGCACTGATCTGGCACTCCACTCCTACTCTCCACACGTGTGTGTATGTGTGTGTGTGTGTGGTCCAGATTGGATGACGGCAATGATGACACAGTCATTCCTGTGGGCGGCTGGTTTTTCCAAGGTTACAGCACTCCCACCCCACCCGTGGAGAGATCTGAGGGAGATGCTGAGTGGGCTTGGAGCGAGATACTCATCTCTTGTACCGGAGAGGTGAGGCGCTGCCGGGGCCACAAAACTTCCAAGCCTCCTTTCAGAGGAGGACACATTGTAAAGATACTATAATCTTTATGTTATTTATTCACATAGCTCTTTTCATTGTGGATTTTTCTGCCAATCATTTTCTCTTTTTTTTTTTTTTGTCGGACTAACTTAAGATATTCAGTTTAATATATAGTAAAACAAGAAAAAGGCAAATCCTCACATTTGAGGTGCTGGAACCATCAAATAATTGGCATTTTTGCTTGAAAAACACTTAAACGGTGAATCAATGATCATAATATTTGCCTTATATTTTCCTGTTGATCGACTAATCATTTCAGCTCTATTTGTTACCGATTCTTTTGATTATTTTCAAATCGATTAATCATTGGGTTTAAAAAATTTCAGAAAATTGTGAAAAACCAACTATAACAATTTCCCAGAGCCGAAGGTGACGACTTCACATTGCTTGTTTTGCCCAACCAACAGTGAAGATGAATATTTAAAAAAACAAAACAAAATACATCCAGGTTTTAGAAAAGTGCTGAATAAATGTATCACTTTTCCTAATAAATAAATGTGATTGATTAATCATTTTAAAAACATTTTGACGGGTCCAGATGTTAGGTTTATCTCTGTGGAAGACTGCATGTGTGCCAATAGTATAACAACGTTGGTATCATGTGGTATCTTTGTGTCGTCAGCGATCAAGTTGCCACTGGCTGAGATTGATGGTGCCTGGCAACCACTTGTTGTGAAGTGAATGCAGTGGAACAGGTGAGGGAGAATGAGACCTCTAGTGGCTGACTGCTATCAATAGCACCTTTAATGCTGCAATAATTAGTTGTTTGAAAGAAAACAAATCAGCTCTAAACTGATTAATCGTTGGAAATTTTTCAAGAAAAATAATGCCAAACATTTGGTGGTTACAGGAGTTTAAATGCGAGAATTCACATCTTTTCTTGGTCTTATATTATAATAATTCATATTTTTTAGGGCTGTTACAGTTAATAATAACGCGTCATAGCAAATTTGTTTTAACGCCACTAATTTCTTCAACGCAGTTAAATTTTTTAGGTTGTAGCGGACATCGGCATCATATGAAACTATAAAACCTAAAGAATCCATCGGTACCAACCATGTCATACTAACTCGTCGTGAAGGAGGCTAAATAACGCTCCAAAGTTACGCTAAATTTTGGTGAGGAAAAACTGGCTTGGCCTTTTTCAAAGGGGTCCCTTGACCTCTGACCTCAAGATATGTGAATGTAAATGGGTTCTATGGGTACCCACGAGTCTCCCCTTTACAGACATGCCCACTTTATAAATAATATTTAATATTAATTAATATATAACTATTTAAAAATAAATAATAATATAATCACATGCAGTGTGGGGCAAGTCATAGTCAAGTCAGCACACTGACACACTGACAGCTGTTGTTGCCTGTTGGGCTGCAGTTTGCCATGTTATGATTGGAGCATATTGTTTTATGCTAAATGCAGTACCTGTGAGGGTTTCTGGACAATATCTGTCATTGTTATGTGTTGTTAATTGATTTCCAATAACAAATATATACATACATTTGCATAAAGCAGCATATTCGTCCACTTCCATGTTAATAAAAGGATTAAATACTTGACAAATCTCCCTTTAAGGTACATTTTGAGCAGATAAATGTTGGATTAATTTGAGATTAATCGTGATTAACTATGGACAATCATGCGATTAATAGCGATTCAATATTTTAATCAATTGACAGCCCTAAAAAATCACAAGCAATCAATAGTATTCATGTTTTTATATTCACATGACATTGTTTTGTTGCATACAAGAGACATACAGAAGGGCATCATTCATTGTAGTTTGATTTATTTTAGTTTTTGATTAAATATTTTAATCCATTGACAGCCCTTATATTTTAGTTTTTTCGACTGTTGATCGTTCAAAAGGTCAAGACATTTTTAATGACCTTTAGGATATTGTGATTGGCAATTTTCACTCTTTTCTTATATTTTATAGACCAAACTATTAATCAATTAATTGAGAAAATAATTGGGGTTTACTCGATCATGAAAATAATTGATAGTTGAAGCCCTTTTTTGAAATAATATAAAACAAAGGAAGCCAGAAATATTTGGCTTGATAATAGCAATTAAATTTCTGTCGATCAACTCATCAATTAATCGACTAGCACTAATCCCACACATGTTGCATTACAGAGGCGGCATGTGTGAAGGTATTTGGCGAGCACACACACACACACACACACACACGAGGGTCGACTGTCCTGTCAGGACAAGGGTGCGGCTGCTTCGGCGGTGCAGCTGTGATACCCATCTGAGCGGGCATTCTTCCACGGGGGGGGCTCGAATTAACCGCTTTAGGGGCTTCGGCTGCCTGAAGTATGATTTATCTGCGGCCCCCGGCTCAAATGAGAGCTCTGACACAAGATGGATGAGGACATGGGCTGCCTCTGAGCTGCTCACTGGTCCATAGGCTGGCTCTCTTTACAGTCAGGATATGATAAATGATGTTTGGCTTCACCCCGGAGGCTGGATTACTTGTATTTCTTCCACGAGACAGACTCTTATTTGAATAATGCAGACCTGTAGGATCTGCTATATACTCAACAACAGGCGTGACAATAACCACAAGTCTCATGTGTGGGTTTGTTTAGGTAGTCTGCAAAACAAAAAAGCAATGCTTTTTCAACCTACGTGTATCTCTGGGGGTATTGTTTAATATCGAGCACAGATGCTTGTGGGCAGAGCTGCTGCGGCCCAAGATTCATAACTCTGCCTATAACACACTATCAAGTGTGAACTCATAAATATTTCATGGGCGTCTTCTTGGAAGGTCAAACGCAGGATTCAATCAGTCAGTCATTGAAGTGAGCGGCGTGCTCTCATCTGGGCTGCAGAGGTCTGAACTCAAGACTGCAGCCCCCATGCACACGGTTTCATCGACCCATGCTGCCTCTTTGCCCCTGCAGCCAATCAAAGCTCATTACCCATTCCGGTCCCCCACCCCCATCACGAGACCCCTGACTGCCCATACTAATGTGATACAGAGCAGCCAGATGCTGTTGGGCAGCAGAGGGAGGATTTCAAAAGGTTAACCCACAACGCATGACCCACATCAGCGCTGCTGCACTCCCATGCAGACCTCTGAGAGTGAGGACACCACTGCTGGAAGGGTGGTGGTGGCTGTGGTGTGGAGAGGGGGGGTGGATGGTTAGGTCATGTGGTGTGTCTGTCTGTGCACAGTTCAAACACTGAAGCACACACACACACACACACACACACCACCATCCAGATTTAGCATAATAATCAGATTATTACTAGGACAGTGTTGCAGATTTATGTCTGAGCTTCTGCCCTGCATAGATGAGGCGTTCAGGTGCAGCAGGGAGCACACAGTGTCTGTCTGTGATGGTATGCAGCATTATCATCAACAAAGGAGGAGGCATGATGAAGCCAGCTTGTGTCAGTGTGATCAGATCAGAGCAGATGTATTGTAGGATACCTCTGTGGGCAGCAGGAGCCACGTCACTCCTCTCTCCTCATAGCAACAGCACTGTTGACCTACATGCTTTCTTACACAGCCCACTCCGCCTGAGGTGCTGGAAAACTCAGCAAATCCATACGACACATATATCGACTTCATTTAAAAAAAAAAGAAAAAAAAGAAAATGTGCATGCAAAATTATATAAACTCGGATTTCCCATCTAACACATGCACGCTTTCTAATCCATCCTGCAAAAAAAAATAATTGCATGTTAATGAGCTTTAAAATTAAAACTGCATACAAAGTGTTTTTTTTTTTTACCTCCACAGTCGGGCACTATTTTATTGGATGAAACATGATGATACAAAACGGAAATGCAAAAATACAACAATGCAACAAACCACAGGCCTGTTTATAAAGCAGCACATTACAGCTTTAAATAGATACATATATACATCACGGTGTGCTGGCTGCAACATTCAGCGGTGTGCATTACCTGTTCTAACCGAGTAACAGCAGTTGAGAGCTGGCTGGGTGTTGAAGTGAAGGCACCAGCACTAGCAAGGCAGTAGCTTGCGCAGTCATCTCCATAGCGGGCAGTGTCACAACCCGACCAACAGCACAAACTACTACCTCAGCCAGTACCTGCTGCAGAGAAAACACGACGACGAGATGAAAAAAAGGAGGAAAGAAAAGATTATAAAAAATAAAAAATGTGTGTTGCTCCAGAGACATTCCCATGCAGGCTGCAGGCTGCAGCCGGAGACAGTCCGTCCTCTCCCGCTCCGCTCCTCCGTCTGTCTGTGGGAGAAATAAGAGGGAAACCCCGCCCAAGCAGACCTGCTCCCTCCTCCTCCTCCTCCTCTCCCTCCTCCTCTTCTTCAGTGCAAACCACAGAACGGTCCTTTCCCCTCATATGACCTACTGGATGATCCCAAACTGGGGCTCGGGGACCTCCAGGGGACACTGAGAGGCAGCAGAGGGTCTCTGCAGAGATGGCTGCCCACATAGCGTACTGTAATGTGGTGTCTGCACTGAGCACAACTAGGGCTGGGCGATATGGCCTAAAAATAATATAGCAAAATACTTTAGGCTACATTGCCATACACAATATATATCGCGATATTTTCAAATATCCTCTAAGCACTTCATAAATGCTCAATTTAACCCTTTGATGCATACAATCACACCAATATGAGGATTCTTGTAGTCCCTGAAGCATATATCTGCATTAAGACATTCTTGTTTTTATTCATTAGTGGTTTCTTTTGGAACAATTTTAATCTTGCATGCAAAAAGGGGGAAATCACAAGTTAAATTTTGTACATTTTGTACAAGTTAAATGCATCAATCTGGTGCACTTTGAAAGCAAAATTAAGAGACTAGATCTTTTACTCTTGTAAACAATTTTGTGCTCCAGCAGTGGTGGATCGAGGCCACTCAAGTACTGTACTTAAGTACGGAGCAGGAGAAAGAGGGAACAACCAGCCCTCACTCAACGGCCCCCGTGGAGCCACGAGCCAGAAGGACATGCCGAAGCGAGCCTCATGCCGGCGGGGTGGCTTAAAAACATTACATGACAATTTGTAGTCGATGTTCGCGATATAGTCATTTTATATACCGCGCGTGGGACAAGCCGCGATACATCGACTATATTCGATGTATCGCCCACCGCTAAGCACAACGATTATAAGTATAAAGAGATGTTTTCTATTCATGAGCTTTCCCTGTTGTCAGCACCGACTGTACAGAGCTGCTGACATCCCATACTGTTAAAGTACAAGTGACCTTTTAATGTTCAAAATATTCCCTTTAAAATGTCCCTCAACTTCACTTCGACAAATAAAAATAAACATCTGTAACAGGCCTACCACATCGTAATAATAACAATACACAATACACAATATTACTATTATGTGGTGGTATTATAGGAATTATATCAGCATGTTCATGAAATAACTACATCATTAATATGATGACAATATTTCTGTCTTATGGTTAAAAGTGTGGGCCACAGTACTACATGATAATATTATAGTGAAATGTTTAAATTATGTAAAATTCATTAGAACTAAGGATGTTAATAATTAACCGTTTACCGTCACTGATTAACGTTATCGGTTAAAACGGTTAAAGGAAATGTTAATAATTAATACAAAAGCTGAGAAAAACTCGTCACTTAAAGTAGAAAAGCTGGTCCACCTTAAGAGTCCACCTTAAGAGAGTCTGAGCCGGCGTTACAGATACAGGAAGTTGGCTCCCGTCTATAGCTCGCTTGAGAGGAGGAGTTGTAGCCTCGTAGCATTTATTCACCGACAAATAAAGTGTACACACACTGTCTGCTACACCTACGTTCACAGCTAGAACGCCACCGACAACACACACACGGTTTGTCGGAAACTGCTGTATAAGCTGTTCAGTTATTTTCAGACCGGGGCTTCGGTCGAATCGTTTTTTTTTTGCTTAGGAAGGTCAAGCGGCCAGGAAGAGCGCCGGGCTTTGGTGCACATTTTCGTAGTGGCCAAACGGTGGTCCTACAACGTCCGTGTCCGTCACGTGACGCCATTAGGCCCAAAAATACATTTTTCCCATAGACTTACAATGGGAAAGAGACGTCTGTAACTCAGCAGATCTTTTTTTTCTTCAGGTAAATCAACTTCACATTATGAACACTTGAACAGCCCTTATTTAAATCATTCGGTCCTAAAAGTTGTAAAATGCACTAATAGCTGAATCCAGAGTTATTTCCCTTCCTCCGTTCATGTGAATGAGACCCAGAACGAGACGGGCCCATGGAAAACAAAAACGCTACTGCGGTAAAGAACTTAAAGGGTAACTTCGGTATTTTTCAACTTGGAGACTATTTTCCCACGTTTTTGTGTCTTAGTGACTAATGGGGACAACAATTGTGAAAACTGAAACTGGTCCAGTATTGAGGGAGAACGTTGCAACCGGAAGCTACGAAATAAGCCGCGAGAGCAAGTGAGCAGCGTCAATGTAACGTTACGTCCACTAAAAGTGCTTCTTTTTGTCACTGACGGGCTCAGATTGTTATTATAAGTGTCTGACAACATTATGGAAAGGACCCTGCAGAGGAATAAAACGTTTTTCTTACCTTTCTCTTGATCCGGTCTGTTGGTTATTGTGTAACTACCCACTGTAAGTCCTGCTCAAGGAGAAGTTTGTGAAATCTGAATATCCGTATATACACTGGCTCAAATAAATACGGGCGGCCATCGAAGACAAAATCATCTAAATTTTCAGCCATGACATTGAACATCTTCTAGATAACACTAAGCTACACTTTCTGTACTCCAACACAACAAACTCTGCCTGGCTGGCACTCACGTATTCCACTATTCCATAGATTTCAGAACGAGACTTCTCCTTGAGCGAGACTCTTTCTATAATGTCAGACACTTATAATAACAATCAGAGCCTGTCGTGGCAAAAACAAACACTTTTAGTGGAGGTCAATGACGGTGCCAGCTTTCCCCAATAGCACCATATTGCAACCTGTGAGCAGCTGTCGTCTACAGCGCTCTCCCTCAATACTGGACCAGTTTCAGAACCTGTTGTCCCTACTAGTCAGTTAGACACAAAAACATGAGAAAATCCAGGTTGCAAAACACCAAAGTTACCCCTTAACATGCGTTGTAACTGAGCACACTGGGAGCACAGAGCTGATCGTAGAATTGTCCCATTTATTTTATACAGACAAGTACATCTCTTCTCAGATGGCTGGCTGAAGATGACATGGAATGTTACAGTGAGATTTGTTTTCTTGCATAAAATCCTCACTGTTGAAAAATGTTGCAAATGTTCATTTTAAGAACAATAAAGCCCGTTTTTTCTTGTTAATTACATCATCAACACTATCACCACACACTGTACATCGACTCGGCCTCATTGGGAGAATAAAACAAAACTAAATCCAGAGGCAACACTGCAATTATTATTATTTTTTTAAATCTCCGTAATTAACACAAGAGTGCAGTCAGTCTGTATGAGAATGGAGGGGGGGGCAGACGCGTGATCAGCTCACATGAGAAGCATACGATGATGCGTATGAAGGTCGGGGTCGTCGACGACGTGGTCCGAGCGGGCCTCTGTTCACCGTTGGGGTTTTTTGCTTCATGTCACCGTAGATGGGGCTCACGTGGAGTTCATGTCCGTGCGCTCGTGGAGCACGTGGGTCGAGAAGACACATTCAAGATTTTCTTCATTATAAAAAAAACAGGAATTTGAGTGAGCCTGGTCAGGACTCTCCGTTCTGGACTCTGGAGACGGGCGGCTGCATAAAGTCTTTAAACGGCCCCAGGGCCTCCTTCAGGGCTGAGCTCACCTCAGACGAGGAGCATGTAACGCACTCTACCAGCGTGGGGTACAGAGCAATCACTTGAGCCCATGTGTTGCCGTCCACTGCAGACGGTAAACAATCGCAGAACAAGAGGAACAAAAATAATAGAAAAGGGAGGAGCGGGGATGGGAGGGAGAGGAAGAAGAGAATATGAATTGTGATAGGAGGCAATCAAAGAAATCATTTCCCTCGTACAATTCCCACAGGCGTATGGAAATGAGTTTTGATCTGAATAAAAAGGACGATGCGATGCAAACATCTTGAAGGGCACTTCAAAAACGTAATTTTAGAAAGCCTCACTTCAATCTACTGCGGTTAAAAAAAATCACTTCTTGTAATTGACCTTGCTGGTAAACAGTTTCCACCCAGATTGGAGATAAAACTCATCTGAAAAAAATGGTCCCAATTGTACTCTGACACATTTATCTGAAATGAATAGATGATAGATTTGTTGTATTTTTCACGTTTTCTTTTTTTTCACCTCTTTCCCCCAAGATCTATTTAAACCTTGACACAGTTTGGTACTCACCATTTTCTGGCTGTGTCTTTTTAAGCGAGTCCATCAAAGTGCTGATGGCTTTCAAGACAAAGATAATCTCTGTCACTTGTTGCCTAAAATAAAAAAAAAGACCAAAGACCTTCGTTAGCTACAAAGAGCACAGAAAATACATTTATGTAGATGTAACAGTTGGAGGAGAGAAGGAGAGAAGGTGAGAGTCAGCACCTCATTTAGATGCTTTCTGAAGAGGTGCTGAATGAAAGTTGTTGAATAAGGTATAGAAACAAGCCAACACGGACAGAAATCAACAGTTTGTAGAAAAAGGTGTCTGAAGGTGTTGCAGAGGTTTACTTTACATGATCATGTAGCAACCAAGATTCATATTCTCTCAGCAGATAGGAAGCACATTATTATACTGTATCCATAATACAAGATGTTGAGCTCTGACAAGCAGCAAAAACAGACAAAATGTTGCTCAAGAGATTAAATACGATTACTTAGGATGACTCAGTATGTATTTAACCATTAAGAGTAGGTGTACGGAGAGATAAAGCCTTTATTAAGCACTTGAAGTACTTTGATTAAATTACGAAAAGAAAAATCCACCTGCCCATGGGGGGGGGGATTTTCTATTCTTTCACTCCATACACACAACTACTGTACATATGCCCAAAATACACACACACGCAGGACGCATAGACATGCAGCTGGAGAGATGTTAGCACCTCTCCAGCTACCAGTCAACTCTCCGTAACATGGTCCATGCTGGACTTCACCCGGCATCCCTCCGGTTCCCAAGCCAAGTCCCCACGAACTGAGCTACTGCCACAGGAAAGACCATTCTCTCCTGATTGTATCTTTAATTATATACAGTATGTATTTGTTAACCTGACCCGCCATCTGAGAAGCCGTCATTGGAAACTGTTTAGGAAATGGGCAGACGCTTTAAAAAAATGACTTAGCAGGTGATTGGATGAACCATCTGTCAATCAAACTCTTAAGACGGGTCTCCTGAGGCGATGCTACTTTACAATTATGCTAACTTTCCAACATCGTCGACCCTATCTTTAAGTTCTGCTGTTTTTTTACGTGCTTTAATAATGCGATCCATGGTTTTGCATTTAACAGTTTGATTATTTTGTCATAGTTTTTCCAATGCTGTTTGTCTGAATTTAAGCAACCTTAATTATCTAATTACCCTCCCCACCCCCCCGCCATCCCTTTGCCATTTTCTGTGCTAATGGCGCAATTTCCCCATGGGCATCATTTAACTGCCATCTTGTCTTAGGGAGAGAAAGTGTTACACCCAACCCTGATATGTGGTGCCAGTGTGTACAACTGGATAAATACAGTGGTTACAAAAGAGAAACAAAATGATGGGTGCATAGCTGGAGCTGGGATGGTCTTGGTTTTGTATTGCTAAATGTCTCGGTGGTTAAATGATGACACTAACAAACACGTTGGAGCTGAATTCCTGATGGGCACATCTGTCGAAAAACATTAAAAAAAACCAGCTGTTCTCGGCTAAAGCAGGTGCACCATGTATTTTAATCAGAGGTGTATGGGGTGTGTATACCTGGGCAGGGGGCAGCGTCCGCTCAACCTCTCATCCTCTACGTAGCGTCGGAGAACATCCTGCGATCTCTTGAGGAGCACAGAGAGCGCCATGCGGGAGATGTAGCCCTCCTGCGGGGTGGACACCTTGTTGCTGAAGGAAAACTGCAGCAGCGTCTCAAAACACACCTTCGAAAACTCCTCCCTCATCCGCACGTCGATCTCTGCCTCTGTCGAAGAGAAAAGCAGAGTGATTTACATCAGTGAGTGGACGGACGGGGCTTTACTGTTCTTCCTAATCACATGAAGAGTTTGACAGGAGCCATTGTTGTTGGTGATGAGCCACAGGGAGGGCTTTTGCAACAATGATTTAATGGTTACAGTATGATTCCAGCACTTGGCCACCCTGCTGTCCCATCACAAATACAAGTAAACAACACAGCTGAAGTCAAATGATTTCATCTGCCAACGTTACACCTTACCTGTGAACGAGGGAGACTGCGAGTGAATGGAACCTCTGTTGAGCATCGTCATGATCTGCCCAACAAAGTCTTTGGGGATGAAATTGGCAAACGGTAAAATCTCTGTGCTGATCAGCTGGACCACCTAAAAATTAAGAGGAGACAACGCTGATGTGGGCGACCAAGGATGCTCTATATAACAAAGATGACGCATTACAAGCTCTGCCAATGGTATGAAATGGTATGCACTTCCTGTCTCCTAAGTGGGCATGGCGTGCTTTCCTCTACCCCCCCATCCCCTCTTCTCGTTTGGAAGTGTTGTGAACGTCGTGTAGATGGATGAAAGCAGATTGGATTATATTTTTATAAAGTCTTTATATTTTCTTTTGCTAGCATTAGATATTTACACAACTAACAACCATATTTAGCATTATGTTTTCACCGGCGTTGGTTTGTTTGTTTGTTGGTTTGTTTGTCTGTTAGCAGGATTACTCCAAAAGTCCGCTATGGAGTTGAATGAAATCTTTTGGAGGGGTGGGGTCTGACACAATGAGCCATCCATTAGATTTTGGTGGCGATCCGGATCATGATCCAGCTTCGGGAATTGCTTTTTAATAACTCTGCTCCACCTGTGCATTAACACCACAGGCTTTAAGACATGTGCAGTGTAACTGATGACGCGTTCATGACGGAACAAGTGTTTACCTCCACATCAACGGCTTCATTCTTCTGAAAATCCTGGATGGACACGTTGTCTGGAGGAGTGCTAGAAAAGGAACAAACAATGAGCCTGACACTCTGAACTTACCATATTGTGCAACTTTTAAGATTGTCTAAATCTGTACCTTTTGGTAAAAAGAAAGTCTTCAAAGGCATTGGCCAGCTCCGGCCACATAGTGTCAAACTTCCCGGACGAGGCGTGCTGGCGCGCCACCGGCAGACCGATAGACAGCACCTTGAGCAGAGACGAAACGGCGAGCTTCCAGGTGCTCTCTGATGGACAGGCATACTTCAAACCCAAGGGCATTCTTAGAGTCTTGGGTGTGAAGGGAAAAACAAAGGAAGAGATGGCAATAAAAACACATCATGAGACTGAAACACAGAGAAAGACTTCAAGGTCAAATCTATACAACTAACTGCAGTACCCAGAAAACCTTCTCTTTTATACTGAAATGTGGAGAGACTTTAATTCATGGTTAATACAAAGCAGTATGTCAAGACATTTCTGCACCAGGTTGTGTTTCTATTCATTCTACAAAACCAGGAAAAATAGTAATCGACAATCTTTTTGACAGAGTCCTCTTTTCAGAGCACAGCTGGGTTCCCCAAGGTTGAGATTTTACAAGTATCGCCTTCTTGTTTTGGAGACAAAAAAAAGGGCGGGGGCCAGATTTTGGATTTGTCCGCAGGGAACCTTCATAATAGCTCCTTGGAAAATGAACTCTCTTCAGTTTGGAGGTTTCTTTCAGACGATGGGAAAAGAGCAGTTAAACACAGGTGTCAGAAACTGTGGTTGAGGCTTTTGGGTTTTGACAGACTGCATTCAGAAAAATACTGGGCACTTCACATCTGTGAGATGTAAGCCTTGAGATCAATACTATCAGGTCAGAGAGAGACAAGTGAAGAGAAAGATGCCCAGAGGCTGGTGGATACTGACACACTGCTCAGACAGCAAACAGAATTAACTAGTGATGTTAAAATAAACCTTACTTATTACATACAAAACATCTCTGGGACTTTTTTTTATATACATCCATCCTCTTGGAAAGTAACTCACTAACATTATTCAGTCAGTGAATTTGTCACTCATTCATGGTTAGCCTGCCTGCTGTTAGAAGACATGTATGGGCTATTTCATATCTATTGTGTGTTACAACCTGCCAGATACATGTAGACATTTGATTCATTGTTAATATAAAAATATTGACGATAGCAGCAGAGCTTTAAAGAAACAGTGTGCAGGATTTCGGGGGATCTATTAGAAGAAATTAAATATAATATTCATAGCTTTGTTTTCATTAGTGTATGATCACCTGAAACTAAGAATCGTTGTGTTTTCGTTAGTTTAGAATGAGTCCTTCATATCTAAATAGGGAGCGGGTCCTCTTCACGGAGTTCACCATGTTTCTACAGTAGCCCAGAACGGACAAACCAAACTCTGGCTCTAGAGAGAGACTTTCACGTTTGTACTTGAAGGCCATCGTAGTTCTCCGACACGCTTGTGAAACTGCGGTAACGTGAGCCGCAGAGTGCAAAGCCGTGCCAGCCGCCGTCTGACTTCCGGCGTTACCACGGCATTGCACTCACGTGGCGGCTCACGTTACCGCAGTCTTGGAAAGGGAGGAGCAAGCGGAGGGGGTACTCAGTTGGTTGAAATCTGCAACCACACCACTAGTTGCCCCCAAATCATACACACTGCACCTTTAAGAGAAAATCAACACTGCGATGCCAAAGTCAGCAAATGGAAAACACCTGTTTTGACGTCATTGATAGGGTATGTATGCTAGGAGTTCAACCTGCCTTAAGGGTTCTTCCCACAGATAGCAGTGCAGCAGCAACTGACCCGTGGGATTCTGTGTTAACATACTCTTAAAATGAAAAAAAAAAATCTTCCCACACCATTGCACCACATTTGATGACTGCACAGAGTTCAACAATAACTGGTGCTCAACGGTGTTGAGAAAGAAAGCAGAAGAACTTGCTGTCTTTATTGGGCTAAAATAACAAAAACTTAAAACTAGGCCTCAATGCTGCTTCTAGCCTAACGTTGACACATTACCCCCCACTAGAATGAATACATAACTTTAGAGGTGATTTGATATTGATAAAACGTTCGAGATGTTATATCCAAACATTTCTTTTTGTTGCTTTTCGCCAATTTGTCACAATTTGGAGTTTCGTGCCCATGAATCTGCATCCTGGTGAAAATACCTTGATGATGTTCTGCAGAACTTTCTCATTGATGACAGCTTTGTGGCACGCCGTTTTATGGTACAGGTCCACCAACACCTCCAAGGAGCGCTCAGCAAAGGGCACATAGTTTAAGGCAACCCATTCGGCCTGCGGGGGGGCGAGAGGATTTAACAAGAGAGAAGAAAAACAGCAAATCTGAAAAACCATTATTTTTACTTTTTGGCAGAGCCACATTGAAAGCGGTGTTTAAAGGCACACTTTGTATAAGTAACACACATATATTTGAAAGTTATAGTTTGCTTCAAGTTTTGTTAGGCTTATATGAGCAGCTGAAATGTTATTACAGCCAAACAAATGACTTGATGCTACAAAGTGTGTCTTTAAAGAGATATAAACAGAACCACACGTGTGCACATGATCATCACCAAAAAAACACAAAATCAACTGAAAATGGAGGAGCCGCACAGGGGACTGTGCACACAGAGGCATATCCACCAGTTAGTGGCAGGCAGAGAGGGGGGGGGGGGAGCATGGAGTGAGGAGGAGACGCAGATGAGACGTGAGAGCCTGCCATGCGGTGTGATATCTCATCTACCGCAGAGGGCAGGTCGTCACCATTCAGCACAGCTTAGTAAAACTAATAGAGAGGGGGGGAGGTGGGGCTGAAGGGAGATGACGGAACTCACCGGTGCAAAGAGCTGGATCTAAAATGGTTATCCAGTGAGTAGTACCAAGAAACAGAATGAGAGAAGATCGCAATTAAACTGGTGTTTAAATTGTATGGGATTTGTTGGCTAAATGAGATTCAGGAACCAGGACCACCTCAGACCACCTCAGACCACCTCACTCCTCGCTCCAAAACGCCAACACGGTAGTAAAGACCACCCGTAACATCTGTTTGGCTGGGTGGGGATGTTTGTTTGACCCTCTCACTTAAACAATTTCAACAGATTCCGATAGGGCCGAGTATACGGATGCACCGATAAAGTAGGATCGGTGCATCCCTAGCCGAGTCTGGACCCCCACATGCAGGACTAACAGACTGGCAGTCGGGGATTTGAGACATGAAATGTGTAGCCCTAACATCTCTTAGCATAACTGTACCACCATGCTGGAGTTAGATTGAGACAACGCCCAGCATTCCCCTGTAGGGTCCTGTTCAGACCTGGTATTAACATGGCGTCCTGAGTGATGATCGGATCACAAGTGGACGGCTCTAAGTACAGGTGTGAACGCACTCAAGATGCATTGAGATCCGATCACTCAGACCACATTCAGAGGTGGTCTGGGCCACATTAAGGACCGGCTACTCAACTGACGTCCCGCTGGGATTCGCGGGTCTCTCTGCCGCTCCTCATGTGAATAGACAGGCAGACGCGAGTGGTTGTCTGCCTTGCAACATGGAAACGCCTCCTATGCTTTACTGTATCCTGTTGGTACAACTGTATTCTATTAAAATATATCTTTTCTATATGCTACATAATCTACAGACTATCAGACTAGGCATGCAAAGTACATTATTATCATACTGTACTGAGATGTGTCAGTGTATTTTGTTCCGGTGATTTGCACGAAGCTGACGCCCACTCGCCTTCCCGCTTGCTCGCTCTCATCCCCGGCTCTTGCCTGACAATGGCAGCGGTGCCGGCGGCACAGCCGGTACAATAACGAGGACAGCCGGTACAATAACCTTATATTTGTATGTTAATAAAATGTACCCAGATTCACGAATATGTAGGATATTACTACTGACATTCATGTAATATTACGTCACAACGTCTGCTGTATATTAGTCGTGTGTTTACTACGTGTTTATTTGCATATAGAGCGGGGAAGTAAGATCGGATCGCAAGTGGTCACTCAAGATGGAGACGTACTCTAATGCCAGGTGTGAACAGACGTACTTAAAGCTGTCCACTTGTGTTCGGATCACTCAGGATGCAGGTTAATAGCAGGTCTGAACAGGGCCGAAGGTTTCCGCAACAACAATCAGTAAAAAAAAGACATGATATCAGAACAATGTTGTGAAAAGTCTCCTCTGCTCTTGAGAAGACATTACAATTTTATTTGTGGTTTCAATAAATGAAGTAATCTTGCTCAAGGTCACTGGGAAATAAATGAACTGTGTTTGAACTGAGTTGAAGTGAAACATTTCTGTGGCGTGCTGCCAGGAGGATGAAGCACAGGGGAGGGAATATGAGGAAGAAATGGCTTGGGGCTACTAATGGAGGTCCAGAAGAACCTGTCAATCTCATGAAGGGCCATGATACGGGCTTCATCAAGGACTAGACTGAAGGAGGGAGCGGAGGGGGGGGCTTCATGAACATCAAAGAAGAGGGATGATCTCGTTGAGAATGGCTGGGCAACGAATAACAGCGTACACCGACCAACATTTTAATGAAACAAACTGTAAAAAAAAGACATAAATTGCAAAAAACAAAGCAAGTTCAACAGCCAGTTCCACTTCCCCCCTTACCTGGTTGTATTTGGCATTGGCCACGTGTTTGGTTTCCATCCTGCCGTACTGAGGAGGCTTGCAGGAGAACTCCACGAAGAGTAGCAGCTGTTCAAAGATGGCCGGGTACATGACCTGCAGGTTCTCCGGGCCCACACAGATGGCCTGCAGCAGGGAGGGAAAGGGAGGAACAAACACTGCTGACATCCACCACGGGACTGCACATTGCATAATTTAGCAGACTGACACATTGTTTCCTGGACGGAGTTGACACAAAATGGGAAGAAATAACTTTTTGTTTACAGGGAGAGTAAAGGTCTGCTATTCTCAAAGAGGTGTTATTCATAGCAGAGAGGACGGCGTCAATTAAAACGCTACGAGGAAATGTTTCCGTAGATGGATACAAAGGCTTTAGTTCCCCGTCTCTCTGATGGCAAGGTAAACCGGTGAAAATATCCTAAATATAGCATACACTTAAACTGATAGATTGTTTTAGGTGAGCCTTATTTTAGGTGGCTAAAATACGTTTTTTCTGCCGTCCCTGTCCACAGCGGTATATTGCTTTGCTCCCGTATCGGTACTCCTGTCTGTTTCTCCAAACTGGGGGCGTACCGACCGTCATCTACTGTAGGTAATACACTGACTATGGATCAGTACCTCATACAACCTCACTTCAAAACACCGGAACTTTCCCTTTAAAAAATAATTTGTAGTAATGGGATATAGAGGATAAACACTGGATTAAAGCATTAGAGCTGCTCTCACATAACGGAGCAATTTCTAGGCGATAACTATGTTTTCTTCCTTTTATTTATCTACTTGGCTCTCATGTTTTAAGATCATTTTTTTGGCTTTTTTTTCTGAATGTAAAGTCTAGAGATAGACAGGAAATTTGGAGAGAGAGAGGAGGATGACATGCAACAAAGGTCCCCTGCTGGATTCAAACTGGGGTCCTCATCTCAGACGCCTAGGTCAACACTACACCCGACTTGGCTCTCATCTTGATGCTATTTTGTATGGTACATAATGTAAAACACTTGTTAAAAGCCTCTTTGGTACCCATATTTTTGTTTTCTGACAATTCATTTTTCTTTGCCCACCTTCTGCAAAACATCCAGAGAGGTGAGCACAGCTTCCTGCAGGCTGGTGAGTACCGCCTCAGTGTAGGAGGGGAGGATGAAGGGCGAGGCGTCGCTGCTGATAGGCACGGACACGGCCCCGAAGAGGATGACCCCCAGCTTCTTCAGATCCTCCATGCTGAAGTTGGCTTTAATGTGCTGGTAGAGCGCTGGGAAAATCTGGATCAACGCTGTGAGGAAGGGCTGGCTGGGGATGAAGGAGAACTTCTCCGTCGGGCCACTGGGCGGTCTTGTGCTGTCTGTTCCCGTTCGATACCACGTGTTCCACGCTGACCACCACAACGCGGCGTCTTCTAGGGCAGACTCCTCCCCTGGGGGAGGGGCCTGCAGCTCGGCGCCGTTGTATCGCGTCAACCGCTCGAGTAGTGAATCTGAACGCACCAG
Organism: Sebastes fasciatus; assembly: GCF_043250625.1. NCBI lineage: Eukaryota > Metazoa > Chordata > Actinopteri > Perciformes > Sebastidae > Sebastes > Sebastes fasciatus. The sequence continues at coordinate 37,003,643 of NC_133798.1, forward strand.
GGGTCTGCCGGGACCGGACGCCGAGAGGGGGTCAATGAGCACTGGGGGGACGCCGATAGCAGCGAATGCGTCGGCTGCTCTGTCCGAGTCTTTGACAGGTGTGACGATCTGTAGGATCTCCTGGAAGCTCTTAAGGGCGGCCAGGGAGACCTCGTTGTTTTTGCTGAGAGCGGCTGACTGAATGTGGTTCAGCAGCACCTCCCAGGCCTCGAAGAAATCACCTGCAGACACACAATGAGACTGACAGTTAGCGGCATGAATAAAGCATGACAGTCAGCACTTTGATATGTGAGGTTTCAAACAGACATGAGGCAACTAACAGAAGTTCAAAGAGGCCAAATGCTGACAACTGTGGCCAGAAGCGCAGGTGTATCAGTCGCAAACACAGTTTACTGTTAATAAATGAATATAAGCCTATTTTCAATGACATGCGTTCAACCTAGGAGGCCCATACTATGATATTATATTATACAGTTAATCATTTTATCTGTAGGAAGCAGCCTTCCTCTAAGTGATTTAATGTGTAGTAGTAGGCTGGGAATGTGTTGTATATTATGAGTCACCTCTTGCAATTTGGCACTGGCTAAAATGTTCAGAGGGATGAGTGCAGTTAATGAGGAGCTCATGTTTTATCATTCATATCTCCCTGGAATATTAATCCTGTCCGCATTGGGGCTGAACGTGACTTAATGTGTGGTAATATAGCAGTAAATACAGCCGGGGCCGATCCTGAACTTTTGCTCCACTTAGCACAGACTCATGAATACATTTCAATATGTGATTTTTTATTGTTTACAATTGTGTGGCGGCTGTGGTGAACTAGCAGTGTGTCACGCCTTGGCCACACTGCCTGCGAGTGTGCTTTCTATTTTATAGTCCATGTGAGCAGCGTGGCTCTTCTAGAGATTCGAGGTTTCACCTAGGGCTGCATGATCATTTTTACATCATTATTCTCATTTTCATTGAAAAACATATTAAAGTGAATATAGTGTGATTTGTTTTGTGGGGGTCTGAACCAAAAAAATATGTTTTCTTGAGCCTGTAGAATATGATGTGTAGGTCACAACAGTATTTCATTTAAAATGGTATTTTGACACACATCTCGCAATCACAAATATTGCGATTTCCTCCTCATCCTGCAAAATGAAAATTGCAGTAGGCCACATTGCGATTTTGATAAAAATTTAGATTAATTGTGCAGCCCTCTTTCCACGTGCCGTGTGGTTAACAGCAAAAATGGACAGTGAAAATATCCTTTTGATCGTATATTGACATCATATCAGCAACATTACTGCAGACAGACATGAAAAGTAAATATTTATTTTTAATACCTCATGTTTCAGTTTCAAAATAAAAGCCCTCTAGCATTCTCTCCATACATCTATGGGACAGAATCCTTTCATTTGTTAATACTTGGCTTTTATTCTGAAATATTTGCAGGACAGTGTTGTGGAAAATGCAGGGACTTGCACGGCAATAGAGTACCGGCTATGGCATCATTATTATTATTATTATTTACAATTGAGCACACCCTTCTTAACCTTTTTCTGTGTAAAATAAATAAAAATTAAATGGCCATTATGAAAGGCAAACTTTATGTAGAAAGAAAGGGCTGGCAGAAACATTGTCTGTGTGGATACCATACGTGTGAGAGACACAGCAGTTCAGCGAGGTAGCAGTCACGCAGGCAGATACAGAGGTCAAGTAATCAGAGTAGATCATTCCTGGCTCACCTAACTGCTGGAGGAGATACCGCCTCGTGTTGAAAATGCGTGCCACCCCGGCCAGCGTCAGCACCCACGTCTCCGCCCACTGTTTTTCAGCCGTGTCGCGCGAGTGGTGGATGAGGATGTTCCCGCCGCCGGACTCAATCTTCTCCTTGTCCGCCGTGGTGGATGACGTCCTCACACAGTTCAGCAGGTGGAACAGCACCTAGTGGTGACACCCGAGACAGTTCAAGCAGCAGAAAGAGCTCCAAAGATTTAGAGTCTATAACCATTTAAAATAAGATAATGAATGCAAAGTATAGATCTAAAGAAAGGAAATGTATTTCAACAGTATTCTGTACAGACAATATGGATGACGGCCTTCTCCAGTACAACTCAATTAAATGATAATTACAAATTCTTGTACCTTCCAGATCACAATATGCCATGTTGGCTGCTGCAGCAGGGTCCCGTGGGCAGCTATGGTGGAGAACAACGTCTGCCCGGCGCTTTTACGCACAGCGGGCCGCGGGTCGACGCACATCTCGCCCAGCTTGGCGTACAGGCACAGCCACAGGCAGTCGAAGGGAGGGGCGGGGTGGAAGGGCCTGTTCAGGGTCTCGCCTTTCTCCTGGGCCTGCTTCTGCAGAGCCTCCTCCTCCCTCTCCAGCTCCTGTATGATGGCTTCGCCCCTTTGGAAGAAGTAATCCGAAATGTTCCACTGTGGGTAGAAAGGGAAGTACAGGGGGGGGGAGAGAAGAGAGTGCAGGCACAAATTAGAGAGGAAGGTTGGTAAAATGCTTCTGGCAGATTTGCTATCCTATTACCATAAAGTAATCTCGCAGGAACAGCCACACTCCGAGAGAAATAATCCCGCAAACCACAGATCAATATTGGGTTTTGCATGTCCTGAATACTGTACAAAGTATCTGTGAAATGTCAGCGGAGCGCTTAAGTGCTGTTAAATTAGATAAAATAATGCAAAACAAGGAATTATGTGATATTGTAACCATCTAATCATATTACACATATAATGTTTCAGCTTTAAAACTATAGGAAAAGAAATGTGTCCAACCTGTCACATCCTCACAAATAAGTTTCATTCCAATAATACTGTATATCAAGCAGGAAGTTTCTGTTATTATATTACTATATTCTCTGCTAGCGTAGCCCTGCTTCAACTTCGTAGTTACACACATTCACACATGGGACCGGTTATCTCCCATTATTCTACTGATAGCCTCTCAAAGCCCAGCAGACCGGTTAATCAAATGTTTTTCTAAGCATCTTTGCAGAGTATTACACGAGAGTAGAGAATGAACCACTTGCAGGAATGTGTGTCTGAGCATAACACTTCAAAATAAAGACTACAAGTCTCACCAGTAGGCCAATGGAGGTGAGGCTGATGTTGAGCTCCTGGTTCTGCAGGCCGAAGCTGCCGGCTACATCCACTACGATCTGGAGGCACGTGCAAGGCATGGTGGGCAGGAAGTCTGTCACCACCAACTGCAGGCACTGGAAGGCTGTTCGGATCAATGACTCGCTGAAGGGAAACAAGACACATGGCACGCTTTGGTTGAGTTCAGTTTCTTCGATTATTTGCAGTGTAACCGTAGAAATTTAGGACGTCTCTCACAAATAAAAAATATTTGCATTTAGCATAAAACAAGATCTATTTCAGCAACTAAATAAGTAAATCCTCCTCCTCCTTCTCCTCCTCATCCTCCCTTGCGCTCTTACCCTTGATCATTGCGGATGGCTCCTATGACGCCCAAGACGAGGGGCCAGCCGGGCCCCAGGCTGTCTCCCTGGCTCTGTAGGATCTGCAGGACACTCTCCAGCTGCTTCTGCCGGATGTCTGCGTGCAGCACGTTGGACAACTCCTTCAGGGGGTTCAGCAAGAGAAGCTGCAGCCGCTGGGGGGGAAGAAATAAGGAGATAGTAACTGATTTGTTCACTCACTGGTTCCCAACCTCCGGCGGTAACAGCGCAGCAGAGGCAACACTGTGTCAGCGGAGACACCACATGTGTGACAGACGCAGCAATTCAGCGAGGTAGCCGTGTGCGCCAAAGATCACAGGGGGTGCGCCAGGATTTGTCTGCTCTGAGGTTGTCAAAACTTGATTTGCTCATGTATAACTAAAATCATAATAATAACACACTTAATGGACAATTCATACAAACGTTTAAACTATGTAAAAAGATATATTTTATAGCAAAATCTAACTAAATATTCGTATTCAATCCATATTTGTTGGCGTTTAGCATTTCAATAACAACATTTTCACTGCAAACAAAAATCTATTGGCTCTCCGCTTGACCTGTATTAACTGGAGGGTCTAGCAGCAATCTAACAACACCACAATTACACTTATTTACCCACAATAACAAAAATCAATTTACGCTCTAACACTGTCATTACAAAAAAGGAAAAAAGAACATATGTATCTAGATTCACTTGGGGAATCCATCAAGACGTCATCACTTTATTCATGTTGAAGAAACTGACGAGTTATATTAATTTAAGAAAGTTGATTTAATAACAGAGGAATTAAGGATTTTGTTTGAGGATTTGTAATTTTTTGTTTTAGGGTGATGCCGTTGAGGGGGTTCAGCTTTTCTTAGATACCAGTAGGGGGGGAATTTAAGGAAAATAGGTTGGGAACCATTGTGTTAAGTGATAAATTAACGGCAAAGATAAAGAAATGTAATTTACTTTGTAAACTCTGCATATAACTTTAGAACAGTTGCATCTTTATGAAACTAATTTATTACGTCCAGTTTGGGGGAGACATACCGTAGATGGGTGTAAACAGTCTAATGAAAGATGGCTCAAGACATTTGACTGTAAAAAGTTGTCCAAATCTATTTAAACTTACTTTATACAATAAAGTGTCTGCTGTACAGATTTTTTTTTACTAATTTCCAAGTCAGGGCCGATATTATTGTGCTCCTGCTGACAACTGAGTTGTTAAAAGTGAGTCATAACTGTCTTTTTTGATTTATTCTAACACAATAGATTACTTGCATAACCCCAGTTCTCTGAGTGGCATGGATGACATACAGACAAGTACAAATTAAAGGAACAAACTGGATAAATGAGTGGGAAAACATAATGAATGCAAATGCTTGAAGGGTTATTGTTGTGTTATATGTTATGGTTGTTAAAATGTGAAAGTGTAGCGGACTAAATATCAAGTCGCCATGAAGGATTTTTGGGTCTTTTTTCTGAAGAAAAAAAAAAAGAAAAGCTAAGAAATAAGCAATTTACATACCCGAGGAAAGCAGTTTGGAAATTCATAAAAGGTCTCATTCAGGTGCAGAGTAAAAAATAAACAATCAATTTGCACCATTTAAACAGCTAATTTAATCCCCAATTTGTATTTCCACTGCTATTTTTTAACACTTTCAGTGTGTTTAGGCGGTGAGTCTGATGCAAATGTCTCTCTTTTTTCCTTTTTATATTATATACCATTAAATGATTGGATGATTACATTATATTTACACAACAACATGCAATGTTAAACGCACGGCAAGAAAGGCCTTGAAGTATACGTGATGGCATTGTGCATATCCTACAGGACAGCCGTCATTTGTATGGCTCTGTGCCGTTTCTATTAACCTCCACACAGTTCTTCTGCCCTCTTTCAGATAAGCGCTGTGCCATTCCCTTTATCTGTCTCACTAAGGTGAAGGTCACACACTCTGTGTTTGTGAGTGACAAGAGAAAGTGACTGTGACATTTCTGTTTTCCACATTTTAAGCATTTGGCACACACTCTTATCTATCGCGGCATACGCTGCGACAGTGGAGGAGCTTTCTCAAATGTCAGCATTACAAACAGACAATATTAAGGAGTGAAACCCAGAGAAGACAAATAATACATCCATCTAATGAAATACTCCCGACAATGTTCATATGATGGAGAAGGATTAAGAGCAAAAAGGTGATGGTTAAAATGTTTTTTTGTTTAGTTTGTTTTGCACATTGTTTTATACCATAGACTGTATATAAAGATGGAGAACGCATCTCCACTTCCTTCCACTGTACAAAAGCGAAAACAAAATGTCCCGGATGCGAAATTACGAATCCTACTATAGCAAAGGCATGAGGCATCAGAGGAAGAGTAGGGCGGGTCATGCCTTCGCTACAGCAGGATTCGTAATTTAGCATCCCAGATACTGAGGAGCTGCCATCTTGAGATTTTGACGTCATTTGGAGCCAGAGTCTGCGCAGTAGTGGTCGGGGGGCTGGAACTGCGATATCGATAACCATAATATCTCTATAACTACTTTCTTTTCTTTGTCGCATGTTCTATTACACAGACTCATGACAGTTCTGGAAGATTAAAGTTAACATCTCTTCTCTCATTTCTCGAGCCTCTGGCTTTGCGACTACTTCACTCAGAGCAGCTGTTAATCACAGCTGTCAATCATGAAGTCTCACCTCCCTTTTATAGCTTCAAACAACTAATTAAAACCAAACTTATAAGAAAAATTAACACTTGATCAGTGTGATAAGAACTACTTAAAATGACAAAAAACATCTTTCGAAATAATTTATTTCAGATCTTTTTTTTTCAGACTTTTTTTGTCCGACATTTTTCAGATCTTTTTTTTCAGACATTTTTTTTCGTAATTTTTTTCAGACTTTTTTTTCCAGACTTTTTTTTCAGACATTTTTAAAAAAAAAATTCAGATCTTTTTTTTCGGAAATTTTTTCAGATCTTTTTTTTTCAGACTTTTTTTGTCCGACATTTTTCAGATCTTTTTTTTCAGACATTTTTTTTCGGAATTTTTTTCCAGACTTTTTTTTCAGACATTTTTCAGATCTTTTTTTTTCAAACTTTTTTTGTCCGACATTTTTCAGATCTTTTTTTTCAGACATTTTTTTTCGGAATTTTTTTCAGACTTTTTTTTCGGAATTTTTTTCCAGACTTTTTTTTCGGAAATTTTTTCAGATCTTTTTTTTTCAGACTTTTTTTGTCCGACATTTTTCAGATCTTTTTTTTCAGACTTTTTTTTCGGACATTTTTTTCAGAAATTTTTTCAGACCTTTTTTTTCAGACTTTTTTTAAAAAAAAAATTCAGATCTTTTTTTTCGGACATTTTTTTAGATCTATTTTTTTTTAAATTTTTTCAGATCTTTTTTTTCGGACATTTTTTTAGATCTATTTTTTCAGAAATTTTTCAGATCTTTTTTTTCGGACATTTTTTTAGTTCAGACATTTTTCAGATCTTTTTTTTTCAGACTTTTTTTGTCCGACATTTTTCAGATCTTTTTTTTTCAGACATTTTTTTGTCCGACATTTTTCAGATCTTTTTTTTCAGACATTTTTTTTCGGAAATTTTTTCAGACTTTTTTTTCGGAATTTTTTTCCAGACTTTTTTTTCAGACATTTTTCAGATCTTTTTTTAAAAAAAATTTCAGATCTTTTTTTTCGGAAATTTTTTCAGATCTTTTTTTCACTTTTTAATTTTTTCAGACTTTTTTATCAGACATTTTTCAGATCTTTTTTCCAGACTTTTTTTACGGACATTTCTTTCAGAAACTTTTTCAGACCTTTTTTTTCAGACTTTTTTTCCAGATTTTTTTTCGGACATTTTTTTGAGACTGATTTTTCGGACATTTTCTTCGGACATTTTTTCAGATCTTTTTTTTTTTAAATTTTTTCAGACTTTTTTTTCGGACATTTTTTTAGTTCAGACATTTTTCAGATCTTTTTTTTTCAGACAATTTTTTCAGACTTTTTTTTCGGACATTTTTTTAGATCTATTTTTCAGATCTTTTTTTTTCAGACATTTTTTTTCAGACAATTTTTTCGGACATTTTTTTAGATCTATTTTTCAGATCTATTTTTTCAGACTTTTTTCAGACATTTTTCAGATCTTTTTTCCAGACTTTTTTTTCGGATATTTTTTTCAGAAATTTTTTCAGACCTATTTTTCCAGACTTTTTTTTTAAAAAAAAATTTCAGATCTTTTTTTTCGGACATTTTTTTAGATCTATTTTTTTTTTTAATTTTTTCAGATCTTTTTTTTCGGACATTTTTTTAGATCTATTTTTTCAGACATTTTTCAGATCTTTTTTTTCAGACTTTTTTTTTTGGAAATCTTTTCAGACTTTTTTTTCGGACATTTTTTTCAGACTTTTTTTTTCAGACATTTTTCAGATCTTTTTTCCAGACTTTTTTTTCGGACATTTCTTTCAGAAACTTTTTCCAGATTTTTTTTCGGACATTTTTTTCAGACTGATTTTTCGGACATTTTCTTCGGACATTTTTTCAGATCTTTTTTTTTGAAAAATTTTTCAGACTTTTTTTTCGGACATTTTTTTAGATCTATTTTTCAGACATTTTTCAGATCTTTTTTTTTCAGACATTTTTTTTCAGACAATTTTTTCAGACATTTTTTTAGATCTATTTTTCAGATCTTTTTTTTCAGATCTTTTTTTTCAGACTTTTTTTTAGATCTATTTTTCAGACATTTTTCAGATCTTTTTTTTTCAGACATTTTTTTTCAGACAATTTTTTCGGACATTTTTTTAGATCTATTTTTCAGACATTTTTCAGATCTATTTTTTTCAGACTTTTTTCAGACATTTTTCAGATATTTTTTCCAGACTTTTTTTTGGACATTTCTTTCAGAATTTTTTTCAGACCTTTTTTTTTTAAAAAATTTTCAGATATTTTTTTTCAAAAAAAATTTCAGATTTCAGACTGATTTTTCGGACATTTTTTTCGGACATTTTTTCAGATATTTTTTTTTCAGACTCTTTTTGAAAATGTTTTCAGACTTTTTTTTCGGACATTTTTTTAGATCTATTTTTCAGACATTTTTCAGATCTTTTTTTTCTGACATTTTTTCAGACTTTTTTTCAGACATTTTTCAGATCTTTTTTTTCTGACATTTTTTTAGATCTATTTTGTCAGACATTTTTTTTCGGACATTTTTTTTAGATCTTCAAAAAAGAAACAACGTGAACATAGCGGTTGCGGTGGTTGCTTGCCATCCCCTGCGGATGGCTTGTCAATAGCATGGTATTGCAATATTGCAGTTAGTGCGACAGCCCTATCTGTGTTTTATACATTTTGATATTTGATTGTCGTTTTTTACCACCTGTAGTGTTATCTACCTGATTCTGGGCCAGCGGAGGGTCGTGTTTGTAGGCCAGGCCAGCCTTGATGAGCGCCGTCAACGCCTCCGCCCCCCACTCTCTCATCCTGGAATTCGGGTGCTGGCAGACCTGCAGGACACATCACATAGACACACATAGACACACAAATGCAGACACATGCACACGAAAGACAGATCTGATGCAGAGGCTGTTCAGAAACAGTGTTTCCCAGCAGTGTTCACCGCAGGGTGGGTGTGAAACAAGTGGGTGAAAATACACCAGTCTGTGTGATAAAGACTGGGATCCCCCCTGTGATCACAAGATATGCTGTGACAGACAGTGTAATCATGAAAGCTAGATAAAGATACACATGAAGAGGCCAGGCTCAGCGGAGGAAAGTACACTAGTGTGATGAAAAAAACCTGAGTTCTGCTTTTAAGAGTTCATCTGTGAAATCCAAATTAATCATCTTTGGTCCATGGGGAGGTTTGTCAAACACATTCTTACTTTTATGACATGACACTTTAGCATTCTGTGAGGAGACAACTTTGTATTGCTTAGAGGGATAAAAAGAGAGACTGCTAAGTAGATAGCTGTACTCCTTCAGCGCCCAGATGGTCCATGTGCATCTATTTAATAATTTTGCTTTCATAGCCGTGTATGATCATTATTAATGTGTCACATTTTAATCTTAATCTTTATCATAATCTGTAAATAAAGATAATAAAAGTGGTAATTTCTTTTAAAATATAAAAAAAACACCTAATTTGAATTTGAACAAGTCTGCAAAGAAAGATAAGCAGCATTGTATATCAGCATAAACTACTTTGCAGGTGCAGCTTCAGATTCTGTGACAAATCAGAGCGTCACATTGGAAATTGCGCACAAGAATGCAAGATCAAACACTGGTAGCGGAGCGAATGTACACTGCGGTGGGACACATTGTGACACAGCAGCGACCTCTCAACTCCAACATGTTGATGCCAGACTGAGAGAGAGAACAGATCGGGGGGAAAAAAAAAGAGAAGAGAGGAGATGGGAAAGCCAGTGATTATAGAAGAGGGAATCTGAGCTTACCTTCTGCAAAACAGACAGGAGCGCAAAAAAGAGAGGGGGAGATAGACAAAGAGAATGTGAAGAAAACCTCTAAACTCACACCTTTACACACACACATATAAAAACAAGAATCCTTTACAGATACGAGGACGTGGGTGCCGATAACTACAGAGAGTGTAGTACAAATTAGGGCTGGGCGATATGGTCAAAATCTTCTATCACAACATAGGTCATGTCATATCTCGATAACGATATATATCACGATATAGCATGTTTTCTGGTAAGTAAAAAATAAAAAATAAAATAATAATAGTATTTTGTGTACTCCTGTGTGAATTAAATACTTCACAAATGAAAAGTATTTTCTCATTTAATTAAGAACTTTAGTGCAAAATGAAAATAAAAAGTTTAAAGCAAAATTATAGAGAAAAAAAATAATAAAATATTCCCAAATATACACCGTTTGTTAATCACATTGAACTGAGTGGTAATGTAAAGTGTAAATTATAGTCCCTCAAAATATTTCACATCAGATTTTCTGAGGAATTTGAGTTGCTTGTTATCAACTTAGAAGACGTAATTGTGTATCAGGATATATGATTTCATCATGATATGATTCCATTGAAAGACGATAAATTATCATATTGAATTATCAGCCAGCCTTAGCTGTTTGGCTAGAAAGACACAACAATTAACCATAATATCTCTATAACTACTTTCTTTTTTTTTTGACGGATGTTCTATTACACAGACTCATGACAGTTATGGAAAGTTAAAGTTAACATCTCTTCTCTCATTTCTCGAGCCTGTGGCTCCGCGACTACTTAACTCAGAGAACAGTAGCTGTCAATCACAGCTGTCATGACGTCTCACCCCCTTTTTAAAGTATCAAATAACTAATTAAAAACAAATGTATCAGAAAGGTTAACACGTAGAACGTACATTAGTGTGATAAGAACTACCTAAAATGACAGAAACCATCTTTGGGAAAAATTTATTTTACGTGTACTTTGACTTTTTTAGTTTGGCTCATGTCCCATCCGCTAACATGGTGGGGGTGGGATTTAAAACCTATACTGCAGCCAGCCACCAGGGGGCGATCCAGATGTTTTGGCTTCAATTTTAAGAAATTTTCTACGAAATTTGAGTTAATACATGCTTGTAATTATCAACTTAGACGATGTAATTGTGTATCATGATATCTATATATATTATTTCATCAGGATATGATTCCATTGAAAAACGATTAATTATCATATTGAATTATCGCCCAGCCTTAGTACAAACTACACTCAGTTAATTCAACTTTATCTAAAGTATATAGCACTTCACAACGCAGTTGATCCAAACTGCTTTAAACCCAAATCTTCATTTAAAAAAAAGCAGCATACTGTATGTAACTTTAGATCAAACATTTGAAAAAGGTAAGTTTCAAGTATTTTGTGCTCATGTCGTATCGTCAGAGAAAGTATGCTCGGAGATTTCCTTCTTTCTTTTTTAGAATTGCTGAGCCATCAACAAAATCTCTGGTCAGGTCCCACATAAACATATACTAAAATATGCTGCTAATAATTGCATAACAAATGATTGGATTATATTATTATTAATAAAAAGTGCTGGCTATTTTTACTGAGCTTGGAAAAAAACAGTTTTTACCCACTGTGCACCTGCAACATGGAATAACATGAAGAACAATCTAGTAAAGCTCACTCTTATCCGTAGGGCAATTTAATTTTTAATTTCATCCTATTTCACATCTACTTGTTTTAGTTGATTTATTAGTTGCTTTATCTATTAATTTTTTTATTTGTGTTTCTTGGCGCCTATGATTTTTTTTCTTATTTCTTTTTACTCCCTAACTCAATATATTTCTGAGTTAAAATAAAGGTTGAATGATATGAATAGTGCTATAACAGTTGTCTTAATTTCCAAAATGTTGAAAACTAAATTTAATAAAATCAGCTGAACGTGCTACAGCTTTGGAAGTTTCACCAATAAAGAGAAACTTTATTATTAATTTATTAAAGCAGAAAGAGGAGAATCTCGCATACACTACGACCTACTGCACACCACTCTGCTTTTATCAAAAACTGTAATACTAATTGAGACTTTAAGCCCTTCTGGAGCTCATTCAACTAGTTTTTCTGGTTTATGACTAAACCACATGACGTGTGCTCCAGACTTGATGGAAAAAATGTCATTATTAGAGCTTTGGTACTGGGTAACCAAAAGAGTAGAAGGGGGCAATTTTGACATTCTTTTAGGTTCAAGCTTTCATTATTATTATTATTATCATTATTATAGAGTTTGGTTCCAAATTTTTCGATGACATCTCCAATGACATCATCGGCATTGGAAAAAGTGACAATTACTCTTACAAAGTTTGGACAAACTGGAGCGAGAGAGAAAAGCTTCACAGGTCAAGCTCCTTCTACGCTTATTTAACCAAATGAAATAAATTCGGATCAAAGTGTAACCAGTAAAATAAGTCGGAACTCTAAAGTGATTTCAAGGATATCGCTGTATGACCTTGGTTGACAATACCACATTTATGAAGCTGCGTCTTTCACAGAGTTTGAATGAAATGTGGTGATAGTGACACTGCACTTTGTGGGATGTAGCTGTAAATAGACATTACCTCCAATAAGTGGCCGGTTAGGGGTCTCCACAGGATCTCTATACGATCCATGTTGACGAGGCCGGTCTCCAGCAGCTTGGCCACGGCAAACAGAGACGGCTCCTGAAACCAAGAAAAGAAAATATAAATATAAGGGCTGCAACTAGCGATTATTTTCATTATCGATTAACCTGCCAATTGTTTTCTCGATTAATTGTTTGATCTACAAAATGTCATGAAATTGTGACAAATGTCCATCCCAGTTTCTCAAAGAGCATGGTGATGTCTTTAAATGTCTTGTTTTTTTTAGTCCAAAATATTCAGTTTAATATCATATATAACAGAGAAAAGCAGATAATCTCCATTTTGGGGGAACATTTTTGAATGAAAAAATACTTTTAACTAACGATTAATCAATTATCAAAATAGTTCTGTTTATCGACTAATCATGCAGCTCTAGAAACTGTATATAATTACTGGACACCTTGTTCCCTGACTTTGCTGATCAAATGCATAAGCATGTTATCTATGACAGTCAAGCAAGACAACATCCAGTTCCAGTCACATTTTATAAAGAAGCGTTGCTCTACATTTTGACTAAAGCCAAAATAATGACATATCCAAAGCGCCCGTGATACCTGCTACTAAAAGAGAGAAAGTCTTTACCTTGTTGTTTCCATAAGCCATCTCCATGGCTTCCAGGGAGAGGGAACAGAGAGCGTTGATCAGGTGATGCAGGGACACATCATCCAGGTATCTAGATCACATTAAAAAACAAACACATATTGAATATTGAATGTGCATAATTTGCATAGTATGAACTGTTTCAACAGGAACCACAATTCTCCCATATATATGGAGAGATATAAAATAAACAGTATTTTATTCTTCAGGTCAATCCAATAATTAATTATAAAGATGAACAACTCTTTTCCAAACTACAGTAGAAAGATTCAAGCTTGAGATTTTATTATTCATTATGTCTAAAACTCCTCCGCAAACAACAAAAGGTTAACTGAATTTGTAGACACAAAAATTGACTGACTATTCATGCCCATATGGTTATTATTAGTTCTGAGCAGAAAATGTAGCCCAATTAACCTTTACCAGCAAGTATATCTCTGAAAAAGAAGCATCTAGTGGACTATTTAAGAGCAGTAATTTTCACAGAAAAGGACTGGTCCTTACTGGGAGCTCTCGAATAGTCTGGACAGGATGTTGGAGATGACGGGGAGGTCTGTCATCACGGCTGTGGTCAGCACCTGTTCAGGTTAAAAGACACAATCAGCCAGTTGGCTCTCCGCCTTGAACACTGAGGAGGAAAAAACATACAGCAAAATGCACAGTTTGTAAAAAAACAACAATAAACTCACCGTACTGGGTCCCTCCACAGCTCGACCCGGCTTCAGGGCGCCGCCCACCCCCGGCTTCAGCCCCAGGATCCACACTAAGTGCTGGGAGAGAGAGAAGAGAGAAGCTGAAGGAGAGTTGAAAAGAGGAGAAACTAAATCTACAGCAACTGACAAGGTCATGAAATGCACACTGACATACTGGTAGATAAAGCTTTTAATGGAAATTCTTTATTGGGAATAACCCCTTGAGATGTGCCTTCTTCTTTTCAAGGGGGACCTCAACGTCAATAATACAATATAAGCACAATTTAGACAAAATATCTTGCAAAAAAGATCATGAAAACGGATAATTAATTTAAAGTTTAAAGACAAAATGTTAATATCAGTGATAGCATTAAGTAATAAAGTTATAAAATATAATTATATAGGTGTTATAATGGACATGTACAACTGATCCTATAATAAGAAGACAATTCATACGTTTCCCCCTAAATGAGATGAAATGTAAATGATTTAAAAATGATTAAATTTAAATTCTAAATAGGCTGTTTCGTTGTGTTACAAAGCACTAAAAATAGGTAAAGTAACACATTCTGATCGTCTGATTTGTAAACGTTATTCTTAGCAGGTCATTTCTTTCCTACATGTACGCATGTATAAATGTAACTTTGGCCTTATTAGAGGAGGAAGTGTACATGCACGTGTGTGAGAGCGATCTGAACTGCTTATTTTGCCTTGTCTAATTAGAAAAAAGTGCATTCATGTGTGTGTGTGTGTGTGTGTGTGTGTGTGTGTGTGTGTGGTTAGGCGTAAATGTGTGGTACCAGGCGATGGTAGTACCTGCAGCGTAGCCAGTACTAGCTGCCAGGAGGTGCCCAGCACGGCTCCGTGGCAGTGGGCCAGGTTCAACAGGGTCCGCATGCACTGGATGTTCTTGGCAGTTAGCTGACGGAGGGACAGACAGACAGTTATAGTACATTTACATACACGTCATCGGGGATTTAGCTGACACACTTCTCCTCAGAGCAAAATCACAATGAGTGAAAGAGTAAGAAAAAGCTCAAATTTGATGTCTTACTAAATACGTGCACACACAGTAGTGTAAGAGCTATGACTAGAAAAAAAACCATGTTAACCTTATTACTATGGGGAGATTTCTAATCACAGAATAATGATTCCAGGTTCGGGTCAAGGTTACCGCCCATGTATTTTGAAATGTTATTGCCCTCAAGGGAAATTTAGAAGCACCGGCTCGCCTGACCTGCCAATGTTCATAATGGTTGTCCCTTACCTGAACGGTGCCTTGAGAGACAAGGCGTGTCTGCTTGTATGTGGGCGTTGTGCATATAATGCATATTAATAACATAGAGAACCTGGTAGGGCTCTGCATTTTTATCCTACATGAGTACATGGGTCTCGACTCAGTCTGGAGCCCATTTGGACTCAGTCTTGACTTGACCCTTTTTTTGGGTTGGTCTTGAATCGTACTCAACTGTGCTCTGTCTTGGCTTTGGGTGCTTTCACACCTAACCCGTTTGGTTCGGTTAAAACAAACTCGGGTCAGTTTTCCCGGTTAGTACGGTTCCTTTGGGCTGGTGTGAAAGCTTTCAAACCTTTGGTGCGGACCAAACAAACAAACCGAGACCGCCTGCTTCCGCTTCCAAGCAGAATCGTGATTTTAGCAGGATTTCAAAAGCTAAACTACTAATTAATTCATCTGCTGATCGTGAAATCTGTTCAGGAAGCGATCTCATTGATCTGTTTTTATAAAGCATATAAGCATGTCAGCGTGGGTATTTTCCCTGATTACTAGAGTGCTACAGGAATGAGTCCTAAAACCCGGAAGTGAGTTAGCATTTTAGCACTTCTGGTTCCCTCGACTCGAAGTCAATGTTATTTTTTAAAGGGTTTTTAGTTTGATGCCTGAAATAAGGTCTGTGGTTAACACAAGCTGAAGAGATTTTAACGTTTTGTTCTACGACATAAAATACGTCAATAAATACCCCACTGGTGAATATTGAAGCTTTTACGTGTCTTAAAAAAGGCGGTTGCTAACAAGCGGCTAAATGAGACTACTAAACATCATCACGCCGACTTGTCCTCATTTACAGCCTCGTTGTTTAAACTCGTGCTCATGCGGTCTAGTTAGATTAAAGCCTAACGTTAGCTATTAACATCTGGCGATTGCATTTACACTCCAAAAATCATAAAAGTGGTGTTCATTTGTGGAGATTATCTTAATGAACAAAACGTGTAAGTTTCATAAACGTGTGTTTGCCACAGAGCTGATTTTCTGCAGTAATCAAAAACCCAATGGGACGATCCCAGTGGCTTTTTGTCGAGGGAACTCAGGGCGATGCTAACTTCCTGGTTGGCCTACAAAAATACGTCATCCCTGGAGCACTCCATAGGTCAAAAGCTGTAAAAACTGTTTTGCTTGTATCCGACTCTGTGTACTTTTGTCAGTTCATTAACTCCATTAAAAAAGCGTGTGACGCATGGACACGCCTCATGCGCTCCCCGACGTTCACACTTTGTGCTTGCACCAGTCATCCGGGAGCTCGCAAAGGGGAATTTGATTTTCCCCACGCGGGTCCTGATGATGCAGAATCGCCAAAACTGTACAATCAACGAGTTACCTGTCAGTCTGTATAACTTCCTGTTTACTCTTCTGGTCTGTTTGTAAAACGTCAGTGTTTTTCCCCTTGGTCCGGACCAACTGATCCGAACTACAGGTGTGTGAAAGCAGCTTTAAACTTTGGTGGTCAGGACTACAGCTCTCTTTGAGAGTATTTATCCTCCTGAAGAGCAACAGTTTGGCTTTCTTTCTGGAGCTAAATCGTTCCTGGAGAATTGTTGTATAATTTGTCTTGATTATAAAATGCTTGTAAGCTTTGTTTTGGGAAAAAAAACTGCTCCATGAATTAAATTATTAAAATGTCAAGTGAACCCACAGCGTCTTCATAATAGTGTGTGCGTGTGTGTGTGTGTGTGTGTGTGTGTCCTCACCACCACGGTGCCCTGAGGCTGGGAGGTGAGTGGCTGCCCCACAGCCACCACCTGCTGATGAGATTCACTGGAGGGACTTATAATCTGCACGCTATGGCCCTGGATCGAGTAGGCTGTGGAGAACACACACACACGCAGACATGTGCAAACACACACACACACACACACACACACAGGAGTCAGGTCTTTTCCGATGAGAGTCGGTTAATACACACAAACAGGTTTTGTAACAAGCTCAAGACATGCAAGAAAAGCTTTCTTAATTAACTTCAAGGCAAACATCCATCGCCAGTTGAGACCCAATTTGCCGGCTTTATCTCTACAAGCTAATATGCAAATAACGAATGTCTGAGAGGCTGGTTTTGAGAGCAGCTGTGCGTGTGTACGTCTACATTCCCCAGACACATTATCCTCGGTGTTCCTAATTAGGAGCCACGGTGAAAAGTTATGGATTAATGCAATAAGAGTCGGGCGATAGAGATGGGCAGAGTGCCAATATTTTTACATGTTAAGCTCAGTTTAGCAGCAGATACTGTACGTCTAACCATATGGGAGATGAGAAGTGCTCATTAGTTTTACATAAACACACATGACCAGAGGCCATCCTCAGGGTAGGAAAAGGGGACTTTTATCTGCGTGTAGTACAGTCATCTATTGGGTTTTTTGATGCTGACATTAAAGCAGGAATACAAACCTGCACACCAAACTCAGCCCCAAATGGTTTGCAGTATTATCCAGGTATTTGTGCAAGTGTGTGTGTACAGGCAATTACATATTTGGGCGACATCTTGTGCAAATAAAAAGACCCCTGAGGTACTGCGTATACAGTTCTTTTTCTATGTCGTTTTAAGGACCGAGGAGCTGTACCTTTGCCAGAGAGGTTGGTGGCACTGCTCAGAACGGTCAGGGCGTAGTGCGGCGGCAGAGAGGCCTTGCAGATGGCGGTGATGAAGGCGTCGCGGGGCGTCACCAGGCCCAGACGACCACACAGCGAGGCCATGGTCAGCTCTGCCTTCAGGATGTTCTCCGTGGCCGTCTCATCGGTGCTGAAAAAGCGGGAAAAGAGGGAGGAAAAACAGTGAAGAGTCTGTCTGTGGCAATTAACTGTTGTTATGTCATGCGTTAGCTTGTTACTACTTAAGTGGTGATGTTGATAATAATTACATCAAGGCTGATAATAATGATTTTTAAGTTGGTTTTAGAGGAAGATTATTATCACTCTGAGCAGAAGGTGCGTGCTTAAGCGGAATCTTTTCTCTCAGGATAGCTGGTAGAGTTGACACTGAACACTAAGATGTTTTATATCTTGCTTGGCCTGAACAGTACTTCACATTTAAGTTGCTTGTAAAAAAAATATTGCTAAATCAATATCTGAATAAAACAATTAAGAAACAGACTATAAGACAATTTCCTCTGAATTGCACAGCTAGTTTAACAAGTTTACATCCTATCACCTATTAACATTTTCAAACACACAGGAAATAATGTAACCACATTAAAACTGTTTACTACATGGCTTTGTTGAATACAAATTATTAGTATTTCTTTATAGCAGACCGATGCTATGTATAGCAGACCGTTGCTATGGATAACAGACCGTTGCTATGTATAACAGACCGTTGCTATGGATAACAGACCGTCGCTATGTATAACAGACCGTTGCTAGGGACGCAGTTCTGAACTCGGACTCTGGCTGACTGTTTTTGTGTCAAATTATTGATTTCTTAAGTAAGTAACCGTGTAATAAGCGGGAAAATGTACAGCCAGCGGGTCATTGTTGTGAAATAAACCCCTTCAGGGCGACATTCAGACCTTCAGGTTTTTTTCACAACAATGCGCTGTACATTATCCCTTACTTGTTTTCAACACACAAAATGAATGGATCCTAGGGGACAATTCATTCTGTCCTGCTTGATTACCAAATGTGTACATGCAACGTGACCGCTGACTGCAAAAATAGCAGTTTGTGTGAAGGTAGCGAGTCCGTTTACCTGGCGTCCAGCAGCAGAGACAGAGCAGCCAGAAGACCACACCAGCAGGCACTGACCATCTCCTCCCACACCAGATGGGCTCCTGAGACAACAACAACAACACAAAGCATTCGTGAGTTTATTCAGGAATTATTTCACTTCAGTATCATTTGGGAAAAGAAACAAAACATCCCTTGATTTTTTTATATCATATACCATCTTTACACCAAGATTAGCAGTTTTTTATCACGAGATAACCGGCTAAAATAGGCAACAGACTCCTTTCCCATTGCGAGTATGCAATGACATTGCAGTGGCCTTCTATTTTCTGGTGTGTCAGGTTGGACTTCACAGATTCGCTAACTGGCAAAGGAAGCAGGGTTAGTAAACAGTGAAAATGTTACGGTGTTAACTTCTTTTTTTATATCTCTTACTTATTCAGTCTTTCTTTCAAACTCTCAAAGCAAAGTTAGTGATTGCTGGAACAGTGGAAAGACTCACAAAGATTTGATGAGTTATATTTTGTTTCTGTCGAGTTTGAATGAAGTGTGTTTTACGAGGATCAGGGAGGTAAAATGAGATAAGTTGTCTGACTGGAGTCTGGTGGCTTTGAGGGGAGCATATTGATTGTATGTTAATAAATTATAATAATTGTACAAAACCCCTGTTGATTTTATTTATTATATATTCACTTCAATGCGCGTCACATAGCATCGCACCGGAAAAGGGGAGAATATTTGCGCGTCATGTTTCCATCACTGCCGTTCGGAGCTGGAACCGATAAATACCCGCGACTACTGCTGAGTTATTTGTCCCGGGAATGAATGCCAATTATAACATTTCCCACTAAAGACAAAAGCCAGATGTTAGTGGTTGTTAGTGGGGTTTTTTGTCCAGTGCGAAAGGGGCTTTATTTTCTAAAGTAGATGAAGACATACAGGCACAATACTGGCCACCAGGGGTCATAGAAGTGCTACCACCCAGAATCCTGATGGCAATGATGCAGTAAAGTCTATACACATATAGTATGTGTATAGTTTGCACACAAGCTTTGATTTGGCTTACTTATCTCTTTTTTATTTAATTTGATCTGATATTCTCTGCATTATCAAAACGTGCTTGTCTTCTTCCATACACTACCTCCCCCCTCCCCCTCCTCTTGTCCATTCTCACCAGGTTGTGGCTGCCACTGCTGATCAGGATGAGTCTCCCTGAACTCGGCAGCTGCCTCCTCCTCCGAGGCCAGTTCTTTTTCGATCATAGAGGTGATGCCCCGCACCAGGTCCAGTAGGGCACTGAAGGCCACGGACATGGCGTAGCCCTCCGGGATGGACGGGGGCTCCACCTTGTCCAGCATCTCCAGACTAGAGGATGAAAGAAAGGTTAACAGTGTGAGCATGTGTGTTCTGGTGTGAACTGAATTGTGTCCATGAATAAGTAAAAAGTCCATCCATATATTTAAATGTGTTCATATGTAGAGTCCCATCATAACACCTAAACACGGCCTCCCTCTACACAAACTACTGCATTACACTGTCATTATCCCAAGTATCCAGACTTCCTTAAAGCATCAACGGTGTATGCATAACTCTCCTTCATGCTAAAGGAAAGTCAGCCTCAGAAACCACCAGCAAGAATCCTAATTACAGCAAATAGATTTCATTACCATCAGAAAGGGCATTTTAGACCACAGCTCTCTTTGTGACAGGAAGGCCTCTGGCTAATGCAATTCTCTGTATTATAAACCTCTCTTTCCTGTGAAACTCCAAAGACGAACGACAAGAGCAATTTCACTCCTCAAGCAGGGTTAAGCCTTTGATCTCTGTCCTATTATGATCCCCTGTTGTTTAATTCTAAATCGTTTATCACTGCTTGCAGGATACAGCTAACTTAATAGTGATGCTACAAGCTTATATGATGGTAATCTCACTGTTCTGTGTGTTAGGAACTCAATTTGTGTGAGGAAATGTATAAAGGGAGTCAGAAAGGTGAGCTGTTTAAGTCTGTAACAGTACTTACTAGGTGGCCTTGGCGCTGCCCTGGACACTAACAGTCATGAGGGGGATCCAGGTACCGCGGTATTCAAACGCAGCCTGGGTGGTCAGGTTGCCGCTGACCCCTCCTGTCCCTGGGCCGCCCTGTGCTGCGCCCTGGGCCCCTAAACCTGAGCCACCTGGACAGGAAGTCAGAGTGTTATGGGGGGAAAGAGTGGATAAAAACGAGTAAGATAGACAGCGTGGAATACAGTTTTGCTGCCAAACATCCATCACATTCACATTCATTTGACTTTCACACGGCTCCAGAAACAGTAATTGTTGAATAAAAAGAAAAAGTATTAGTAATAACTCAGTGAACTGACCAGCAGGTGCGCTAACGGCAGCAGTGTTGCCGGTATTGGGGACGATGAAGAGGGACTGGATGAAGGAGCCCAGGGCGTTGACGATGTCTCTGAACACCTTAGTGGAGTGCTGCTTCATGTCGTACGACTGGCAGAACGAACTGAAAGAGGAAAAGAACACAGAATTTTGTGATGAGAGGTCACGGTGCAGAACTATACTGCGAAAAAAAACACCATTGTAGGTATGGAGGACGGAACCTGCCAAAAGCAAAAAATAAAAGAATAAATAAAAAAATAACTCGATGAAAAAATAAATATGTTGTTAAATGTAGAAAAAATAAATAAACAATTAATGTAAAAATAAATAAATAAATATAAAAATTAATTAATATAATAACATAAATAAATAAAAGGGAAAATTAAACAGAAGAGTAAATAAATAAGGAAATCAATACAAAGAGAAATAAAAAAAAGAAGAAAATTAAAACAGTACATAATATTATTTTACAACATTTAATGACATATTTATTTATTTATCTACCTAGTCATTTATTTATTTATTCATTTATTTTTGATAATGGCAGGTTCCGTCCTCCATATTAAGGACATATCAGACTCCGTTTGGCTCAGACTCAGCTCTATGTTGTCAGTCTTTGCTCAGCTTTCATCAGACTAAGCTTCAGCTGCACTTTGTCAGCCTCAGCTGTACATAGTAGCTGTTAGCATGCTAACTTTACATGTTTCGATCCAGTCACTGACCAACGTTGCTATTCCTAGAATCATGCTGATGGAATGGTTTAAATCATTCATACCATTTAAACTGTTTAGTATCCTGTTGACGGCAAGGGCAGTATAAGTATTAAAAGACGAGATGGCTATAACATAATGGTAGTGGAGAGTGTGTACCACAGTGGTATGTTTTGTAGGTTTCTTCCTCTGTTGTTGTATCAAGAGGTAGATAAGTCAGTTATTACAGAAACGTTTAGCTATCATGACCAGATCCATCACACAGTTCTGCTGCTAACTGAAGACTCATTAAGGAATGATTACCCACACTCAAGCAGTCTGAACTCTTTTTTCACTCTGCAGCTGTGGAATATGAGTTAACATTTAAGAAAGACAGGAAAAATGAACATTTTAAAGTTTTGAGACTCATTAATTAAAATGTGCGGATGGTTTTGTAGAGCTTAATGTTGCTTATATACCGTAATAAATGTGGCTGCACACATAGCCTGTGGACTGATTCAACAGCCACCGCTCTCAGCCACTGCGGCTTCTCCCCATCCAGAAACTTCACCAGCAGAGACAGGAAGATCTCACACTCAGTCACCTGTAAGAACAAACACACGCACCAATCAGACCGGGACAGACGTTTGACCAGCTTTATCCCGTAACTGGAGGTTGACCTCTGACTAAATCCCTGCATCCCTTTGGGCTTTGATGGAGCTTACCACGCTTCTTGACAGACGGGCAAAAGACAAATTTCCATTTCAAGGATTGATAGAAGATCACTAAATAAAAACAGCTGCAATGGTTAATTATTTAGATGCAGCTAAGCTCATTAAAGCGCCTGGAGCAGAACTAAGACAAAACTACTACGCTAATCCGATGCTTATCAGACCAGATCAATTAAGAGCTCTGTGCTGGAGACAAATCCCTGAAAGCATCCATCGGGCAACAGTGCTGGCCAGTCGACCATCACTGCAGATCGGTCCCTTACCAGTAAGCTGTAGAAGTGCTTGATGAGGACTGAGACCACGCGCAGCAGCCTCATGCAGATGGGGAAGTACGGTTTCTCCACAGGCGCTGGTGAGGCGGCGCTGCTGCTGCCCTGCCGGAACTTGATGTTGGGGGAGAAGAGCTTGATGACGAGGGGACACACCCGCTCCTTCAGCAGGAAGCTGAACTCTTGGTGCTGGGTAGGAAACACAGAGCGATAAGGAGGTGGACAAAATAACAGAAATATCTGACGAAACATAAATCATGCAGAAAATTAAGAGGAATTTTGGTCGTTAAGGCCCAGACACACCAAGCCGACATCAAAGAACTAGCGGCGATGAAGGCCGCCTCACGTCGCCTTTGTCTCGGCCGACAAGGTGCATATAGACACACCGCAAAGACTACAGTCGACGGCCAGTTAGCACATTTGTTCGGCGCCTGCATGAGATGAAATAACTCTCCAAACCAGCAGGCGGCGGTAGTCTGTATTCGTCATTCAAAAAGGGGAAACCGGAAGACCGAGGACGGCGGATATACAAGCTGTAGTTATGATACGTACACGAAACAAAGCAGTGTTTGCCATGACCATTTTCACACCGCTCCGTGTGTTGGAATGATCAGATGAGATTAAGATGAATAATGAGAAAGAGCCTTCTGTGTATGCCCTCTTGATTTCACTCGTTGTCTTGCTAACTCACTTCCGTTTCTTTTGTCCTGCACTGATTCGTTTAAGCTGAACAGGCAATCAGAGTGATTTCTCTCACCGACGGGCGCCGACGCTGAATTGGCCGAAAAACCTCTGACACAAGCAGACTAGAACCGATGGTGCGGGACACACCGCAAGAACTTGGCCGACGCGTCAGGGCCTTTTATTCTTCAGGCACAATTTTCTGGGGTTTTACATTTGTGCTGTCCGTAACATGTAAGGCTGCATGTACCTGTAGGAACACCCCGGGGAAATCATTAAGAACAGACTCCAGCAGCTCCAAGCCAAACGTCCGGGTCATCTCTGTCATCCCCACCAGCCAGTAGGGGGCGTCAGCATTCACGAGCTGGCACAAGTCCTGCAGGGAGGCGCACAACAACAGCATTTTAAACAAAGGAACTGTTATGTCCTACACACATCACAGTGGTTGAAACAGTGTAGTCACGGAGCAGCTCTGCTGGAAGGAGAAGCACGATCACACAAGAGTGCAGCGTGGGTGAGGAATGACTTTGAGACAAAGGACCTTTGAATCACCTTTTCTTGCAAAATTTCACTTGAGCTGAAAGCAATTTCTAGTTTATTTTCAACTTTAAAACTCAAGGTTATGACGTTGGTACTATCAGTAAGTTCCAGTTGTGATTCCATTCAGATTTCTCATCTCTAGTCCACAAATGAGGAGATCACGACCCACGTTTCAAAACCAACTTGGTTCCAAAGGTTTCACCCTGGGAAGAGGGCTGTGTAGAAGGCTGCCGCCCCCTAGTGGACTTACCTGGAACAGCATGTATGCATCTTTAGCACTGGGCCTCAGTGTACTGACAGACCGCCTGTTGGTGTTTCCCTGGACAGGAGGAGGATGCTCCACAATACCTACAGTAAAGGAAGTGAATCAACAGGGTAAGTTTGAGTTCAGAGGAGGGATGTTACAGATAAATCAACATTAATAATCAACGACTGATTAATAAGCTTCAGGGCCACAACTAATGATTATTTTCATTCATCCGTTGATTATTTTCTAGCTTAATCGATTGGGCTATAAAATGTAAGAAAATAGTGAAAAATGTCTATAAAATCCAAGGTCTTTAAATGTTACCCAAAGATATTCAGTTTCATACGATATAAAACAGAGAAAAGCAGGAAATCATCATATCTGAGAGGCTTTTTTTTGGCCATTTTTGCATAAAAAATTCCGATTAAGGATTAATTGGTTATCAAAATAGTTGGAGATTATTTTTCCGTCAATCAACTCATTGATTAGTCGACTAATTATTTATTCATTATCAGCTCTAATAAGCTTTGAGCGTGACATGAATCATATTATAAATATTAACCCGTATACTACTCTGTACTCTACGTAGACATCTCTCCATCAGCACAATGTCTCATGAACTGATGCTTAAATTTGCTGTAAATCTTCCATGAGATCAGACGACACTTTTCTCTGTGAACATTTCTGCATCCCCATTTCTACTTCCATCACCGTTTTCCTCAAATAGGAACCGGCGCCTTCTGACCTTTGAATCGCTCATCCTCAGCCACCATCCTCTCAAAGACCACAGTGACGACCTGTCTGACGGTGGCGGCCGCCGTGTTGTTGGTGATGGTGTCCTTGGTGAAGTGAAGACGGAAACACAGCACAATGGCCTGGGCAGGGACACGATATAAATGTATTATGTAGCATATGCATATTATATATATAATGTATGAACTGAACTACTGATGCATTTGCGGTCCATCTTCAGGACGAGTAAAATAAAATCATGCTGTGTGTTCTCAGCCGTCACAGGTTAAAAAGAGTGATCTGGTAACTTCATACAGTAGATGAGTCTTAAAGGTACAGTGTGTAGCATTTAGCAGCACCTAGTGGTGTGGTTGCAGATTGCAACTAGGGATGCACCAATACCGATACCAGTATTGGGTATCGGGTCCGATACTGTGCTCATGTACTCATACTCGCAAAACGGCTCTGAGACAACGGCACCGATACCACTTTACAGCAGCGTGACGTCAAAGTCTCGTCACCATCTTTCGGGTCCCATCGCATGCGCTCATGCTCCACCTCCCCGACGGTGCGAGCGAGACGGAACGGTGGTGTGCCTGACCCCGCGGCGGCGCGCGTCATCCTCACTGTCATTGCGCCACGGGGTTTTGCTTGCATCCTCTGACTCACGCGTGCGTTAGACTCCTTAGTTCGTGTTTCAAAAGAGACATTCATCAGCATTCAAAACATCTGCAGCCAGATGTGCTTGCTTCCAAGTCTTTTAGAAGCACTTTAAAGCCATTCAATGAGACCAGCTCTTGAAGCTTCAGGTAATTTTGTAAACGGATTCCAAGAAGAGGGAGCAGCATACTTGAATGCCCTTTTTCCCCAGTTCAGTACGGACTGCGCAAGGATCGGCAAATATATGTATTTATGGATATAATAACACAGTTTAATAATAGATGGAAGGAGACTCACTGAGATACAACAACCTTGCAGGTTTTATAATGAATACCACATATAGATACAAGGGAGTAAGACATATATACAAACAGCTTGTGTGATATAGGAGTGTGTTGTTCATGTACCTTGGAAAGTACTTCATCGTGTACGACTGTGTTGGTGGTCAGCAGAACCAGGACCGTCTGTAAGAGTTTCAGCTCCTCCAATCCGTTTTCCATCAGCTGCCACAGCATGTTGATGATGTTCCCCGCCGCTGCCTGTCATGCACACAAACACGGATCTTTATCAAATCTTTGCATATTACTGATCATCCACCGGTATGCACACACACACAAGTACTTGTAGTTCAGTTCAAGAGGCAATATCAGAGTTGCTAGTTTGTGAAGGTCAAGTGAGAGCTCAGCCTGAGGTCACACACAACCCTGAATCAAAGACATCCACAAAACACACATTTTGTGGGATCAGCTGGTGCCGCCTGCTTAGGGTCACAACATCGTAGGGTTTGATAACACCGAAGCTATAGCTGCCGGTTAATATCATGCCACTTGATGCTCATAGTAAGTGACACTGCATGTCCTTTCTTGGATCAAGCTGCCCAAAATACAACTAGTCTTCACGCAACCCCTCTAAGCTGGAGTCACAGGAGGACTTCAGAAAAGGAAAAAGATTATTTTCTGTCTAACAGTATTTGTTTCAGCTCTAAATCCGCCGCTACATTCAAGATACTGCAGGATTTAACGGGTCAATTCTTCTCTGTTTAGAGAGTTTATGCTACATTTCATCTCCATACATTTCTACAAGGGTTTTGATGCAATTAGATTGGGATCTGGGAGTCATTCAACAACAACAACCTTGTTTGCAGACACATTTTACTATGTAGATGTGGTTCAGGAGCATACAGTTATCATTAGCTGTGTTTTCATTGCAGAGGTTGATGGCCAGATTTGGAAATGTTGACAGTCTGGACACCACCAGATGCCCGCATGTAGGTGCACCATCAGTAAGAGGCAATTCAGAGTCTGCTCTTTCCTATTACAACCTTTTCTTTCAACAGATCCTTCTCCTTCCCCGAGGAAACAAAATGACATTAACTATCACCACATTCTCTCTTCACGACAAATTGTCTGACTAGGTTGCCTCCAGTGACACCTTAAGAATCAATACTGAGGTAGTAGACTTTTGTCTTGCGAGGCCCTCGGGTAGCTTTTAAACCCTGCAGTTCAGAGTTGCTGATGAGGTGGAGGCAGAGGAAAAAAAGAAGAGGAGTAACAATGTTCAATGGATTTGAAAATGTGTGTGTTGTAGAGTATAGACGTTCTAGGTGTTAAAGGTGTTTGTTGGGTGCAGCCACTCAAAGACGAACTCTGACAGAGGGTGGTAAAAAGAAGAAGAAGAAACAAAGACAAAAATGCTACCTCCTGAAACTTCAGAGTAAAAACGCTGCCTCACTTCAAACACTCACGTTGAGCTGCCCTTGAACGAGACTCTCAACCACCCACTCAAGGAGACCACAGCAAAAAGTGTGTTTATCACAGGTAGTATCTTTGAGGTGTGAAAATATGCAATGCTATGAACTGACGTGGATTAGTGTTGAAACGATTAGTTGACAGCTGACATAAAATAAATAAACAATTTTCGATAATCATGGTAATTTATAAAGCAGAAATGACAGCTGGTGCCACCTTCTCAGATGTGAGGATTTTATGCTTCTTAACAGATGAATTAGTAATGATAATTAGTTGTGCATAATATGGAGTGAAAAAAGGAAAAATGTGGTTTGGTGAAAATTACACCACATACCATATCATGTCACGTTTATTCTACAAGACGAGGCTTTTATTCTGGGAGTGTAGAGCACTTACACTCTCCCACCGCAGGCAGAAGCTTTGAAACCTGTGTTAGCCTAATTAAATAAATGCCTGATATCAAAATGTAGAAAGCACGGGGATGGTTCCGTAAGCTTTTAATAACGGTCTTTTACGGTGTATTAACAAGGCAGTTGTGCAGCAGCTCCGGGGTGCCTCTGATCTCAGGTCTGACTCCAGCTGAGTTATTTAAAAAGGGTTCAAAACCTCTTTACTCATCACATAAGCTTGTATTAAAATACATTTGTGTTTAAGAAATTATTTCAGTCACTCGTTCCCTGAGATGGATACCTCGTTCCACCGAATCATTCAGCGCTGTTTAACTGTCTCCGCACACATAGATCATGTGAAACTACTGGAGCAGCCTAGTAATACTTCTTCTAGGATGATGGTTTCCTCGAACACTGGGGTTGTGCAAAGACAAACGCCCGGGCCACACTGCCTGCGTGAGCAGCCCGTGACGGCTACCTCGCCGAACTGCTGCGGCCCGCAGGCGTCTGGCGTCCACACAGACGGCTTTCATAATGGCAATTTCATTTCATTATAAATATCTTTTATATTTATCTTAGACACAAAAAGGAGACCTCGAATCACCTTTCAGATGTAGCCACCAGTGACAGGAATACATTTAGGTTAACTATTCTAATATTTACATTGTCTGATTAGGTATTGATGAGTGGCATTGATTCCTGTATTGATCTGAATGAATTACCCTTAGGGTATTAGAAAGTATGTGCCTAAGGTGATAGGTGAACATAAATTTGTAAGCGTGTGAATGTGCAACATCTTAAGGAACACGGAGGTCTTTCTATCATTCGGTGGTTGGTGAATCGGCAGTAGACCTGTTGTATTAATTGCGTCCTTATGGATTACATGACCTCACAGAGGCCCCTCTAAGCACACAGCACATCTGTAAAGACATGTTCTCTACGCTCTTGTTCTTTAGATATTTGTTTCCTTAATGACTACACGGGGAAAACATTCTCCACCAGGCCTTTGTGTATTGACTCGGCCCTCTTGGGGATGATAATCACCTTGTGTCATTCTGTGAAGTAGAGTAACACAAGGTAATGAATCCTGATGAGAGCAGTGGGATCTCATTGATTTCACTTCTTAAAACCACCTTACAAAAAGGGGACGATGGAGGAAATGAAGCCTGAGAGATTCTGGTGCAGTTTAATATCAGCTACAGTCGGTGTTTTAACGGTTTGATGTTAAAGCAGGTGTTTATCCTCTGTTTCACAGCGGACACAAAGAAGTCATGAGTCTACATAGAGTGGTGCAGGAATGAGTCCTAAAACCTGGAAATGAGTTAGCATTTTAGCACTTCCAGTTCCCTCGTCTGGAAATGTTTTTTTTTAATAAGTTCACACAAGCTAAAGAGATTTAACATAAAATACGTCGGTAAATATCCCACTGGGGAATTTTGAAGCCTTTACATGTCTTCAAAAAGGCGGTTGCTAACAAGTGGCTAAATGAGACTACTAAACGTCATCACCTTGACTCGTCCGCCTTCAGTTTAGCGGTGGAGACGTGGAGTCATGCCACCGCGGTGTAGTTCCTTTATAGTTTAACGTTAACTTTTTACTTCTGACGATAGCATTTATGCTTTAAGAAAAAATAAAAGTGGTGTTGATTTGCAGAGATTATCTTGCTGAACAAAACATTTAAGTATCATAAACGTTTGTTTGCCACAGAGCTTATTTTCTGTAATAATCCAAAACCCAATGGAAAAACTCAATTGGCTTTTTGTCGAGGGAACCAGGGCGATGCTAACTTCCTGTTTGGTCTACAAAAACACAACATCCCTGGAGCACTCTTATTGTTCAGCCAGGACAAAAACTACGCCAGATAAGATGATCGTATTCTGACTCCTGCTACACCGACACATTTCTATTTTTTTTATTTTTCTAATATTATACCGGCTTAAAGGTAGGGTCGACGATGTTGGAAAGCAAGCATAATTTGAAGGTAGCATCACCTCAGGAGCTCCGTCTAAAGACCATTTCAACCAACATAACAAATAGTGTAGACTGGATAACATCGTCAAACCTGCCTTTAATATTCATTAAGAATAAAACGGATTTGGAAAGGCTGAAAATGTGTTTTTATATTTCCAATTACACTACTGTATTTTATTAATTATTTATAATGCATTTTATCATATTGCCCTTTGATTTGAGGCTTATAATATTGTAATCTCTATTTTTATGTTCGCCCATATCTCAACTCTGAACATAAATCTTAATGTACTGTATGTATATGCCAGCAAGGTGCTCACCTCAGATACCACCTCGTGGGACATGAGTCTCTGGATGGCAGCCAGACACAGCTGGGTGATCTTTGGCTCTTTGGTGCCGCAGCCCATCAGGAAAGGCTGCACGACCTCTGAGCTGTTCTCCTTCAGAGCTGCAGGGAAAGGACAGGAGATAAAAACTAAATGTCACGGTAAATGATGTTTCATATCTGTACAGAGGCTTCACATTAAGGGACGGGGGGGAATGAAAATTACAAAGATGCCGTCATTAATATCAAATACAGAACATTCCTGCATAAATCACATCATGCTGTTTTATGAATCCATAAAGCTGGTTAATATAATATGAAGCCCTTGATGTATTAAAATCAATATCAGTATCAAATACTGTTGCTGCAGAGGAAGGGATAGAGAACAAATATCTCACCAAGGCATAGCTCCAATGGTCAAAACTACAGAATAATCTCACAGAAAGAGACACTAACTTTAAATACAATTAAAAACTTTGAGGATATATTTGCACTTTGTTTTTATTATGGGATTTTAAATTATCATTTACACCGACATGTCAAATAACAAGCTCTAATCACAGTGAAGCAGAGCTTTGCAGCCATCTAGCTGTATCATTTTCACCTTCATTATATGAACACAACAGGTTTCACTATTCAGTCTTTTTGTAACACCTCATTACGCTGCTGTGACAACTAACAAATACAATCCTGCAAACAGAAGATAAATGAGCTCTTCTGCAGTGAGCCGCTGTGCAGTTTACAGTTTGCAGAGGGGGCCGTCGGGGTCGGACAGTCGACGACAGTGGAACTCGGAAAATGTCGACTATGTGTCAACTCTGCAGATGTTGCCAAAAGCTGGACTTTAGTTGATCAAAACAATTTCCTATTCAAGTATTCAAGAGACCAGCAGCCACAGCTGAAAGTGCTTTGTAGTGAATTCAGAGCATGTAGATGTCTAGTCAGCTAAATGGAATTAATCGTAGGGGTGAGCACAAATTATATATATTAATATGCAGGTCTCAATCTTATAGTGCTCTGAGTGGGAAACAAATATGAGATATTTTTGGAGCAGTCAGAGGTTGTGTGCTTACAGTACACTGCACATGACTGACTGCATAAAATAAATAAATAAATCAAACTACAATGAATGATGCCCTTCTGTATGTCTCTTGTATGCAACAAAACAGTGTCATGTGAATATAAAAACATGAATACTATTGATGCTTGTGATTTTTTTAGGGTTGTCAATTGATTAAAATATTTAATCGCTATTAATCGCATGATTGTTCATAGTTCATGATTAATTGTACATTAATCGCAAATTTTTTATCTGTTCAAAATGTACCTTAAAGGGAGATTTGTCGAGTATGTGGAGCATTATTTAGCCTCCTTAGTGATAAACTGGTGGTACATAGATTTCCTTAGGTCTTCTAGTTTTATATGATTGCAGCATCTTCACTCAAACTTTAAAACCGAGCCGGCTACAACCTAAAAATCGCAAGTTGCGTTAAAACAAATTTAAAACAGCAACTGTAATCCAAAACCAACAGACAAAGCAAGAATAATTGCTTTAACAAGATAAAATTCTGTTTAAATAACTCAACAATAGATAATATTTTGAGGGAGAATTCATCAGTTTCAAATCAGAGTGAATTGTACACACTCAGTTATGATTAACCACCGCCCTTCTCACTTTCTCACTCACCTGCCAGTATGTCTGTATTCCTGGCTGCAATGGTCTTAATCTTCACGATGCCAGACTCTGCGGCCTAAGGGGGTAAAAAAAGAGAGAGGAGACATTTAGGTTAGCATTCAGTGTAACATGTATCAAAAGGTGCTGACAGTGCAACATCACTGTGATGGCCACGGGGGGGAGAAACAGGAAGGCCTGTCTGCAGAGAGTAAATCTGTTAAAAACGGGATTCAACTTGAGAAGGATGTGCTAGTAGAAAGTGATTCCCCTAGTGAGGTGTCTGGCAGGGGTGAAATGGTGAGGGGGGGAGGAGGAGTGTCAAGAGACAGAGAGGGCAGGGGGGTGACATGGAGACAGACTAAGTGTGAGTCTGTCTGTGTGACAGAAAAAAGACTTACTGAGCATTTACCAGTCAAAACAGTAGCTGTTCTCATCTTTCGACAACAACCGCAAGCTACCAAAAGCCTGTTAAGATCTTCTCTCCAACCTTTGCTCCTCCTTCCCCATCACTACTCCCTCTCATCCTTTCTACCTAGTCTCAATTTGACTCCTATTCTCTGACTTGTTTTTGTCGTTCTCATAAAGAAAACACAACTTTTCATCCAGCAAATTATCTGATGTATAGAAACAATGTGCACATTTGTACCTTGAAACAACAACTGCTGCAGCTTGACAGACCACAACTACAGTATTTCTCTCCTTTATCAGTCATTTTCAATTTGCATTTTTTGTTTAGCAACTTGATGCTGAGGTAAAGAACATCTGCTAAGCCCACACATGCAAGATAGGCGTACATGGTGAACAAAAGGCAGTCTGTCCTGCCGTACATTTAGCTATTGTTTTTTTTTTATTTCACGCGTGTTATCACTGTTGTTGGTATGACGACTTTGCGAAAATGTAAATTTAATCAATTTATTATTTTATTCTGGAGAAAAAGCTTGCATATTGCAGCTTTGAATTGCAACATCTGGCACATCACTGATGTCAGAGGTGGCAGCTACACCTTCAGCTGAACAAACAGCCAATAGGCCTACCCTTACCTTGATGCATTTTTCATACAGCCACTGCATGATCTGACTCCATCCAGAGCATGCATGTGTTACTAATGACTGGAGCCTCATCATGCTTTAATATCTGCAGCCACATTAATACAGTATGAGCCCAAAGTTAGAAAATAAGACATCTTATCTAATAGTGGTGGAAAAAAATTTATTCACCTATGTATTTTTTTTTAACGATTTTTAAATAGATTTTTTAATGTCAGAATTAATATACAGTATTTGCTTCATTTGAGTCCATATGGTGGTAGAAGGAAGTTGCTGCTTTTATTGTTGTAGTCTGAGTAACATGACGTCATATCCATTCCGTATCCGTCAACCAAAACAAACCGCAGCCGACCGCAACAAGAGAGTACAAAATGTTGTAGGGTCAGCATGGATACGACCTGCACCCTCACATTTTAAATCCAGCGTGGTAAACACTACACATCCAGTAAAGTATGGAAACACTTTGGGTTTCACACACTGCCAGGAAAAGCAGAGCTAGACATCACGGCTAAAGCTGCATGCTAACTCCGTCATGGACAGGAAACGTTATCGTACCGCGGTAGCATGCGGTCAAACCAGCCGTCACTCTCATCTCCGTGGTCAAATGGGCCGACGCTACAACTGTAGAGCACCCAGATACTGACATTTATGGTAAATACAGCCAAACAGAGCTGACAGAAAGCTAGCGATGGACTTGGAGAAGTTAGCGGAAGTATACACGTGTGACTTCGTCCGGTTTTCAAAATAAGATGTTAAAAAAAGGGAACCATATATACAAAACACTCTTATAAATTAAAAGAAAATACCACTAATTTGTGAGGGAAATGTCGTTATTCTTTGATTTTTGGGTTGATGGAAATTGTTTTTATAAATAATGCTGATATATTTGACTTCAGGACAACGTACATGCTGAAAATTGAAAACATTTTAATGTATTAATTTAGATATTTTCCAAAGTAAAAGTCCCCAGTAGTGTATGAGTCAACTTTTTCCCATGGTCAAGTGTTAAGAAAGTTAACAAGAAATCACAATAAATCATGATATTGAATACTTGTAGAATTGCAGTACTTAAAAATTGCAAAACATATCGAACTGGCACTTAAGTATGGTGATAGTATTGAATCGGGAGACGGGTGTATCATCCCAGCCTTATTATCTAAGTGATCATTTCAAGTCTTCCATAGTTAATATTGGGAAAAATGTCTTATTAGATTAATGGAAAGGCAGCAAGACATTCTACCAACACATTTTCTGTGTGTACGTTATCCAAGCACAATGTAATGATCAAGTGGATTAAACACCATCAACAGGGAGAAATAATGCAACTGCCCTTTACGTCAGAGTGGCTGTAATACAGTAACTTTGTACCGCTTTAACATGTCATTTGAACAGCCGCAAGGTCGAGCCACTGTGGAAGTCAACAATTCCTAACCCCGCTGAACAGTCGGTTACCAAGCAACCGCTAGTTAGTGGGCTGGGCTGCTAATACAAACTGAGCTGGCGTATTACCATACAGCTCCTTAAAAAGTTAATCTTCAAAAAAATGCCAGTCTCCCTCTTGTCCTTTGTTCCTCAAACAGAGCCAGAGGTCTTTGAGCCTTTTTTAGTCTCAAATAATTACAACCATGCTGTGGCTACTTTTGGTATTCCCAGAGGCTGAGGCCACAATATACTGTCGCTATGAGGTATAACTGAAGAGACAAGTGCCAGAACTGCAAAGTCTGGGGTAGCGTGGTGAGGTTTTTTAAAGGAATAAACAGCTGAGATGATATTTCCAGGTTCAGCTTTTCTCTTTGCATTGGTCGTTTAAATTTAGACCTAAGTTACAGCTGTGGTCTGATGAGTCTAGTGCTGCAGCGATTACTCGATTGACTGAAAATTAACATTCAACAATTTTGATGAATTTATTCTAAATAGGGCTGTCAATCGATTCAAATTTTTAATCGTGATTAATCGCACGATTGTCCACCATCATTAAATATCTTAAATTAAATTTCCTGGAGGGAGTGACAGCCCTGTTGGTCAACTTTCCTGTTAAGATGCATGTAGTAAACTCTGCCGAGGTTAGCAGAGGTGGTAAGCTGTTATTACTGTTATAATAGTCATGGTGACGGACTAGAATGAGTTGGTATTTGTGTTTTCAATATTCTGTTAATATTTGGGCTGTCGATCGGTTAAAATATTTAAATCGCATGATTGTCCATAGTTAATTAAATTAATTGCACATTTTTTTATCTATTCAAAATGTACCTTGAGGGGAGATTTGTCAAGTATTTAATACTCTTATCAACATGTGAGTGGGCAAATATGCTGCTTTATGCAAATGTATATATATATTTATTATTGTAAATCAATTAACAACACAAAAAAATGACATATTGATCCAGAAACCCTCACAGGTACTGCATTTAGCATAAAACAATATGCTCCAATCATAACATGGCAAACTGCAGCCCAACAGGCAACAACAGCTGTCAGTGTGTCAGTGTGCTGACTTCACTATGACTTGCCCCAAACTGCATGGGATTATCATAAAGTGGGCATGTCTGTAAAGGGGAGACTCGTGGGTACCCATAGAACCCATTTACATTCACATATTTGGAGGTCAGAGGTCAAGGGACCCCTTTGAAAATGACCATGACAGTTTTTCCTTGCCAAAATCTATTTTCGTTTTTTAGCCTCTTTCACGACAAGCTAGTATGACACGGTTGGTATCAATGGATTCCTTATGTTTTATAGGTTCTTACCGCTACAACCTTAAACATTTTAAATTGTGTTAATGCGTTAAAGGAATTAGTGGCGTTAAAACAAATTTGCGTGAACGCCTAATTATCGTGTTAACTTGGACAGCCCTAATTCTAAATAATGTGCTAGCATCTCAAAATATGGGAATTTGCTGCTTTCGTTGGTTTTATATCAATGTAAATTAAATATATTTAGGTTTTGAACTGTTGGTCAGATAAAAAAAAAGTTATTTAAAAGACAGTGCTTTCAGCTCTGGGAACTTATGATGGGCATTTTTCTCAGATAAAACAATGAATTAATCAATCATAACAAATAAGACAGACTCACTGATATTAAAAATGATTGCTAGTTGCAGCCCAAGATGAGTTGTGCTTCAGTGGCTGCTGGTTTTCAGATGTACTCACACCTGCGAACCTGTGAACCACTATCAACGCCTCTATTCCACAACAAAACTATCTATCTATTCTACTGAAACGAGTCACCAAGACATTGTGCAGCCTGTAGCCCAAGTGCAGTGAGAGAGATGAGCAGGTTTTCTCCAATCGACAAGTTATAAATAGTATTTCAAGTCCCCTATCAAAAGGCCGGACTTTGCCAAAGTGGCGACGTATGTTTAAAAACGAGACCACATTGATTGGATGATAAAATTCAAGGAGTATTGAAGGTATTAATCCAGATATTTGGCCCCCAGGATGTTGTTAAATGATGTGATTTACAGGAGGCGGCTGATGATGAGACACAAAAGAGCAAAACTCATCTGTCCACTGCACAACTCCTCAAAAAGATGTTTTCTTCCGCTATTGTATTATCTGTGAGTCAGTCAAATAGAACCAGTAAACCAATAAATGCCTCTAATTAGAAGCAGATTGTGTGGGTTTCCTTTGTTCAGCCTCGAGTGGACCCATATGCTCCATCTGGAAACCAACGACAATGCACAAAACTGTGTCAATCTCCAAAACGTAAATCTTTTGGATACTGACCTACTTCTTGATGGAGTCAAAGTTTGACTGGAAAATCTCAGTTTTTGCGTGTAAACATGTTTTTTTTTTTTTCCAGCTACTTCCTCATAGAAAGTGCTGTTTAAGCTTTCTGTTGTAGACCTTACATCTCTCTGAAAACTGTCAGCATTACGAAGCCACCGCCATGTGGAAGGAAATACCACTGGACTGATGATCTCATTGTAACAGAAAGCAGAAATTCCACCCAGTCCAGTTTATGGGTTATTTTATGATGATGATTTCTTTCACCAGTCTTTCTGAAAAGCTAGAACCTGATCATGGATTTTATGGTCTATTTGCTAAGGTAGTATGGTGTCTATACAATACTACTGTGCTGGATAGTAAAAGTTACCAAGATAGAATTACTATTAGTTTGTAGCATTCAACAACCCCCTAACCAGATACTTGTAGCCACTGGCATGATGTCAAGGCCTCGTGGTTGCTGTAGTTGATTGCTAACAAAATGCTTGTATCCAGCTTAGAATACTAATGCATCTTCGAGGTGGCTTGCAGTGTGTTTATCAGGGGTGGGTCTCAAACCTCAAAGTATTTTTCAGTACCACCCAAAATGTGTCTGTAGCACTGAAAAGCATAGAAAGTTGCATGCTTGGTCAGCTTCTTACGGTTTGTTTACTTGTGGTTTGACTTGATATTTCTCAACGTAGCTCATAACTTTGGAATTTTAGACTATTTAATTCAGGCAGAGTTTTTGTGGGGCTACTTTGTCAAGACAACAATAAACAATTTTGAGAAATTTGGCATATTTGATCAAATTGAAAAAGTTTTTTTTGCAGAAAATATGTTTTTAATAGTCAAACCCAGGTACGGAAAAAGTATTGTTTTGGTATTCGGTATCAAAGTCAGGTGTCGCATTTGCATCAAAACTGAAAAATCTCAAATGATACCCAGCCCCGACCACTTACATATGTATTTATCTACTTGCAATCAGATCTCCTAATACACATTTTCAGAAATGCCATGCCAATTTTTAAAAGGGCCTCAGTTACATCCCAGCACAATGGATTATAGATTTGAGAAGTGAACGACATGCATAAGATATAAGACTGATCTTACCATGTAATGATGTACAGTATATTAATCATTTAATTATTTTCCATGCTAATATTTTAGAATTCTATGGATGCAAACAATTAAAGGTGCTAAATGCGAGATTGGGAGCATTTCTTTTGCCTCCGCACGGCTCTCAAAATGGTGACGACTGAGCCGGTGGCTCGAAGCTAACTGTGCAGACAGCGCTAACTGTGCAAACAACAGCAATGTTGCTGACAGAGCTACAAGTGCAGCAGTGCAGAGTGGCCCGGATATGTCAACAAAGCAAGCTTGGAAAACAACACACACAGCGGGAGAGAGTGACTTCATTCTCTGCTCAGGTAGGCATCTGCCATTTCTGACAACGTCAACAAACACGTCATAAGTCAGGAACTTTGCATCTACGAGGTCGTGAATACCACAAGAGGGGGGCGTTCATGTGGACTCTTCTCGTAAACACAGGAAACACGACCCCATTTGAAGGCACCGATTACTCTATATCTTTACATAGCAAATAGTTGTTTGCTGCTATATTAATGCTCTGGATATCATATAGAGCACCTTCAAGCAAAAATACTGTGACTGCAGAGGGACCGGTACAGTACATATACAATCCTGGTGGACAAAGTTGACTTTAAAATCTCAACACCCAGTTAGTAGAAACTGGTTTCTGCTGTATAAATGATGTCAGAACCAGACCGTATCAGTACTTTAAGTTTTTCTCCGGGGCCTTTTTTTTGTGTGGACATCCTCAAAGCGGAACTGACCAAAGTCTGAGTGCCAGCTCATTCCTTTGAAAAGCAACATTAGTGAAGCTCATCACAGATTGACTTCCTCTGAACTCATGCTGTGAGTCTATAAACTCAGCAGTTTTTTTGGAACTGACTTGGCATATTATGAAAAAGGGGCTTATTCAGTCACAGTTTCAGTGCAATAGTGTCAGTTCACCGAATCCTCACTCTATGTTGCTTGTTACCTTGTCTCTGTACAGCCAGTACATTACCTGTCTAGTAAATGAGCTGTGCTAAGCGATCCATACAAAGGTTGCCCATAATGCTTTCATGAATTCTGCAGGTTTTTCCTCCAAGACAAGCAGTCACATTTTACTGTGCAGTTGACAGCAGCACCTGACTCATCCACAGAGAGAGCACAGGGCTGGCTGCTTGATGTGTTTTTGGTTTTTTTCACCTATAGGCAAAAGCAATCAGCACACAACAAACAGCAACGCCTTGGTGGTTTCACTGACTGCTACTCAATGAAAGAGAGATTTTGAGAGTGATGCTATGATGCAGAAAAATCAATGGGACTCTTCTTGGCTCCTCTTAACCCACAGAGAAACCACTGGCTGCGGCGCAATGTCTCTGTGGGAGATGGATTGGGAAACGGGGGAGGTACTGGAATGTAGATGGGCTGGGAAATGAGGACAGGGCTTCATCGTTCTTCTTGTGCAATAAGGATATACAATGCTTTTATATTAAGTTTTGGAAATTTACGAGCAAACGCGACAGTAATTCATTTAAATTGGCTATTCATCTAAAAGGGGTAAGTGCTGAAAATGTGGAGCTCTTGTTAAATAAACCGAACATCAGTGAGGATTATATTTGTGTGCTATAAACAGGCCCCGCAAATAATCTGAATTCACAACAACGACCACCGGTACTCAGCTTGTTTGCAGCACAATAACATCCCAGCAAATACAAACCATGACGGCTCAAATTGGAAAAGGTTGTTTCAATCACAACACTATCAAGCGGAGCGTGAGCGAGCTCAGGTCGTGGAGGAACATCAAAGTGGATCCCTGCGCTGCTGCGATCCCTGAGGGAAAGGTGTTGATATGGACCCGGGAAACATGGGTGGTGATAAATCAATATTGAAGGAGATGCTTCGCGAGGCCTCGAGGCATGGGCCAGGAAGCAGCCTGAGATGTGAGACCAGATGTACGCTGTATGCAGTGACAGGAACACATAGGAACTGGAAGCTCTCTTCTCTCTCTTACTGTCTCATTGTAATGTTGTCTTTAACCAAGGTGAGACCTGTAGGGAAAACAAACTAAGCCAGCGTAGCCGGATATGTATTGCCCCGCTGAGCTGGCTGGCTGGCTGGCTGAACATTTCCATGGCCTCAAAAGTTCCACATACAGTACAGAGCAGCATTTCATCTAATGACCTGTGTGACCACTGTTACATATGCAAGCAAACAGTGAGCTTGCTATACCTGGGGAATTACAGAGCATTAAGGTAAAGAGGATCTGACTGTGATGGAGTCATATAACATCGGCAAACACTATAGGCGCTCTCTGTGTGCACTTCAGTGGCAAGTAAATGATATATTGTGTCCACACAGTTAGGAAATACAGCGTGGTCAAACCATAACAGAGAGTGAATAATGGAGGTTGTGTTTATCTAGTATCGTATGTCACCAGACTCATGATTCTGTGTTTATCTTTTTAGCCATTAAAGCTGCAGCGGGTCGAATTGGAACAAATATGATTAAAAAATATATCTTTATGACAGTAGTGCATGAGACCGGTAATCTGAAAAAAAAACCATGTGCCTCTGTGTCCTCCGGTGCTCCTAATGGCATCTGCAAGATTTCACAGACTGGAGGAAAACAACCAATCAGAGCTGATCTGGAGCCTTGCTGTCTCTGATCAAATATGAATTAATATTTTGTTACGTTAATGCCTATTTCTCTCCTCAAATGTTTCCAGAAACATCTTGTTGTGCACAGTTTAGCTGTAAAATGAGAAAGTTAGTGACAGTGGAGCCATGTTGAGGAAATACCAAGCACTGCCCACCAGCTGTAGCACAGCCAATACGAACACTCTCTCTCTGAAATGACCTGTGATTGGTCAAAGTTTTAGATTTTTTAAAGCCTGAAAACAGAGCCATGAGGAGGTGCAGAAGTCTAGTTTTCTCTCAGAACACTTGAATTAAAATATGCTGAAAGGTTATTATGGAATTATTGCACAATGATGCCAACAAAATAATGCCTACTGCCACTTTAAATTCAAAGAAATACAATGCATTCCAGATGTAAATGAACTCTGACCCAGCCAGCCCCGTAGACTGCTGAACGCAGATCGCATAATAAAGAGGATTGTGTGTGTTGTTTGGGGCAAAATGGGAGTCATAAAAGCTGGACTGACTCCATGTGAATCTAACAATACACATGCACTGTAAAAGGCCGTCATTGCAGTTCCTTGTACTATTCTGTTCTTAAACTACGCCATGATGTCACCAACGCTGCCACACAACGAAGCCAGTCAGCAGCCGCAAACAGTTACTCATTCCAAGGAACATAAAAAAATAAAATAAAAACACTTGTATGAAATTGCTCTCGGCTGTTGCAAGCTTGTTGTGAAACCGACTTGCAATGTGAGATCCTACACTGATCTATTTAGGCCAAACGGAGGTCTCCTATGACACATTTCAAAACAGGAAACAGGACAACAGAATCGTCCACTCATGAACGCACTACTGCCCTGGTTATCAAAATAAAAGCTGCTGGTTCACACAAATCACAAAACAATAGTTCCTCACTTGTGTTATTTATCTCTAGACAAGCTGATTGTTTTGATTTCAGTTGTGGAAGTTCTGCAATATCCATTTCTGATTTCTGCAGCCACCAATTTGTTTCTAGGTGCTCAAAGCATTGGAAAATGAGAACAACATGTCCAGAGACAATGATATGATTATTAAGGATAAATGCAAAGACCTTATGGTGCACATGTGAGGAAATAGATTTATGTGAATGTGTGTAATTTGGATGAATTGGTATTTTAACAAAAGATCATATATGGGGGACATATCATCTATGGCTGAACAATAATGTTCATGACTGTTGTTGTTAAATACATAATATGTATTATGATCAAGTTTATTGTCTTCAGTGACTACACCAGATGTGGTTTCTACTTGTGTGAGCTTTAAAATATAATATCATGGAATGTAGAAAGGTATGGATATGTACTCAACCATATTAGCTGTACTTTTTGGGAAGCATTTTAATGAGGTTATATGATTTCATGTAGTCTTTAACCAATCAGATTGCTTGGCTAAAACTACCTGTTGTATAGTTGTGGTAAAAAAATCAGACATATTCTCGTGGCAAGTAGCTTTTGAAGGGGTTTATCCCTTTTCTCATTTTATTGTGTCTTTCTTGTCCTGATATTTCAATGATTTTTGATATTGTTCTTGTGGCCTTCTTTTTGCTGGGTCCTGATCCCAGTAAGCCTTTGAGTACTCTTTGTCATGTTTTTGGTTTGTCTGTCTCTTGTCTGTACTCTACCTTATTGTCAATACGGATGCCATCCTCTACTTTTGCTGCAAAACAAATCCACCTACGGGTACAAATAAAGTCACCTGAACCTGAACCTGATAATGTGACTATACAGCACCACTCTTGCAATAAGTGGCCAATAAACTATACTTTAAAGTGGCAGTAGGCAACAATTTTTTTACAGAGATGTTATATGAAAGGTATAATTTATGATAATGTAAAGACATCACACATTGACACACAAAAAGAGACGCATTGACATGTTGTCATTGAAATAATATGGTACTATAGCATGAGAGGCAGAGTAAGAAACTTCTCAACCAACAAAAGACCAGCATAGAGTTGCATGCTAAATAAGTTATTATATATGCATAACAGCAGCCTTTTAAAAAATATTATAGCCTATATATATGGCCTATATGTGTGACATTATAGTCAAAACTAAACAACTGATTTCAAAATTCTAACATGCTATTCTTTGTTCATTCGCAAGGCCAAGGACTACCTAAGCGAACAGCCGACCATAGGAGAAGATGTGACCCCTGCGACACCTCACCTGAGTCGACCCCACCTACACCCCTACTATGGCTACCACTCTGTTCTATAGGCCCCACTGAAAGATGGTGTACTTATTTTTTAATTTACCTTTATTTAAACTTTTTTTGTGGTGTGTTATGAATGTTTGGGATTGTCATCTATATTTTTGAATGTAATAAAAGTATTACCCAAGTGAGCTGAAGTTTTTTACTGAATGGTATTGACACTGGCAGTCGTGAACAAAAAAAGCAGGTGGACATCCATCAATGGATTTATTTTACAAAAACAATGGCAAGAATAACAATAAGTAAAATGTAAATACACTCCAAAAATATCACATCACACACAATATCACAATCTTTGATCTAAAAGGTAACAGAATGCAGCTGCAATTTGAAAATATAAACATGCCAAATACCTATAAATTACAGTGCTCATTTTGCCCACATATTGGTGGGGGGGGTCAGGGTATCTGTCCCTAATCCTCCAGACACAACAGCTTAGAATTACTGTTCTGTTACCCCGCCCCAAGGCTCCATACTGCCACACAACAAACTGCCGGTAAGCAGCATACCGGAACGGTCTGTTGTCCTCTCCGGGATTGGGTATGTCCTGCTGAGCCCTAATGTCGTTCCAGATCCTCCTGGCCAGGCGAATGACACCCTCATGGAGGATGTCCAGGTCCACATGAGGTAGCAGGGAAATGCAGTCCTGTGGTGGCTGGCCACAGCACTTTCTTTCCACGTCAGTGGGCATTTCCCTGCACCTCATGCAGACACACCTCAGGTTGATTGGGGTCCTGGCCAGGAGGACCTGGTGGAGGAGCGCTGACCATTACATCAAAAATGAGGCTGGGATCCCTGAACAGACATCTCCCCAGAAGCTCCTGACACTGCTGCAGGCTCAAACACTGAATTCTGGCCTAGAAAGACAGTAGATCAGGGAAAATGTCTTACTTTATTTATGAACAATAATGATCATAATGTGGACATAAAGTATGGACATGTTATATTTTGAGATACCTGTTCATCTGATATCCGTCGAGCTTGTTGTTGTTGTACTCTGCTGAAGTCGTCTTCAGCCAGAGGGTCTTCAAGCTGACTCTGTCCTCTCCCCCGGCCAGACCCTCTGCCACGTCCACGTCCACTAGCTCGCCCTCTTCCTCGTCCATTCGTAGCCGGCTGCTCCAGGACATAGTCAGGATCTGACTCGACGGTGCTCTGTTAGTAATAGATATGTAACAAATGTAAAATTACCTATTTTCATTATGAATAACATGGTCATGGTTTTATTTATTTTCAGATGTGTAAAGTTATCTATACAGACTAAAAACACTAAAGTTAGAAAGATAGCATTACTGAAACTTGAAGAAGCAACTGGCCGTTGGCTAACGTTAGCCAGCTAGCTATGATATAGACTGAATAAAACATTGGGCTCCGTTGTTTCTAAAGTTTAGCTCGTCATTTCGTCTAGAAAATAAACAATTGCTTTTATTCGGTCTATAAACGAAACACTTCAAATGCAGCAACGTCTTACAATACTTTAGCTTTTGTTGACGTCGGTCTCCAGCGTTATTTTACACTAAGCATAAATACTGTTTGTTGTTCGTTCATATGTTCAACGTTGTCCGTGGTAGCTAATGTGGTCTGTGACAAAGTATTTTTCTCACCTGTGACTCAGCCATGGTAACTGTTGATGTCGTTAGAAGGTAATGTGTAGTTCGCTGCCGGTAGCCTCCTCAGATGTAGCGAGCACATATGAAGCGCGTGCATATGCCCGTTCTCGTGTGGGGGGAGGGGCTTCGGACAGAGAGGAGAGAGCAGCTCGAGGGGATGCAGGATTTTGCGTTTTCCGGATTTCTACGCACTGTAGCTTTAACTCCCAAAAGGCAGACATTCAACAATATTCACCTTACGAATGCTTCACATGAACCAAACAGTGTGACACATGCCATTTAAAACACCTGTATATCCCTTTAATTGCACACCTGGTTGTCAGGAAGGCCCAACAGCTGACACAACTTTGTAATTAACAGTATGAGGACAACTCACTCAGTCAGTGTGTCCACTCCACACCACACAGAGTATAACGTAGAGAGAGGCCCAGTGTTTGGTGGGGCTCAAACTGACAAATATGTCACATTTCAAAACTCAAAACATGACAACAGAATTGTTGCCCTAAATAAAAGCTGCTGGTTCACACAAATCACAAAAATAGTTTCTCACTTGTGGTATTTACTGTATCTAGGCAAGCTGATTGTTTTTTGATTTCAGTTGTGGAGC
The DNA here is from genome assembly GCF_043250625.1 of Sebastes fasciatus. Lineage (NCBI taxonomy): Eukaryota > Metazoa > Chordata > Actinopteri > Perciformes > Sebastidae > Sebastes > Sebastes fasciatus. The sequence continues at coordinate 37,048,440 of NC_133798.1, forward strand.
TTCTGCAAGATCCATCTCTGATTTCTGCAGCCACCAACTTGTTTCTAGGTGCTCAAAGCATTGGAAAATGAGAACAGCATGTCCAGAGACAATGACATGATTATTGTGAATGTGTGTAATTTGGATGAATTTGCATTTAAACAAAAGATCATCTATGGCTGAACAATAATGTGACTCTACAGCACCACTCTATTGTAATAAGTGGGTAATAAACTATATTATAACTCCCAAAAGGCAGACATTCAACAATATTCACCTTACGAATGCTTCATATTAACCAAACAGTTTGACATATCCTCCTGGAAACCGAGTAAAAAAAGTGTCTTCCAATTTCTTGTGTGTGATTTCCTTCCTATTTATGGTTAAAAGAAAATCTTACAATTTAGACTTTAATTTTTATTTCTAATTTTGCAATATGTCCACTGCAGTGGACCACAGGACCATTTCAGTGTGAAAAGACAAAAAAAAAAAAAAGAATGGCTATAGAGTGATATTAAACCAAGAACACATTCAACTTGATTTAAAAAACACACATGACATGTCACTGGAAAGCCCATGATGTCCTCTTTACAATACCCCAGGGGTTGATAGAGTAGGTCAAAAGAGTAAAAGGAGATGCACGCGGACAAAATGTCAACTACATAGGACACAATGGGCTGGGTCTCAGGAGGATATGCTATTTAAAAACACCTGTATATCTATAAACCTGTATACTATAACTCCCAAAAAGGCAGACATTCAACAATATCACCATATGCATGCTTCATATTAACCAAACAGTGTGACACATGCCATTATGGCCAGATTAGGAAAAGCAAGGACAGCATTTCTAAGACTTGGAAACATCTGGAAGTCAACACACATAACTAGAAACACCAAGTTAAAGTTATACAACAGCTGTGTGCTATCTGTACTTCTATATGGTGCTGAGTGCTGGAGAATGACTGAAAGAGACATAGGCAAGCTTTCTAGCTTTCACAACACCCGCCTCAGAAAGATCATGAGGATATCCTGGCCTAGAAAGATCACAAACCATGAACTACACCAAACGACAGGGTGCTTGGACATGGAAACAATATTGATAAGAAGAAGATGGAGATGGCTTGAGCATGTATTAAGGAAACCATCTGATGACATGACAAAAGTGGCATTGCGTTGGACACCGGAGGGAAAACGCAAAAGAGGGAAGCCCAAAACAACCTGGAGGCGAACCATCGAAGGAGAAATGAAGACGAGAGGATAGAGCTGGAACAGCATTGAGAAGAAAGCAAACAACAGAGATGAGTGGAGATCCTTAGTCCTTGCCCTATGTGCCACCAGGCGCAACAAGGACTAAAGAAAAAAAAAAAGAAGTGACACATGCCATTTAAAACACCTGTATATGTATATAGCACCACTCTCTTGCAATAAGTGGGTAATAAACTATATTATAGCTCCCAAAAGGCAGATATTCAACAATATCCTCCTTCAGCATGCTTCATATTAACCAAACAGTGTGACACATGCCATGTAAAACACCTGTATATCCCTTTAATTGCACGCCTGGTTGTCAGGAAGGCCCAGCAGCTGACAACTTTGTAATGAACCCCTATATACAGGATGAGGACAACTCACTCACATGTGCACCATAAGGTCTTTGCATTTATCCTAATTTTTCAGCACCACTCTCTTGCAATAAGTGGGTAACAAACTATATTATAACTCCCAAAAGGCAGACATTAAAACACCTGTATGTCCCTTTAATTGCACGCCTGGTTGTCATAAAGGCCCAGCAGCTGACACAACTTTTTAATTAACATAAATGCAAAAAGACCTTATGGTTGCACAGGTGAGGAAATAGATTTATTTATGTGAGTGTATGTAATTTGGATATGCAATAATGTGACTATACAGCACCACTGTCTTGCAGGTAGGTAATCAACTATATTATAACTCCCAAAAGGCAGACATTCAACAATATAAGCATGCTTCATATGAACCAAACAGTGTGGCACATAAAACACCTGTATGTCCCTTTAATTGCACGCCTGGTTGTGAGGAAGGCCCAGCAGCTGACACAACTTTTTAATTAACATAAATGCAAAAAGACCTTATGGTTGCACAGGTGAGGAAATAGATTTATTTATGTGAGTGTATGTAATTTGGATATATAATAATGTGACTATACAGCACCACTCTCTTGCAATAAGTGGGTAACAAACTATATTATAACTCCCAAAAGGCAGACATTAAAACACCTGTATGTCCCTTTAATTGCATACCTGGTTGTCAGGAGCTGACACAACTTTTTAATTAACATAAATGCAAAAAGACCTTATGGTTGCACAGGTGAGGAAATAGATTTATTTATGTGAGTGTGTGTAATTTGGATATATAATAATGTGACTATACAGCACAACTCTCTTGCAATAAGTAGGTAATCAACTATATTATAACTCCCAAAAGGCAGACATTCAACAATATAAGCATGCTTCATGTAAACCAAACAGTGTGACACATAAAACATCTGTATGTCCCTTTAATTGCATACCTGGTTGTCAGGAGCTGACACAACTTTTTAATTAACATAAATGCAAAAAGACCTTATGGTTGCACAGGTGAGGAAGTAGATTTATTTATGTGAGTGTATGTTTGTTGGATATGTAATAATGTGACTATACAGCACCACTGTCTTGCAATAAGTAGGTAATCAACTATATTATAACTCCCAAAAGGCAGACATTCAACAATATTCACCTTAAGCATGCTTCATATTAACAAAAAAGTGTGACACATGCCCTTTAAAACACCTGTATGTCCCTTTAATTGCACGCCTGGTTGTCTAAAGGCCCAGCAGCTGACACAACTTCTTAATGAACAGTCTGAGGACAACTCAGTCCCTCAGTGTGTCCACTCCTCAGCACAGAGCAGAGAGAGGCCCAGTGTCTGATGGGGCTCAAACTAACAAACATGTCACATTTATACCATAACAAATATGACAATCAGATACGAGACAAGCTGTTGAACAGAAAGGTATCGGCCCAGTGAGGCTAACTAGCTCACCTCTTTGACTGGAGGGAATTTCTTCTTGCACTCCATGGACAGAGAGCGCAGGTCCGTCTGCATGTTCTCCAGCAGCTTCTTCACGGCTTCAGGGCTGCTGGTCGACATCTTTTAACCTCGTTTATCTACAGATAATCTCACGAAACTTCACACGATAAGAAACCAACCCATCCACCACAGCACGGCGGTGATGATAGATCCGTAGCTCGACTTTACGGTGCTGTTTTAGCAGATATGAACGCGTCGGTCCATGGACAGAGAGTCTGTGAGCGCCGCGGAGCAGCAGAGCAGAGATGACTCCAGCATATGTTGCTCTTCTTCTTCACCGCTTCTTCATCAGCTCAGTGAAGCAGCATCACTATGTTGTTGTTTCTGCGTCCTGAAGCTGCTCGACAGTCGAGTATATTGTGTTAAATGTGAGCAGTCTGCTGCCATCAGCGGCCGACAGCTACACTTTCTTTCCCACAATGCTTCGGTGGAGCAGTGACACGTCACTCGGACTTCCGTAAACACAGAGTCCGAGGCAGACTGATGACGACAGCGACCCCTGCTGGAGGCGCGTGGTAAAGACAGCCACGTCTGACCACTTCTGCACTATTACTATGTGCACATGCACCTCCTAAAGGCCAGCAAAGAAATGACTAATTACAGCAGTAATATTAAAAAAAATACTGTTATTCACTTCCTTTTTATAATAATACATAATACAGCACATTCTACTTCAATTTGCACAACACATATTTCACTTTCAATTTGCATAGCAGAGACATATCTTATTATTAATTATTATTATCAATTTCATTTTTATTAGATTTCTTTTTATTTTATTGAGTTTAAAGTAGTATGTGGTATGTATGTATATAGATATTTGTAAATACAGTGTTTTTTGTACTTACCTTGTGTCGTATGTGTGAGTGATGTGATCTATCTATCTATCTATCTATCTATCTATCTATCTATCTATCTATCTATCTATCTATCTATCTATCTATCTATCTATCTATCTATCCATCCATCCATCCATCCATCCATCCATCCATCCATCCATCCATCCATCCATCCATCCATCCATCCATCCATCCATCCATCCATCCATCCATCCATCCATCCATCCATCCATCCATCCATCCATCTATCTATCTATCTATCTATGTTCTGTTATATTTTGCACGTCTTAATGCAAATATATGTGCATATTTCATATTTCGTATATTCTCTATTTTCTTATTTTTAATTTTAGTAATTACTTATATTTCTTTATATATATAATGTTTATATTGTAGCATTATGTACATCATTTACATGTTACATACTCCTTTATTTATATTTTCTTACATTTCTTTATGTTTATAAGAGCAACTGTAACGCCACAATTTCATCCCGGGGATAAATAAAGTATTTCTAATTCAGATTTTTACAAATATATATATTTTATTGTATAAAAATATAAAGTGATGGAAACGCATAATTTTGATGTACTGTATGTGCACATACTACTTGAGTATTTCCATTTTCTGCTTCTTTATACTTTTACTCTTAAATTTTAGTTTTCCTCCACTACATTTATCTGACAGCTGTAGTTAGTAGTTTTTGCCGCAGATTATGATTTTGCATCCAAAAGTTGTTTATAAAATATCATGAATTGTTAAGGTTAAACGGCCCAACAGTACAGTAGGCTATACAAAGAAATTAAAATGAGCTACTGTATATAGGCCTACAACTCAACGCAGCTACGTACAACATTAAAAATGCTGATCACATGTTTATGCATCAGCATAGTAATTCAATAATATAGGTTCAGGTTCCTGATTCTCTTTTTGTCCTGGCTCAGATTTCACTACATAGTTTTAAGAAAAAAAAAGCCGTGCTAATTTTTTCTTTGTCTAATCTAAAAAAAAGCAGAGAAACAATTCAGTCTTTTAACAGTATTCAACTTGTCGGAGCTGCTCATCCCAGAAGAAGCCCTCCGCCCATTTCCTTTTTGTTTTTTAGTCTGCTGGAGTTTTGTGTTGTCTTGCTGAAGACACAGCTCTTGTCCTCAGGGAGCTGCAGCACAGACTTCCACATCTCCTTTAAATCCTTTTGTAATGTGATGAAAGGGAAAACAAAAGCACCGAGAGTAGCAACAAGAGAGTGGCAAAGCTTTTCATACCATGTAGGTGAAGTGGAGTTTCACATTAGTTGGCGTCCTTAAATTAAGTAATGTTGCAACATTTCTGATTAGGACGTGCACACTCGTTGAGGGTTTTGTGCATAATTAAATTATGCACATATTCATTAACTTTACTTTTTTGATTGGGGTACTTTATATTATAAAACTGTTTTGCCTGGTATTACATCAAATGATTGATGCTCAGTAGCACGGAGCTGCCCTCCAACCAGAACCTCTTAATTCTGGTAATAATACTTCACTAAATGTCAAACTGAGACATAAATTTTAGCACTGTCAGAACATTAAAAGGGAATGCCCCGAGCAATTCACAATATTTCTGGAGATTTTCAGTGCTTTGAGATGTGAAGAAATGGCAGCAGAAAGCTGATTTGTGTAAGTCACACCGTTTCCCCAGCGTCACAGACTATAAATAACCTCTTGTGCAAGCCTGTCAGATTTTTTTGTGTCTACGTGAACACTTGTCTTACTTTGTGTCAGAATCCTGCTGATGTGAAATGACACCCAAAACATCCTGCTGATCGGAAGACTGGAAGGACGGGGAAATACATTATCCATAAAAGTATACAGCCTATCGTCTACATAATAAAGCACTTTATGCATTCCACAGACGGGAAATTATATGAAACAGAAACTGAAATTGAAGTGACAGATGTCTTTAAGTTTATTTATAACTAGTGTGATGGACCTTCAAGGATTTTTATATCGATAGGATTCACACAATCATGTTGACTCCTGTGAAACTGCACGACAAATCTCTTAAAGCTGGCTTTGTGTGAGTTAAATGTTAACAAGTAGATGAATATGTCATAACTCTTACTAGTTTAGATCAAAATTTCTAATGACAACGCATTACAAAAGCAATACAATAAATTATATATAGTATGTTAATGGATGGATGAACTGTTTATATTACAATGTGTTACACATATTTATTTTACCATGATCACTGACAATATGTTAAAATGTAATTTCGGAACATACATTTCGCCAACTTAGCAATGCTTAACACTTGCCATATCTTCAAATAATTGAAATACTATTAAAGGTACAGTGTTTAGGATTTGGTGGCATTATAGCGTGGTTGCAGATTGCAACCAACTGAGTACCCCTCCGCTCACTCCTCCCTTTCCAAGACTGTGATCTACCGAATGTTGGTGGTAACGCCGTTCGCGTCGCTCAGAGCCATACTTACCATAATAACACTACTTTAGGAAGTCAGACGGCGGCTGGCGGTAGCACGTTTCTTTCACTCTGCAGCTCACGTTACCGCAGTTTTACAAGCGTGTCGGAGAACTACGGTGGCCTTCAGGTAACGTAAAAACGTGAAAGGCTCTCTCTAGAGCCAGTGTTTAGTTTGTCTGTTCTGGGCTGCAGTAGAAACATGGTGGTGCAACATGGTGGACTCCGTGAATAGATGTATGTAGATATGAAGGGCTCATTCTAAGCTAATGAAAACACAACAATTCTTAGTTCCAGGTGATTATACACTAATGAAAACATAGTTCTGAATATTATATTCAATTTCTGCTAACATATTCCCCCAAAATGCAACACACTGTTCCTTTAAGTGTCAATCAATTACACTGCAACTGCCCAAAAGATTAAAAAAGTATATATTGTATTTTACTTTATTGTACATGTTGCAACTTAGTAATGTGACGTATCACATTTTTGAAGACCACCAAAATTGACCCGTAAATTAATTTAATATTATTCATGCATATTGAATAATGAACTGTTTAATGTCCCACAAAATATAAACATGCATACAGAAATGTTCAAATGAAAGTATTTTTTATTCATATAAAAGTTATATATGTAAAATGATTCCCCATCAGCAATCAATGATCATGTGCCAATGACAGAGATGACAATAGAGATTCCTTCAACCAGCCTGCCCTCTTCATATTATTATCTAAATGGCACAATAGGCACTTTACATTTTAATTCCATACAATTCAATGCATTAGAGATAAGACAAAACACACTAAATTAAAAATGATGTCAATAATCAGAAGATTGAAAAAAACAAATCACGTCACATAAAGTATTCATGTAACTCTGCAATGTTCAGCAAAAGAAATAAAAACATATTACATAAATGAAGATTATAAAATTAATCTGAAACAACAACAAAAACAGCAAAGCTTAAATTAGTTGAGTTCTGGTCAGTTCAGCTAAAATATACATTTAAAATCCAATTCTTGCATCCTCATGCATTGGTTATTAGACAATTTTACATCCTGAGATCATAACTCTCTACTATAGAGTAAAAACAGAGCTGTCAGCGTCGTTGGATCGAAGAACAGAAGTGCATTTAAACACACTTTTATTCATGTGACACCTCTTGTGCTCCGTCTGCAGCAGATAGCTGGTAGAATCAATAAAGTAACTGGAAAGTCATGTCAAACTAACTGAACATTAGAGATGTCCATAACAGAAAAAAAAATGCTTCCTCAGAAAGCAGACACGATCAAATGTAAATTCTTAGCCACTGTGTTACAACAACAATGGACACATTTTCAAGTGTATACATGTGACTCTGCCACTGGCAAATGAGATGGTAACCAACTGTAACTCTTTCAGTAGGAATGCTGATGCTGAAGGCAGTGTACAAAAGAGAAAGCAGCAGACCAGCAGTTACAGGTCAGGTGACTCTTAAAGTCTGCGCTGGTGAGGTATTGCGGTAGAGAGTTGGAATAGACCAGACAGAAGTGTCAAAGCTGAGGAGTGACCTTTTGACCCCGACAAGCCTCTGATTCCAACCGTCAAGTCTCTAGCAATGCGACTCCTTTTCATCGACGGGGAAGTAGCCGTCCTTCGTGGGAGGTGATTTCTGATGGACGCTGTCTCCGTCTGCTGCGAAGATGGCCATCAGCCTCTCCTGTTCCTGCTTTGTCTTCGGTAACTCAGTGGAAGGAGTGGTCAAGAGAACCAGGCGCTGGGAACGAAAAAGTAGTGTTTGAGAAAATGACTATTCATCTTCAAAACAAATATTTAATATATAGGAACTGACATCAATCATCTAATCAAGACTGTAATCATTAACATTATCTGAGAGATTATTCAAGATCAGTAATGCAATAAATGGCAGCAGAAAAAGAGAAAAAAAACTTTGATTTTTTAAAATAATTTAACATAACTGCCACATTTTAAAAAATATATATAAAAAACAAAATATAACTGTAACAATTTGTAAGTTCATACTTAATTGATTGATGGAATTTTTTTAAACCTTTGGTGCAGTGCAACTTGCTCTAAAGACATATGCATAATCATGTGATCCATTGCTAATGCAAAAATATTGATGAGAGCAGCTTTAAAGGGACTGTTTGTAACTTTTTAAGCATATAAATGTACCGAGTCGGGACACATGCGCGCTCGCATGTGGCTGAAGTCACTGTTCCTCTGCCTGCTTGCCTTCACTACACAATGCACGCGTTCTCGCAGTCTCGCTCCACCTCTAGACGTGAACGCGCGCTTACTCCACGCTGCAGAAGAGTTAGTTTAGCTCTGAGAATATCTAGTGGATGTTTGTGCAGAAATAAATGCTGCAGCTCCTCCAGACCAACAGAGGTTTCCCGTGTCTTGTGAAGTGACGGGGCTCCGCAGAGAGAAACGATATCACCGGCACCCGGTCGGAGACGGTAACGTTTCTCTTCCTGCAGCTGGGCTGAAGCAGGAAGAGAAACGTTACCGTCTCCGACCGGGTGTCGGTGTCTCTCTCCGGCCGCGGTCGGGAGGCTTAGGCAGGAAAACCCAACACTAGGATCAGCATTGATTCATGGAGAGACCTTCATCTGGTCAGCTAACATTACTGTCAAGCAGCTGAAATATAGAGTGATATTGTGGTTTTAGCTGACGTGTGTCGCCTCACTGGGTTGAGCGATGCTCGTTCATGTCTATGTAGAGCGAGCAAGCGCGAGCTCGACGCTGACTTTCGTGGACTTAACGGCCACATGTGTCGCTGTTAACAAGCATTTCTGAAAGTTACAAATAGTCCCTTTAACAGAATTTATTTATTTTAAGTATCTGTAACTCCTCTGAAGTGACAAAGGAAGAGCCAGTTATTCATTTGCACCTAAAAAGTAGAGTTTTTTTTTAGGTGAAACGTACCTCTCTCAGCGTTCCAGGGGTGTTGTACAGTTTCACCGCTACCCAGACAGGGATGCACAGCATGGAAGACAGGGCCAGGATCCAGCCTATCCCATCACCCCACCATGGGTATACGTATTCATTGTTGTACTTCAGAGGTGAGTACTTGATCAAGGAGAAAGCAAAGGTTCCCTGTGGAGAGATATACAGTATGTCATGGTTCTGTATGGATGCTTGTTGACTATGTAACAAACCTGATACTGAAATACTGGTAAATACTTTAAGTAAATAGCTGAAAATAATCCTTAACCTTAACTTCAATCCCAGTCTTATTTTTTAAGATATATATAAAAGGCTTTCTTTGACAATTCTTGATAGTTTGCTAATTGAAATAGTATTTTCACTGTTGGCCAGCAGAGACTGCTCTTGTTTCAGGAGAGTAGTGTGACAGCATGCATATCGAAAATTAATGTGAAACCCACAAGGCACGTTGCAGGGGTGAAGTAAAGCCAGCAGTATTTCATGACAGGGCTGGGCCGATAGCCAATCATGTCCTCTATGTTGTCATAGAAACGGTCGGCACCTGTAATCACGGAGAGATGAGGGAAACGCAGAGGAGACTGACATCAATATCAAACAATCATCTCTGTTTGAACAGCAGAAATGTAAAAAGAAACACATTAATAATATTCATGATTGACAGAAAGGACTGCTTAGCAACCATAAGATCTGCTTTAATACAGAAGGCTTCTTTATTGTGATATTAATGAATGTTCTCATTATTGACTTTATTTACTAAATAAACCAACTGACTGAAATAAAACATTCTTTTTTTGGCTCGAATGTGTTAATTCTTAGTGATTGGCTGAATGTAGAAGGTGGCCTGGGATGAATAGTGAGAATAAAGCCTTTGTCTTTTAAATACTTATTATTATGTATTCCCAAAACACACTCACCATAAATCCAAGCAATGCAAACTGTCTCAAAAACAGCCACGAAGAGCAGGCACATCCCACTGGCTGCGTAGTAGTCAAAGAGCTGGAAGACGTACATGCCGCCCTGTGGAGACAGACATGAGTTTAGGAGCAAATGAGAACCTAAATCCGAAAACATAGTTATAGATTTTATATTCCATTTCTGATAATAGATCCCCCGAAATGTCACACACCTTAAATTCCTAAAAGTTTTCTGAACGGCAATTCTGAAATATTTTTGCCCTCCATTGGACATGATTACTTTGTACTCTATTCTGTAAAAACATGATGAAGTGAGACCTCTGAGACTAACCTCTGTCAGCATGATAAGCCCCAGTAGGAAGGACACCACAGCCACACCCAGGATGAAGAGCTCCCTGCGGTTTTTACGCCTGAAGGTGGAGGGATACATGTCCACCATGGCTGTCACCAGGCTCTCCACACACACAAACTGATCAAGAAAGAAACAAGAAGTATGAGATATTTGTATAGATGAGTGTATGTAATGTATGTTTGTGCATGTGAGTGCATGTATGCTGCTGATGTATACAAAGCAACCAAAATTTAAGCCGATCTCTGCTCATCCGCTTGATAAATAATCCAAGGTGCTTTCTAAGAACTATGTTTGAAACTGATTTTTTTCTTTCTCTGTTATCTCTCTGTGTGTGTGTGTGTGTGTGTGTGTGTGTGTGTGTGTGTGTGTGTATGTGGTGCATATGTTGGTCTCACTTGACTGTCCAGTCCCAGAAAGGCAATCATTATGAAGAAACAGCAGGCCCACAGAGGGGAGAAAGGCATCATGGACACGGCACGAGGATAGGCAATGAAGGCCAAACCCGGACCTGAGTTAGACAGAATTTAAATGTTAATTTCTCATTAAAATTATCATTATTGGTCATTCTCACTCAAATGAATTCTACGAATGTCATCATCAATATCATTAAAACCACAGAGGCCATTGAAAGACTGAAGGAAATTCATCAATTACAGTGGGAGCTTTGCATACAGCTTTTCTGACTCATATAGTTTAAGTAAATCGGTAGAAATAGGAGAACATGTCTCGAGTAGTCCCCCTCAGGATAATATACCGGTACCCAACAATGTTTTTATAAACAGTAAAAGAAAAACCAACCAGATTCAGCCACTTCTGAGATGGGCACATTCTGCTCGTAGGACATAAAGCCCAGGATGGAGAAGATGGCAAAACCTGCAATAAAACTGGTACCACTGTTCAGGAAGCAGAGGGACAGGCAATCCCTGGAAAAAACACAGAGAGGGACACGTAACGATTAGGACCTGTTTCAATAGGCTGAGAAGGTACCCAACATTGTCTGGACTAGAAGTGCATCATCATGTCAGTCCTTACCTGTAGCAGTTGTTGTTGTATTTGTTGTAGCTTCCCAGGGCAGTAAGGCAACCCAGGCAGATGGCATAGGAGAAGAAGATTTGAGTTCCAGCATCCATCCATACCTGAGGACAGAATAGGAACAAGATAATAAAACAGAGAAAATACATTTAAAATAATAATTCGAACACAGGAATAAAGAAAAAAATTATTTTAGTTTTTTGTTAGTCAACTTTCCCTCCAATGAATCCCCATCTTAGCGTGGTGGAGGGGTTTGTGTGCCCCAGTGACCCTGGGAGCTGGGTTGTTGGGGGCCATAGCTCCTGGTAGGAGAAGTGGGGAGGTGCCAGACCAAGAGTGATCCACAGACCCTATATGAATCGGCTAGAAAGGTGTAGTTGCACCTCGCCCAGAAAAGGGGAACCGGGGCCCCCTTCTGGAGCCCGACCTGGGAGGGGAGCTCACTGGCGAGCGTCTGGTGGCTAGGCCCTGGCACATTGGGCCAAAAAATCTACATGGGAGCCACGGCCCTATGGACTCGGAGTAGAGCCTGTGTCGAAAGGGGCCAGCTGAGGTGGTTCGGGCATCTGATCAGGAGGCCTCCTGGACGCCTCGCTTTTCCGGACACATCCAACTGGTAAGAAACACCGGGACAGACCCAGGACATGCTGGAGAGGTTATATATCTTGTCTGGCCTGGGAACTCGTTGGAGTGCACCAGGAAGAGCTGGAAAATGCTGATGGGGAGAGGGACGTCTAAAATACTCTGGATAAGCGGAACAAAATGGATGGATGGATGGATGGATGGAACTTGTCACCGCATGGAAGCACAGCTATGTACTGCTGTACACAATATAGCGTACACCTGATTTTTCTTTTAGGTGGCCAAAATACGTTTTGCTGCCGGCTCCATCCAAAGCAGTACATTGCTTTGCTCTCGTGTTAGAACTCCTGTCCATTTCTCCAAACTGGGGGCGTGCCGACGACCATCTACGCTAGGTAATACACTGACTATGGATAAGAACCTTACAACACTACTTCAAAACACCCAAACTATCCTTTTGAAAAGCTGGTAGACATGACAGATTTATCTGTATGTGTACAATTTTGTGTTTCTGTGAATGTTCAACATAAATGTATGCATGAAAACAAGTGCATTTGTATACCTGTGGGTCAGAGAGCCGTCCCAGGTCGGGGTAGAGGTAGAAGTGGATTCCTATGGAGGCTCCTGGCAAGGTGACCCCTCTGATCAGCAGGACCACCAGCATTAGATAAGGGAAGGTGGCTGTGAAGTAAACCACCTGCAGGGGAAATAGCAGCACTCGTTAATCAGTCATGTTTGTCTACAAGACTTATAACAATGAGAAATCCTTCCTTCTCTAATAGTGTGTTTAGGCGAAGATGTGAAATACTGTAATGTGTTAAATCGGTGACAAAGTTTTAAAAGGTTCTACACACATATATGTGTTTGCTGTTCTAGATTTTCACTAATTGCGCTAGCTGCCCAATGTGTGCAATGTGTATTCCTCCTGCTACTGTAAACAATGCAACACTTCCTGCACGTTTGAGGAAAGACCAAACCACACAGCAAACGTATATCAATGAAAATTACAGCAAAAAAAAAGTGTAAAAAGCAGTTTCAAATAAGGAATGCTGCAGAATAACCTACTATTTACTAATACTCTCTTATTAGTGAATCATTGTCTGTCATGAATGGAGGAGAGGTTTCACCTTGCCAGTAGACTTGACTCCCTTCCAGATGCAGAAGTAGCAGACGACCCACGCAACGGCCAGACAGATAACAAGGTCCCCATTCAGAGAGCCAATGTGATCAATACCTGAGGAAATTCTCAGCACTCTTCGCCTGAGGACACACAAACACACACACACACACACACACACACACACACACACACACACACACACACACACACACACACACACACACACACACAAATAAAACAAACATTAGCAATAATCTTATCTAGTCTTAAAATTAAATCATATCAGTGTATTTATGTTCACGACTGTTCTGGTATAGCAAAAAAGTAAAGGGTCTAGAAGCAATTCAAAAGGCCTTGTATAGCAAAACTGCAAAACTTTCGGAACCATGTAGTAAAAGTTGTATCTAGTCAAACAATCATAAACAATCACACATTTTTAGGCAAGAGGGAAGACCCCCAAAAGTGCTTTAGTTTGAGATACCCATATCGGAGGTAGAGTGGTTAAATTGACAGATATTGTGACACACCCCATAAATAAAAGTGCAAAATAAAGCCAGTTTGTGTAAAATAGTACAGAATGGGTCAAATCTTTCCCTTGAGCCATGTCCCTTGAGTGCATGTAGACAGTAGATAGATGGATAATGTATTATCTTCCTTTCGAGGGAATGTGTTTCCACACATAAGAACAATTAAAGAACATTAATCACGAAAGAGAGCCACAAAGAACACAATAAAGTCACAAGAACATTGAGTCCATTGAGTGTTATTGCTGCAGTTTGTTGAGAGCAGTGATGGCAGCTTTTTTACAGATCAGAGAACAGAGATACTGTACATTGATTTCATTGCACTTGATGATAAGACGGAAATGTGACTGTGCAAGGTGTATGGTACAGCTGCATAGTGCAGCTGTACCATACACCTTGCACAGTCACATTCTCATCTTATCGAGTACGATGAAATCAGTGTACTTGTTTTGCTTGCATTCTATGCAAGCATAGTTGCATCATCTACTCCAAATTCCAAGCCCTCATTAACACTGTCATCGCACACAAAGCACATGACCCCAGCCTCCCTCTGAACCCACCCCTCCTCACGTCCCATCCGGACGCAGACACAGATCTCTGATCTGACAAAAGAGAACGGGAGTCCGTGCAGCAGCCTTGATGAGCTGATGAGGCAGTTTGGCATCCACAACCGATGCATCATCGGCTCAACTCCCCCTAATTGAAGATGCTTTCAAGCAACATGGTCTGAGAGCACTGTATCAACTCAATTCAATGTATTTATACTGCGTCAAATCATAACAGAAGTTATCTCGAGACACTTTTCATACAGAGCAGGTCTACACCGCACTCTATCAGACAGCAATGTGGCGTCACAGCCGTCTTCCAAAGGCACTTGTTATATATTCATACTTAAGAGTTTAAGTGCAAATTATTACTTTAGTATCAACAACATTTATTTACTCCTTAAATTAAAATTGATACAAAACTTTCAATAAGTGGTGTGTTAATAATTTCTCCCTGATTGAAGTGTATTTTTAAGTCTCTCGATGGACTGCAGACATGCCATTTACACTCATTTCATGCTTGGAACAAGTCGTACATTTCTTAATGTAGACCACTGACCATACCTGCGACAGTTACACATCATATATTGCTGGATTCGGCACAGCCATAGCATCCAAGCAAACCCTGATTGGTGATACTGAGACAATCCCAGCCAAAGCTGCCTAAAAGTAAATGAATGCATTCATCATAGACCTTCATATTTGATATTTCCACTGATTTTACTCATGTGTTTGGAGTACTGCATTTCCTCAATGCATCAATATATTCACATCATCTTCCTCACACATGTAGATAAACCTCCTGTCCTCTATCACACCAAATTTGGGATCAATCAGAGCTGACATTATGAAATTACATGAGTTTAGGTGTACAATCTCCCGTTTGGCCTGGCTTTATTTTGCACTTCTTTTATTTAAGGGATGTGTCAAAATATCTGTCCATTTATCCACTTTTGTTGTAAATATTTCACATGTAGGAGACCTAAGAAAATATAATAATACATCCCTCTAGCCTATTTCAGAAAAGGATGGAATGTGAAGAAATCAAAATTTTCTCTTTTTTTTTCTTTTTTTCTAACAGGATGGAATAGAAGATGAATATTTGGTGAACTTGTTGGCACCAATGAGGCCATTTGAGGACACGGCCAAACAAAAAGGCACTTACTCCCAGAACTCAATGACAGGAGAGGTTGTGTTCTCATGGTGATTGATGGAGCTATTCCCCCTCTGAAATGCCATACAGGAATCTTGAATGAAAGAAAGGACAGAAAGACATTCAATCCTGTGAAGAAATCCAAGCTTTCTCTGAGGTTTCCAAGTAACACACAGGCAAGTGAAACAATGCCACCACTGAGGCGGAGGAGTGAAACGGTGCACCCCCTTAAGATAAAATTAAACTATACATTGAAGAGGAAAACACCAGAAAAATATATATTTTTAATTGTTTTAAAATAAACAACACTAAAAGTCCATAGCCATGCTAGCGGTTCAATGCTAACATGCTGATGTTTAGCACGTATAATGTTTACCATCTTAGTTTGGGTTGTTAACATGCCGACATATGCTAATTAGCATTACACAAATTACAGCTGAAGTTGATGGGAATGTCGTTTTTTAAGGTATTTGGTCATAAATCAAAATATTGGACAAATTAAAATATGATTGCAATATAGAGGAAAAGTCTGGCAATCACCAAAGTTATTGCAATTCATCCTGAGGGGGAAATAAATGTCACAGCAATCCATCCAATAGTTGTTGAGATATTTCACTAAGAATCCATAACGTCAACTTCATGAACGCGCAAAAGGAAAAGACAATAATGACCAAAGTCAACAGGATTCATCCTCTATGGACCGTGAATGTCTGTTTAAAACCTCATGGCAATATCTATCCAACTATTCCATCAAATAGTTGTTGAGATATTTTAGTCTGGCCCAATGTGTTGGACCGACAGACCGCCGTTGCCATCCATGTGTGACTAAAAATGTTTATTCAGACATAAGCATGCCAAGACAGCCCGGTCGCACGAAAAGGTGTATGGATGTCACACCAAAAGTGTGCGCTGTAGTCTGTACTGACTGCATTGTAAATGCATCTGTGTAAATATGCTACACTCAGAGCTAATGACAGAGAATAAAAAGTGAGAAAGACTGCTTATGGCGGGTGAGAGGAGAGGATTCAACCAAGAGACCGATGTTCGAGACCTGTGTTTTGTTTTGTAAGTTACATTTGTGACGTGTTTTTTAGTGCCGTTCGTGAAGTGTTTTCCGTACTTGTGCTTAGATTACGTACTTATTTTAAGGGCAACCATGATGTTTTTCCTAAACCTAGCCAAGTGGTTTTGTTGCCCAAACCTAAGCGAGTACCGCACCTTCATACAATATTCACACCTCGGCGAGGCAAAACGTGACACTGACACACTATCCTCTGGTGGACAGGCGAGTCTATTACACGCTTTGGCGTTGTATTGGGTTAGCCAACATGAAGACCTGGCCCCACCTGATTAATGATTACACACATGTCTAGCAGAAGCACATCTTTTGCTTTTGGCTTATAGGGTCCTGTGGCTCACCTGTGTTCCAGGTGTTGTTGCAGGAGGCCCAGGGAAGATCCCAGGTGAAGGAGTTGGACAGATAGAAGAGGGCCCAGGCCAACACGACGATGTAGTAGATGTTAAGCAGAGCAGCAATCACCTGGGTGGCATAACCCACTCCTGGAACAGAAAAACATGACCGAACAGTAAAATGCTGCCATTATTCAAACTTTTTTTTGGGGGGAAAAAAGGGGAAAGGGGTGAGTTGTGACCAAAGACATACTCTGCATGATGGCTTTGGCAAAGCCATGATAATAAGTATATGTATATCTATGATGTGTAAATGTGACATGAGGCTATATTTTTGCGGCCCATTTGCAAGGAAAAAATGTTGGCATTATACGTTTCTGCAAACCAGGGATACGATGAACGTGGACGTTTTTGTATTTGGTCAGAGCAAGTGACGTAGTATAGTTATTGAAAATTACGTGGTATGAAAGTTACGTGGTATAAATATGGCATGACAAGCGGGAAAGTGCACAAAGCGTGGTTGAGAGGGGTGGTGAATGGGTCTAACAAACACAGGACTACAACCCAGGAGACCGCTGTTAGTGTCCCATGTGAAACCAAAAATAAAAGGTTGACTTTGCGCTTATGTAACGATGTTACCATTGTTACGTAATATTACATAAGAAAGTCTGCTAAGGCAGTTGTTGTTTATTTATGGTAGTTCCATTGTTATGTTATGTTGGTATGTTATTATTTTAACATAAACCATGATGTTTTTTCTTACCTTAACCAAATAGTTTTGTTGCCTAAACCTAACCAATCGTTTCAACTTCATATTGTGCGTGTCTCTGAAAGCGTGATACGAGGCTGATATGAAACGTATTTATGAAACATATTTTTTGGCTCCAAAACGTCAACATTAAACGTACCATGTGGTTAGCAGAAACGTACAATGACAAAAAATTTTCTGGCGACTGGATTGATTTGTGATTTCCACAGAGGTACATTTTACTTCACTGTACTTCACATAGCTATACATCTTGTATTGAGGAAACCTCGTAAGCAGCTTGGACGCCATTAAACAAACACACCTGGACTCGCTGTAAGCACAGAATTACTTTGAATCAGTGACAAGAGCTCCCTGACGGTTTCATACACTATAGACAGAGGCATAATTTAGCCTTGGGAAAGAAAAGCACATATTTGCAGCTTGATTAAACCCATCCTGAGCTCACCGCTGCTGCCTTTTCAAATGAACGGCATCAGAGTAGGCTATAGTAAATTCGATGCAGGGTAAATTGCGACAGGCACAATTTTTTGGTTAAACTCTTGTTCCAACACATGATTGCATGCCTGACTCGACTCTCCACCAGCTGTCATCCTGTGTGGGTTGTGATTACGGCTGATGAGGGACTTATTTGAAGGCAGAAAAATGGAACATTAGCGAGTGTTGGTTGCTTGCCAGCCATTAAAACTACATTCATCACCATCTCACATCTGTATGGCGTTCATACTGGTTGTTTGACACACGTAGATGCACACAGACACACACCAAGTCACACATATACCGTACAAATGCACGCAATGGACAGTGAAAATGATACAGGCACCGTGTACACACGTCTGAAATTCCTCTTTCATCCGACAGTATTTAGATGTTGTCACTGGTTCGTCTTCATAAATCTTTGTATGCATCCCATGTGATGAACAAACAACTCATGCATACTGTGATCATTACATCATTACATATTTACATTCAAAATACCAAGAAGATGGATGGTTCCCAAACATATTGTTTTTTATAAAGCACAGGTATTATGTCATAAAAGTGTAAAAATAAACAGATATTGGGAGTGCATGGCACTAGAACTAAACTAAGCTGAAGTGTTTGATCCACTCTTGGTGCTGTAAAGTGTTTTTAACATCATTAAACATCCATTACATTATATTTCTTAAGATAATAGGTAGATTACCTTCAAACAACGGGCAGATTTTCCTCCAGCAGGTGATGCCTCCCTCACTGGTGAATTGACCCAGAGACGTCTCCAGGAAGAAGACGGGGATCCCACAAGCAAACAGGAAGATGAGATATGGGATGAAGAAGGCCCCTGTAAAAGCACACAGATTAAAGGAACAGTTCACACATCAATATGCTCCCAAGTAATGTAGAGTAGTAGAGGCTGGTGCAACTGTTTGAATTTAAAGCATTCTAGTGGTATAATCAAAGGTCAAGATACAAAGTTATGCAAATATTATGTTGGTAGAATAAAGGCTGTTTCTCACAAGTGCAATACAAAAAACAGCAGCCCACTGCTCCTAAAAATGCTTAGGATGGGTTAAATGCAGGGGTCAAATATCATACAGTGTACCTGTATGTATATGGAGAATCTAATAAAGTTTAAGTTTTAAGTTGAGAAGGGGACGGCCATTGTTATTCTGAAACACCAATAGTCCGAAAAATGTCCCATTGGATTGAAAAAAGCACAGTTCCCGCAGTCCTTTACCCCGAAAACAAACAACCATTGTTCCAACAATACACACTCTCCGTGCAACAAACAGAAGCACACGGCTTAATATTATGCAGAATGACAGTGATATTTTTTATGACATCAGTTGGAAGCAACTATGTCATTGGTCAAACATATATTTGGTGGTGTCAAGAAGGTAACCTGCAAATTGAGAAAACTTGCAAAAAGTTCTTGCGAGACTTGCTGCCCGACGACCTATCCTAACCTTAAACATTCGAGGTCAATGCCTATAACCTCAACCATCTCGCGAGACCCATAGTCTATACATTTATACATTTCCGTGCAAATTTTTTGGATGAAAATCCGTGCTTAGTGTGAAACAGATTTTAATCCTAAATCATCCGTCTAGTAGCCAAAAGAATAAAATGATTTTACTTCCAGTGCGACAATAAAGATCCAAGATTTTATTGATGTCAGTTTTATTCTTTGATGAGCTTTCCAACTGATAAGCAGAATGTGTTTGTCTCTTTTCCTATTTTCAGTGAACCATGACCCTCATTGATCCACGGATCTCCTCGGAATAGATTACATATTAACCCGTGTATTATCTCCTCCTAAACTAATTCAGAATCATGTCCTCTCAGAAGCTTCATTTTGCTGCCACGCAATTGCAAATACATGTAAATGCAAAGATAGAATTTCTAGAAGCCTTGTGTTTCTGTGGTGGAATAATTTAAGAATAAATGTAAAAGCTTTTGTGTTGAACAGAGCAGAGATAAGTAATTCCAGCACTCACCTCCTCCATTCTTATAGCAAAGGTAGGGGAAACGCCAGACATTCCCCAGGCCAATGATTTCTCCGGCCACTGACAGAACAAACTCGATCTTGTTGCCCCACTGACCCCTTTCTGTCATCTTCTCCTCTGTACTGGGCACAATGTCCAGGGGCCTGCTGTGCCCGTTGGAGGGCTCCACTTTGGTCGTGCTCTCCATCTCCCCTGAGTGACCAAAGGGGTAAGAGTGGAAGAACAAAAAAACACAAATTACAAAGAAGAAACAGGGTAAAAGACAATATTTCATATATCCTGAGAGGCATATCTGATTGCTTTGTTTTCCAATGGTAATTCCTTCGACCAAGATTTAAAGAGACAATACCATAGTACATGCTCTACAGCTCAGTTTTGAAACAGTACATTTTGAAAAGTCTCTTTTTTTATCAGAATGGCAAAGAAACATATGACATCACTGGTGATCATGTCATCTGGAGAGCTATATCGCAAAATTACACCAACAAGAAGATGCAGTTTATGTTTTTAGAGACTTTAGCATCCAAAATGATTTGAGCTCAATTTGCTTAGTAGGACTAAAATTGCATCCATTAATCCATTTTTGCAGCCATGTCTTCATGCCGACTCTCAGAACCAAACATATTCCTCCAGTACCTAAAGGTGCATATAAGTGTGTAGGATTTGGTGGCATCTAGCAGTGAGGTAACAGATTGCAACCGATTGAAACTTCTCCTGTGTGCCGAGCGCGTTGGAGAGCTATGGTGGCCGACACAAAAAGTTGAAAACATGAATGGCTTTTGGTTTGTCCGCTCTGGGCTACTGTAGAAAAAATGGCGGCTGGCTCCCCGAAGAGGACCTGCTCTGTACGTAGATATAAACGGCTCATTAACATCTCGTATTTTCAGGTGATTATACACTAAAGAAAACATACTTATTAATATTATATTCCACTTCTGCCAATAAGTTCCCCTAAATGTTACACACTGTTCCTTTAAATCTCCTTATTGGCTCCCAGTGCAAAACAGAACCAACTTCAAATTTCAGTCCTTAAACCTGCAGTAGTCAGTATATATATTTGGCATCATTAGGCAAAAACTCCATAATAGCCTTTCAGCATATTGTAATTCAAGTGTTCTGAGAGAAAACTAGACTTCTGCTCCTCCTCATGACTCTGTTTTCAGGATTTAGAAAATCTAGCCCGTGACGGGAGACTTTGACCAATCACAGGTCATTTTAGAGAGAGCGTTCCTATTGGCTGTGCTCCGGTCATGTGACCGGAACTTGGCGTTCCTTCACCAGATTTCACAATGGCAGCGGCGTCACAAACTTTCTAATTTTTCAGCTAAACCGTGCACTACAAGATGATTCTGACAACATCTGAGGAGAGAAATAGGCATTAACGTAACAGAATATTGATTCATATTTGATCAGTGCTGCCTGGTTTGACCATTTGGTCGGAGTTCGCGAATGATTGACAGCCGGCTCTCATAGACGGCAGCTGGACAGCAGACCTCAGATCAGCTCTTACTGCTTGTTTTCCTCCGGTCTGTGAAATCTTGCAGATGCCGTAAGGAGCACCGGAGGTAACCGCAGGACACCGGAGGACACAGAGGAACATGATTTATTTCAGGTCACCTGTTTCATGTACTACTGTCACGATATAGTGACGTTTTAAAAACATAACTTTTTTTAATCATATTCGTTCCAATCTCGCCTACTTCAGCTTTAAGGGACTTTACAGTTTGCTTTAATTGGACTTATTGTAATGGAGAGATATTTGAAGATTGAGTGTACTTAAGGAAGAAGGAAGAAGAAGAAGAAGGAGATTCAAGACCTTGGCTAGTTCCCAAGGAGAATTCCCATAGTGTATGCAATGTGCATGTGTTTACATGAGCTATAATGTATGTCACTACTCTTCCTGTGTTGGATGAGGTCAGTAATTGCTTGATGTTGCGTGACCACGTCAGCCAAGTTAGTCAGGCTCTCGGCCAGGGACTGTTTAGAGGCCGGTGCTGCTGAAAGAGTTCCTCTCTGTGGAGGAAACAGACAACTCACTGACTGTGTTCACTCCTGTCAGGCTGCATTATTAACAGGCCTCTCACCAATCCTTTTGTTACCCTTTTCCCTCTCTGTCAAGCACATACACCAAACCTGCTTCCCTTCCTTTACCTTTCAACACCTTACATGTTGTGTGACCTGGTCTCACTGAGTTCTGAAAACAACACAGTGGATGGACATCACATTTATCCAGAAGCTTTGTGTGGAGCCTCCTTTAGGAATGTGCTCTTACTGGCAAAGGGCAGATGTGGAGCACAACTGTGACTCTATGTGTGCTGCAGTGTGCATGGGGTTGGAGGTTGGACCCCTGTTTTATGAGCCAAAATCTCCAACCCCAGTGCCAAATTGTGGCCTGAGGTAAAAATAGAGCCCCTTGTTTTCAGAAGGTACTTGGTGGGAATGAAGGCTCGGTGCAACAAAAGCCAAAGGAGCCCCACCGCTCCGTGCTGGCAAACGAGAATCCCGACTGGCCTCGCAGCCAGATCACAGTTTACCTCACTTTTTCACAGTTTCTTTGTGGACGCTGGGAAGCTCAACACACGAGCCAAATACCTCACTTTGAACACAGTCCTTTTTAATAGGTGAGATTAAACATTAGCATTATTTATAGCAGCATAGTCTGACTGAAATAGATTTTATACATACGTGTTTACAGAACGTCAAAGAGGCACACTGTGAGAAAATACATGCCAAGATTGAGAATGACCTCATCGAGGCACAGTGGAGCTTTATCCCAGGAAACAGCGCCAACTTCACCCCTCTCTGAAAAGCTGACTGACTTAGCGAGTGATTGACAGACTGACCTATTGAATGATTGAAAGAATGTGTGGCTTACTTACGGGCCATTGTGTGCTCTGTTTTGTCCTTAAAACAGTACTCTACCGATTTAGCATCAAACCTCTATAACATCGCTGGACGCACAGTTTTAAGAAAGTAAATCTTGGCAAGGAAAAACTGGCATGACCATTTTCGAAGGGGTCCCTTGACCTCTGACCTCCAGATATGTAAATGAAAATGGGTTCTATGGGTACCCAAGAGTCTCCCCTTTACAGACATGCCCACTTTATGATAATCACATGCAGTTTCTTGAATGTAGTATAAGTGTTATTTTCTCCTATTCTAAAATGGTGTATTTGAATATTTCTGCATACTGGGGTCCCTAAACAGTCTTGGAATGACATAAATTGGGTCTCACTGTAAAGCTGGGACTCTTGTGGATCCAATGAGTCCAACTGTATTCATGTGTGATGATGTTAGTCCCCATAGTAGCCATTTCATATGTAGTAAGACCGTTTTTTAAAACTTGCCCTCACTGTATAAAATGACCTGTGGTGACCTCTAGGATAATCATAGCCTTAGGAAACTTTCCAGCCACAAACTGGAGACCTAGAGCATTCAGAGGATGGATGGCTTTCCTAGCTAGATTGACAATAAGTGGGTTTCTGAGCAGTTTCCAGAACAGAAGTGCTCGCCATCCAATTGCCGAAAAATGCGATTCTTGCAGAAATTTCCAAAAGTCAAACGTTTTTGATACCTAGTTTTTTTCTATGGTGTTCCTCAAGGTCTTGGTGTCTTAATGTGGTATTTTGGAGGGATTATTAATTATTTTTAACAATTCTCGAGTGGTAAAATTTTTTTCAATTTAGCACCAAATCAGTGTAACAAATTATATCAATGCAAAAATTGCTGCAACAACTTATGAGACATAATAGAGCATGAGGATGGACATCATATACTTCTATCATAATGTTCTTAGTGCTGAGCTGCATCTGAAATTAATCTTCAGGTTCCCAGCTTTCAGATGATGTACATCACTTCTATGTGACATCTACTGTTGACCTGCTATCTTCACCCAAAGACCCCCTGTACCCCCCTAAAAAAGACAAAAACGTGTCTATTGTGGGTCTCAGAGGGTTAAACTCTAATGTAAATACGGGACATTTGGGACATTGTTCTAGAGTCTAAATTAAAGAGATACTACAGGTAAGAATGGTCAAGATCAAAGCAGCAGAGATATCCTGATTTCTAGTTTGGGTCAAGCTACAAAAACACTGGATCCTACATTTCCCATAATGCAACTCAATAACATAGACCCTCAGCCTGACGCTCCTACAGTTGAATAACTGACGACTAATGCATAACTGGATTAGTTACATAAGGTAGGTAGAGTTCAATGCTCTCACATGTCTACCTGTACACCATAAAGATTTAAAGTTGCAGAATGTGATGTTGAATACTAATTAATTAATTCATAATAATAATATGTCTACATGGAAGTTAGAAATGATAAATGTGGATGGTGCAAAACAAACAAAAAAATGATGACTTATTAGTTTGATTTATGTACCTTTGTTCAATAATCTGCTTTCATTTCCTATCAATAATGTTGTGAAGTGTCACATGTCTCAAATGGTGACGTATAAACAGATCTTTTGCAAAACAATATCCACGTTTCACATGACAAAGCTCAACAGAAGCCATTTTCCCTCATAGATAATTTATCTCTGAGATAAAAACAATGCAAAATGAGGTTGCTCATGAAGTTATTTATGACTGATGATGAATTACATTCCATACAAGCAACTCTCGTCTTAAATCAACAGCACATTTAGTCCCATTATTTTGATCTCCTTTCTGATTATGCAGCATGATCTCAGCGTGGAATGAACTGTGCTGCATGAAAATGTTGCCCAACTAAAACTAACAACTTAAAAGATGTAAAAGCCAGAATGGTTTTAATACTGTAGGGCTTTCATTAGCTAGTCAACAACAGCCTTCACTGAGCTTTACAGACAATAAATAATGAAATAGAAATGTAAGATGTCTCAGAATATTTCCATTAAATTTCACAAATTGCAATAATTTCACTTATTATCCATCTCTGACTGGGAAAAAAAACAACACGATCAACAATCAAAAGCACTCACCTTTCATAATGATGCACTATGACAGCCTCAAGAAGAAAGTGGGCCACCAAATAGGGGCCTGCTGGCGTTTTAGGTTTCACTATATAACATTCGTGGAGGGGCGGAGATCTGAGAAACTGAAAACTTAAGTGAAGCCCGCAGCGAGATTTTCCCTCTGAGTTGCCCCACTCTGAAGACCACCCCCCCCTCCTTTATCCAAATCCATTCAGACACCCCACACACAAACACACACACACACTCACTCCCCACAGCACACTAGAGGTCTGTGCTGTCTCAGTGTGGTGGGCTGATTGCGTAACCTTTTGACACACACATTCTCCCATGGCCTTTCTGTCCAGAGAGCAACCAGGGAGTGTTGGGGGGGAGAGGCTGGTCACACTTGTATTTACTTGCGGCCCCTCGGATTACACATCAAACTAGCACGCACGCATGCATGTGCAACAATCTCGTATTTCTGAGGTTGGTCTTGAAAAAAAGATTTAAAGATACAGATCATCCACAAATCCTGTGAATTTAAAATAATTTGTGCACGAGAGCCTCCCAATATTTCAGTGGTTCTTTTTCTGACTGAGTGTAATTAAAACATCACTCTTGCTCCGGCTCCAAACACATCCTTAATTCAGCCCCCCGGAAAAGAGTCTTTATTCCCCCCACGGACCTCGTTGCCCATTCAGAACATTTTCCCACCGCAGGGGTCCAGAGTGGCCCGGTTCAAGGCATTTGTTAGAAGGTCACAATCCAGAGGGTCTTTATGGAGGTGGGGACGGACGGGCGGGGGGGAGTAATGTGCTTCTTCTTTTCCTTTTCCTGTCTCAAATCTTTCTGGGTGAGGTCTTTTTTTGTAAACCCCCCACCGCAAGTCAAATTATAATTCAAGACACAGACGCATTAGCTTTCTATAAAAATGAAGCCGTATGCCTGACTTTAGTTTAGAAGTTTAATATATGAACAACCAATCTGTTTAATCAGTTCAAAAATAACTATAAAACATAAGTCAGCAAAGTCTTCAAACCTTTCACTTGAGCCCCATGTTCTCATGGTTTGCTATACTCATGTTATATGATGTTGCATACATGATGTTGCAGCCCAGTCGTACAGCAGTTTGTGAAATAGTCACAGAATTGATGTATTGTATGTAGTGATGTATTGATTTGTGTACATAGACATGAATTTCAATTTTTTTTTCGTGATGGTCAGCACAAAATCATTTCGTATGTAATCCATGTAATTGAGACTTTCCCACATGAGACCGGTGTTCGTGTCCCGTGTGAAACAATAAGTCAAAGTTGATTTATTTGGCACTTAACTTCCGTACTTAAGTTACTGCACATCCAAAGTTATTTTAACCCAAACCATGATCTTTTTGTAAAGCTAACTAAGTAGTTTTTGTCACGTAACTTCTGTACTTAAAGATAGGGTCGACGATGTTGGAAAGCTAGCAGAATTTGAAAATAGCATCGCCTCAGGAGCTCCGTCTAAACCCAACCTCTCCCCTCGGGGCTCCTTCCGAGGCTGGTGCACGCCAAGGGTAGAGTACGAGCAGGGAGGCAGGGAGGCATCTGATTGGTTCTTTCCAAGCGTGCCGCGACGGTGATTGGTAGACGTTTTTACAGGATTACAGCAGCTACAGATGACGGCTTTTTTCCGGTCCTTTTTCAGAGCTCATCAGTAATGGATCGCTGTCGGGGTGTAAAGACCATTTCAACCAATATAACGAATAGTGAATACTGAATAACATCATCAACCCTGCCTTTAAGTTACACCACTTCTGGTGTTATTTTAACCCAAACCACGATCTTTTCCTTAACCTAACTAAATAGTTTGTTGCCTAAGTCTAAACAAGTAAATCTATTCCTCAACCTAACAAAGTAGTTTTATTTTGAAAAGACTGGAATGGAAATTCACTCGTGTGTCATGTGTTGTTGAAAGTTGAGCTGAGCGTCATGAAAAAAAAAAGGGAAATTTGTGTACACGAATCAAATAGATTAAATTTCGTAACTATTTCACAAACTGCCTTGAGATTGTGTTGGATGTTGCAACACATCAACCACCAATAAGTCTAAATCCATTTGATCACATGACCTCATGGTTGCTTATCAAAAAGAATCATCCTCGTCCCGAACAATCAAATGTTCAGCTTGGTGGATACATTCGTAACCTCACAAGTGCTACAGCTTCATTTATCACATTTATGAAATCATATTTCACTTCAAATTTACGTATGTTGTCGTTATCTTAAAGAAATAGCTAGACTTTTTTTGAGAGACAGCTTATTCAGTTTCAGCTATTGTTATTCAGTGGTCCTGGCAGTTACAACAAAACTTCTGCAACAATTCCTTTCTTCATCCAGAACAATTATCATGGTTGCAAATGTCCATGGGGCACAAGACAAAGACAAAACAACAAAAGGGGGCTCATTAATGAACTGTATTTCTTCATTCTGTCTGCAGCTTCCTGCTGTTCTCTGACTGCGTGGCCACAGGTCACTGCTCTCTGAAGGGTCTGTCCTGTCCCTTCAAATCAAACTCAAATGTGATGGTTAATTAAATGTGTGAAACCGTTTGCTTTAAGGTCTACTAGCATGAGAAGTTACACATTTTGTCATCAGCAGTGCACACATTGCTCACAGGGCTTGTTAATGATTAATATTAGATCAGATTGCATAAATTAAATTGGCTTACTTGAGGTCAGTAGTAGAAAACTGAATCAGATATTTTAATTGGACTGCGACTCTGCTCTTTCCTCCACTTTTAGATTTCTGTGAAATCAAATGAGCGATTCTGCACATACAAATATTTACTCAAACCTTTTTCAAGAGGGGGACTTGTCAAGTAAGTTTCTTACATCACTGCTCATCAGAGACATAAAAGATGGATGCTTTAAACAGATCTTTACAGACAATTAAGCCACTAATAACAAAATACCAACATTTGTAAAAGGCTGCTGATTGTTTTCATTTTGTAGTGGAAAACTTTTGTCTTTGACAGACAGCCAAGGTGAAAACTGGTCATGACGGATAAAGTAGGTAAGAGGTGTGTACACAACGATTACACAGTGTGGTCAAACTCCTGTACCCTCTCTGACCAAACAAGGCTGAGAGAGCACAGAGTTAACCAAGGTCTGACGGGCAGTTTTCGTCTGTTCTGTCTCCTCCATGTTGTGTTTTTAAAGGTGAATACGATGAGAGATTTCACGTTACGGTTTTCATTATGCACAAGAATAACCAAATGGAAGGTTCAGCTGAAATTGCTTTACTTTTTTCAATGAAATTATATTCTGACATGTGTAATCATCCAAAAATGTTACTGACGGACTATTACAAGGCTGACAAACACTTCAAATGATTGAAATCAATATCCAGTGTTGGCATGTGTGAAATGAAGACATGAAAATGGTGAATAATTATTTCAAACAACCAAATTGATATATTTATTTTGATTTTTTTCTCATACCTCTTTCCATACATAAGTATCATATACTTTATGCCATCTTTTACGGCAGTTTGTCCAAGAAAACCCAACATGTCAGTGAGAGAATTTCTTTTTGTCATTGTCAGATTCCTAATTTTTTAGGATCATCTTAATTGTCAAACCTACAGTAGATCAGTCTGATGTTATAAAGTGTTATACTGTAGATCTTTAATAGAATAAATAAAACCCACCCCCCTGGTATGAAGGGGGTTAGACCCCGAAGTCAGGGACCGGCCCAGGCTCACTTAAGGTGGGTTGACCTTTAAGGTGGACCAGATATTCTCGGTTTAGTGACATGCTGCTCCTCTGAGTTTTGGTGGAGCGGCTGCTGAGTCAAGCGTGACACCTAGTGGTGAAATTCAATATACCAGTCCAGTCTGGTCTGGTGTTTGGCTTAACATCAATCACCCAACCCTAGTGCCACAATGCAAATATTTACTCATTGCATGGAATTATTCAGAAACTGCAGCAAGGAAATTAAAATATTATGCCCAACAGTCAGCCCAGTACATTTCTTCTCTCGGGGGCAGTATATATTTTTCATGCATTCATACATATTATATTTGGCTTGGTCCTTGCATTTAATTGACTGTCTTATTATTGGACTGTGTGCTGAATCCATCCAGCATTGGCATCCGGCATAAACCACAATATTCATAGCTTTTCTCATATACTTATCACAATCACAATCACAGCTTAAAAAAATCTTCCATTTCAATAAAAAACAGCCCAAATCATAACCATGAGCCAGAAACTCATGTAAAACTGTAAAACCATTAACTTAAAAAGTAGCTTTACAGCAGCCCACTGCTACTAAGGATGGGTTAAATGCAGAGGTCATATTTCATGTATGTACCTGTATGTATATGACAAAGCTAATAAAGGTTAGGTTTAAAACTATTACATGCACAATAGAAAACACATCATAAGCATACAAAGCTTCATATCTGCATCAAATCACCAAAGATAAAATGTTACATAAATAGGCTATCACAACCCACAAAGAGTGCAGTTAGACAACCAAATACACAAATTCACATATCAATGTCAATGATGATGTCATCAATGTCAGTAGGTCCTCCGTCATCCCTAACAATCAAATCAAATATTTTTCAAATTAAATGAGTCAACATTATGAGTGAATTTAGTGAATTTTGTATCTGTGTTTTTGACTACAAAGTGACAGTGACGAGTATTTGGTAATATTGTTTTCACAATATTTTCAAGCCCAACGCTATTCGTCCCAGCTTGACTTAATCAAAAGTAGCCCAACTGGGCGGAAACCAGCCCAATTCTGGCAACACTGATGGCAGCAGGTGGTGTTAAAAGATTTAATGATAAAAAAAAATAAACTTACGAGATGCAGTCCAGTACCAGGAACACTAAAATGCTGGGAAACAGGCAGGACGTCTTCACACAAGGAGAGACAACGAACTGACAACTGAAACGGGGAAAAGAACAAACAGACTTAATCAGCATATTGTTACGCGCCGACCTAGGGCAGTGTGGGGGCAATATAAAGACAATGATTGCCAAACCTCAGATCCAGGAGGATCAATGTGGATTCCGTCCTGGCCGTGGAACAGTGGAGCAGCACTTTAACCTTTCGGGGCTGTTGGAGTGGTCATGGGAGTTTGTGGATTTGGAGAAGACTTATGACCGTGTCCCCCGGGGAGTCTTGTGGGGGTTACTGCGGGAATATGGAGTACTAGGGTCGTTGCTTCGGGCCAATCCGGGCCTTGTATAACCAAAGTGAGAGCTGTGTCATACTCGGCACAAAGTCAAACACGTTTCCAGTGGGCGTTGGCCTCCGCCAGGACTTTCCCTTGTCAGCGTTTCGTTTGTGATCTTTATGGACAGGATCTAAAGGCAAAGCCGGGGGGAGGAGAGTGTTAAGTTTGGGGACCTCAGAATGCGTCTCTGCTCTTTGCAGATGATGTGGTTCTGTTGGCTGCATCAGACCGTGATCTTCAGCACGCACTGGGGTGGTTTGCAGCAAAGTGTGAAGTGGTTGGGATGAGAGTCAGCACGTCTTAGTCCGAGGCCATGGTTCTGTGCTGGAAAATGGTGGATTGCACCCTGCGGATTGTCAGTCACTGCCCCAAACGAGGGAGTTCAAGTATCTTGTTCATGAGTGAGGGTTAAATGGAGTAACAAACACAAGGCTTTCATCCAGTAGACCACCGTTCGTGTCCTGTGCGATAACTTTCACTTTCACGTTACAATCAGCTGTTCGTTTGTGTCCCATGTTCACAACGGTCGGCTGCATTTTCACTTTACAAACGTCGTAGTTTTAAGCCCAACCAAGTCATTTTTTCCCGTTAACCTAACTTAGTGATTTTGTCGTCTAAACCGAGTATGGTGACACGTTGGGATGAGAGCGTGTTGTATATTCAGCATGTAAACATGTTCTAGTAGAAGCCCAAAATACAAGTATGAACCTGAAAATGAGCATGACCATGTCCGACAACTGAAACAGGGAGAACCAACAGGCTAAATGCACAAGGAAATAATTAACTAATGAAACACAGGTGTGGTAAAAAAAAAAAAAAAAAGGCAGTAAAAAGACAAAGACATGAGGAGTGAACCAACAAAATAAAACAGGACACAGACTAAACATAAATGAGACAGGGAAAACACAGGAAACAAAACCTTTAGATAAAAGATCAAATGAAAACAAAGACAGATAAACTAATAAAGGCCACTAAAAATGATGATGCCAGACAGTTTTACAAAAAAGTATGACTTGTTATGACTGTTACAATACTCCTTTAGTGTTCACTGTGAAAATGGACCAGTGTAACTTTTATTGATGAAATAAAGACGCTGAAAAAAGTAAATCGAAACATTAGTATTCGTTATGAAATGGGTAATCTGGATGATCACTCCAGATCTGATCACACAGATTTGTCATACATGTTGCAACTTAGTAATGTGTTGCTTTAAATGCAAAATTACAAATTTTTTAAGACCATTAAAACTGACACATAAATTAATTAATTGTTATTCACGTATTGAATGATTAACTGTTTTATGTTTCACAAATCATGCACACAGAAAGGTATGTTTCAAATTAAAGTATTTTTTTATTCAGCCATAAAAAAAAATATTTTAGCATATAAAAGTTATACAGTATATGTAAAATGATTCCCTATCAATGACCGTCCTCAGTGGGAGGTGATTTCTGAAGGAGGCTGTCTCCGTCTGCTGCCAAGATGGCCAGCAGCTTCTCCTGTTCCTTCTTTGTCTTCGGTAACTCAGAGGAAGGAGCAGTCAAAAGAACCAGGCGCTGTGAATGAAAAAAATTTATACAAATGGAAGAAAATGTGTGATAGATTATATACATAGGTCGAAACATCAATAGAGCGACGCCTGCGAGCTAGTTCAGGCAGTCAACTCGAGCTGCACTGCTACACACACATGTGACATGCCTCACTCTCAATACCATAAACCAAACGCACCATCCCAATTGGGCGGTCTATTTAAGCTGCAAAATTCCCTGTCTGTCCCTCTGCCTCTTCAATACTGCTGCTGCCCTGCACGACTACTGCTGCTGCCTGCTCTTTCAGTCCCACCACCACCCCAGCATCCACCTGCAGGCTCCGACGGGGGAAAAAATGTTTAATCATCACTCCCAATATCTCATGTAATGATATCTGCAGGGAGTGATGAGGTCGGAGTCTAGACCCCAAACTATCACAATGTTTCGCTGTTGAAATAAACATCTCAAACTTGAGTTGTCTGACTGAAATGGAGTTAATCTAATTAGGATTGTAATCAGAGATTTTTAAAGATCAGTAATGCGATACATGACAGTGGGAAAACAGAAGGGAAAGTAGGGTATGACACGAGACAAAGATTCCCCCACGGAAAAGGGACATTGTGGTGATTTGATAAAATGCCTTAACCGCTAGACCACAAGAAGTCACTTTGTTTATTTTTTAAATGATTACTGTCATATTCAGCCTTTATTGGAAAAAAAAAGGGAAGCAGAGGGACACAGCCAGAAGTGGAGCAGGAGCAGAAGAAGATCTATCTAATCTCAATGTTGCTTGTAGTTTTATGGGTCTCTGTTCGGGGTCTGGTGGCACTGGTGTGTCCAGCTGAACTTAACTTAACTTAACTTAGCTTAAAGATCATATTCTGTATTTAAATTTATTTTAACTGATTTTTTACTAATTCATTTCACTTAATTAATTCTTCCCTATTTGACATCTGGACCTCATCTGCTGTAGAATGGTACCAAACACCGATATGATATAAACCACTGAATAAAACTTGATCAATTTAATTAAAATTAAATAAGCAATTTCACAACATTGATAAACCTTGTTATTATAACATGTAGGTAAACAAACAGTACAACAGAATGGCCTATATATATACCTTCCCAGCGACAATATGTATATACTGTGTACGGTATATATATATTGTCGCTGGAGGAAAACTGCAGGAAACAAGGTCAATGACAATTTTGAAACCAAAACAATGAGCTGAAAGATGCTTAAACACATCACAGTAGAGCCGAGTCGGTGATAATTAATTGTAACTAAGAGCAACCCCCTTTACGTACAGAAGAAGATAATTTTAGGTGAAACGTACCTCTCTCAGCGTTCCAGGGGTGTAGCACAGTTTCACCGCTACCCAGAGAGGGATGCACAGCATGGAGGACAGGGCCAGGATCCAGCCTATCTCCTCACCCCACCATGGGTATACGTATTCATTGTTGTACTTCAGAGGTGAGTACTTGATCAAGACGAAAGCAAAGGTTCCCTAATAACAGACACAGAGAGATATTTCATGGTTCTGTATGAATGGATGTTGACTATGCGACATACATGATATTTGAAATACTGGTAAATACTTTAAGTTAATAGCTGATAATATTCCTTAAGCTTAACTTCACTCCCTATCTTTTTTTTTTTAAAAGATATACTGTAGATAAAAGGCTTTATTTGATCATTCTTGATAGTTTGCAAATTGAAATAGTATTTTCACTGTTGGCCAGCAGAGACTGCTCTTGTTTCAGGAGAGTAGTGTGACAGCATGCATATTGAAAATTAATGTGAAACCCACAAGGCACGTTGCAGGGGTGAAGTAAAGCCAGCAGTATTTCATGACAGGGCTGGGCGATAGCCAATCATGTCCTCTATGTTGTCATAGAAACGATCGGCATCTGTAATCACGGAGAGATGAGGGAAACGCAGAGGAGACTGACATCAATATCAAACAATCATCTCTGTTTGAACAGCAGAAATGTAAAAAGAAACACATTAATAATATTCATGATTGACAGAAAGGACTGCTTAGCAACCATAAGATCTGCTTTAATACAGTCGGCTTCTTTATTGTGATATTAATGATCTTATTATTGACTTTACTCACTCAATAAACCAACTGACTGAAATAAAACACTCTTTTTTTGGCTCGAATGTGTTAATTCTTA
The DNA here is from genome assembly GCF_043250625.1 of Sebastes fasciatus. Taxonomy (NCBI): domain Eukaryota; kingdom Metazoa; phylum Chordata; class Actinopteri; order Perciformes; family Sebastidae; genus Sebastes; species Sebastes fasciatus. The sequence continues at coordinate 37,082,559 of NC_133798.1, forward strand.
GTGAATGGCAGAATGTAGACGGTGGACTGGGATGAATAGTGTGAATAAAGCCTTTGTCTTTTAAATACCCTCTTTATGCATTCCCAAAACACACTCACCATAAATCCAAGCAATGCCAACTGTCTCAAAAACAGCCACGAAGAGCAGGCACATCCCACTGGCTGCGTAGTAGTCAAAGAGCTGGAAGACGTACATGCCGCCCTGTGGAGACAGAAATGAGTTTACTAGCAAAAGAGAACCTCCAAACTGTCAAATAATGAGAAAAACTGAGACTCTGCATGTTATGAAAGCCACTCTTTGAAGACAATTCGGCAAAGTGTAACACAGCAATTATTTTGTTAAGAGGAGGACCATGTTCAAACAGCACGAAACAATTGGCTGGACAGAAAGGGAGGATCTGCTGTTTACGTGGCCTGAAGGCTGTTAACAAAACGCTGTAGTAGAAGTAGGCAGTTTCACTGGTCTTCACTTAGCGTGAAAAACAAAAGGCCTTCAACAAGCGACCAGTGCAAGCCACCCTATAAACCTCTTCATAGCTGCTTATTATAATGTTTGGTATCGTTACAATGATTGTCGAATATTATGTTGAAAAATGAATTTCTGAATGGTAATACTGAAATCTGGTTTGAAATCAAGTGGTTTTGCATGTAAGCTAGGAGTGTAAAGTTACCTTCCTTTGGGAAGTCTTATTCTGTAAAAACATAATGAAGTGAGGTCTCTGAGACCAACCTCTGTCAGCATGATGAGCCCCAGGAGGAAGGACACCACAGCTACTGCCAGGAGGAGGAGCTCCCTGCGGTTTTTACGCCGGAAGGTGGAGGGATACATGTCCACCACGGCTGTCACCAGGCTCTCCACACACACAAACTGATCAAGAAAGAAACAAGATGTATGAGATACTTGCACACTATATATTTATATACACTGGGAATGTGGTGTGCAGGGTGTCTACTGTTTGTCTTTTGACCCCTGCAGGGTTAGGCCATGGTTTTATCCAGATCAGTTGTATACTATCTGGGTTGGCTAGGGCCCCTTACTTCTCCGCTGTGATGGCCTAGGCTATAGGTGTCTAATCCTTAGCCAGTCTGGATCAGTGTTGTTAGGTCGATGTGGTGTCGCAGCGGGCTCCACCCACTGTACCCACAGAGTCCAGTAGAGGGGTTACGATATTGTAACCCATAGTTGTATAAGCACAGGCCTCTACCAAGGGGCCCTGTCGCTCCTGTGCCTCTCGCTGAAGAGAGTGTGGGATGTCTGATAGCAAGGCTAGGGACGCTGCCTCACATACTGTGGGGTCCGCACGTATTCGGGTAGGCACATCCTGATTGGCCGGCCATGCTTATGCAAAATTCAGTGGGCGAATTCGTGCTTGTGATTGGAGGAGAGCATTAGAGTCCAGTAGATTGCTCTGCCTGTGCTTATAGAACTAGGGTTACAATATTGTAACCTTAGTTATCTCTGTTGTGTGTGTGGTGCATATGTTGGTCTCACTTGAGTGTCCAGTCCGAGGAAGAGAATCATAAAGAAGAAGCAGCAGGCCCACAGAGGGGAGAAAGGCATCATGGACACGGCACGAGGATAGGCTATAAAGGCCAAACCTGGACCTGAGTTGGACAGAAATTAAATGTCATTTTCTCTTTTAAAATTATCATTATTGGTCATTTTTGCTCAAGTGAATGCTATGAAAGTATATAATCAACATCATTCAAACCATAGAGGCCATAAAGAGGCTGAAGGAGATCCATCAATTCAAGTGGGAGCTTTGCTTACATCTGTTCTGACTCATATCCTAAGTCTTCAAAGTTCAACCAAAGTAAATCAGTAGAAACAGATGAACATTTTTTGGGTAGTCTCCCTGAGGATAATATACCTAACAGTACCTAACACTGTTTTTATAAACAGTAAAAGAAAAACCCACCAGATTGAGCCACTTCTGAGATGGGCACATTTTGCTCGTAGGACATAAAGCCCAGGATGGAGAAGATGGCAAAACCTGCAATAAAACTGGTACCACTGTTCAGGAAGCAGAGGGACAGGCAATCCCTGGAAATAACAGAGAGGGACACGTAACGATTAGGAACTGCAGGTGTTGAGAATCATACTGAACATTGTCTGGAGAACATGTTCACACTCTTCTCATACAGGCTGTGCTGCAGCATCTCTTTTCACCCTTTGTCTGAAACGCTGTGTTTGACTCCTGTCTGCTCTGACTAACAATGATGGTGATGATGATGATTGATAGGTATGTGGTTTGTGTACATGATGTAACGTAACGCTTGCTGTTGGGACACAGTGTCACTCTATCTGAGGCCGAGTTCTCTTCCATCATTACGGTTGTTGTTAAATTATTAAAACATAATCCCACAGTACATGTTTGTTCAAAATTTGTTCAAGTCTCTTCTTTATCTGAATGGCAAAGAAACAAATGACATCACTGGTGATCATGTCATCTGGAGAGATACATCACAATAAGGCAAATGTAAGAAGAATGACACCAACAAGAATGAAATTGATGACATCAATGTTATGTTTAGTTAAAACTCTTTACACATGTAAAACAAGAACTCCAATAACTCATTTTGTTTGTTTATAATAAAAAATGTTCCAAATCATAAAGCTTTTATGAATTATTATGAATTATTTCCTTGCCCTTTGCACAGCTCTTTAGTCAACAGTTGTTTATGTTTTTAGAGACTTTAAGCAGTTACCGGACCTCCTCACCTGTCCCCATTTATCCAATCAGTCCTTCACTACATATAAAGTACCAGTCTAGTTTCTTTGTACTATGTCAGTTCGTACTGTTGGAATACTCAAACAGGGATTGGGCGTGAATGAAGAGAGTGATGAGGCTGCAGGATTTATTATGCAAATAGGTTACAGGTTACAACTGAACATCATGTACTATACTGTACCAACAATGACGAACTGACAAAGGAACTGGGCTAACCGGCAAACCGCTTTGACAAAAGACAAAAGTGATGCCAAGAGGTCTGACGAAGCGATGTGACAAGCTGGGATGAGAATGAGTTGGTTTAAACTAGGATATGCAATATGCATACAGTGTAATTCACTAGAAATATGCTAAAACCATATTGTAGTTTATTTTTAAAAATACCTCGGCCAACTGCGCTCCCTGCCCATTTTTAAATGGCCCAAGGGCCGTAGTTTAGCCACCGCAGGCCTACAGTATTTCTTCCCTCAGTGGCAGTATATGTTTCATGCATTCATACACATATTAATTGATTGATTGAATGATTAATTAGTTCTCAGTCATATTATTGAATTGTATGTTGAACCTATCCACCATTGGCATCCAGCATAATACACAATATTCACTAGCTTTTCTCATATACTTGTCACAATTCAGGAACAGCAGGTTTGGACCCAAACACAGAAAACACTGATGGCAGCAGGTGATGTTAAACGATTTTTGATGAAAAATAAACTTACAGGATGCAGTCCAGAAACAGGCAAGCAACAGATGCAAATCCGAAAAAACAAACCAGGAACACTAAACCACTGGAAAACTAACTCTATTAAACAGGCAGGACTTCTTCACACAAGGAGAGATGACGAACTGACAACTGAAACAGGGTGAAGAACAAATGAAATGCATAGGGAACTAATTGTTCTGCCCTTGTCAAGGGTATGAGAGCGCAAGATAAGATCAAGGAAATGGAGATCAGAGGAGCGATGAGCAATGGATTGCTGCACACAGCGACCAATCCAACCGATTGCCAAACCTCAGATCCAGGATGAGCAATTGGGATTCGGTCCTGGCCGTGGAACAGTGGACCAGCTCTTGCAGCTCTACCCTTGCAGGACTGTTATGTTTTTTTATTTGAACAGGGACAATTCAAATTAACTTAATCAAACCCCCCAATAGGTTGAAAAGAATGGAGAAACCATGAGAGTGATGATATAATCTGTAAACCCTGATTAGAACATAATTAGCCTGACATCATTAGCCTATCACATTGGAATCTTTCAGAGAAGAACCGGTTAGTTTTGTGGCATGCTCTCAAAGCTGCTCCGCCAATGGCAGAGATCTTTGGTCGTAATCATAATCTGCATGTGGCAACTTGTGTCTACTGTGCTGAGTAGTTGTTTATATCTTCCCAGCAGATCAGCAATGTTAAAGCTCTGCAACCAATGACATGGGATTACCATGATTCTAATATGATATCTCAGAATATCTCAGGAATGTGTCACAAGTTTACTAAAGAAGGTCAACGTAAGGAAATCTGCAGGTCCTGATGCCATCTGTGGACGCACACTGCGTTACTGTGCCGAACAGCTCAGTGAGGTCTTTGCTTAACTCTTTCAGATGTGTGCTGAATGTGGCCATATACCCACAATCTGGAAAACGTCCACTATCATACCTATTCCTAGATCTAAAAATGCCAGGGAACTAAGTGACTTCAGACCAGTTGCACTTACATCCCTTGTTGTGAAGATTTTTGAAAAGGTCATAAAAGATATGGTGGCCTCCCTTATAGATGGCAAATTAGACCCCTTACAATTTGCTCACCAAAATGGCAAGGGTGTTGACGATGCACAACTTTTTATTCTGGATAGAGTGTTTAAGCACCTGGGGAAATCAAGGCTTTTACTTCTTACGAATAGAATCCAGCAGGTGTTGGTGAATGGACGTGTGTCCGGCACCGGGCTTTCAAGGACAGGCTCACCCCAGGGTTGTGTCCTGTCAGCTTTACTCTTTATAATGGACACAGACGGCTGCAGAACGTCACAGGAGGGCAGTTATATCGTAAGGACTTGGGCACAATTTGGGAGAAACAGGTAGCTGAGAAAGCAAAAAAAATCATCAGCCAACCAGATCACATTCTTTCGGCTGAATTCTCTCTGACACCTTCAGGCCGACGTTATAATGTGCCCTTAAGGAGAACAAATCGTTACTCCAAGTCCTTTATCCCTTTTGCTATTAAGCTGCTGAATACAGACCATACCCATTTTAAATGAATTCATTTTAAAGATATGTTTATTTTTATACTTATTTATTGTTTTTATTTTTTAGCTTTTATCGTTATACTCCTATGTATTTATATAGTTCTTATTGTAACTTGTCCCTCCAACTGCCCCGTGCCTTTAATATGTTTCCTTTGACGTAACTATTGGTTGTCTATTGTATGTATGGATATATGGACTGGGATCGCTACAAATGACCCTTGGGGGTAAATAAAGTTGTCCCCATCTGAATCTGAATGATTGTTGCCTCCTTTACCGGAGGTGGTGCGTGGTGGTATGTGTTAAGTGCATTAACACTAGGCAACCATTAGGCGTCATACTGGGTTCTGGCCGAGTATGACAACATCATTAGCATCAGCTTTATTAACAGCATCAACAGGAATTGGGGTGGACAGAAAACCTTGCCATTGCGTCGTGATTGGGCCCGGGAAATTGGAAATGGATGGATATTTCAGCAAACCAGCAACTATACAACCACCAGTATTTCTCTACATGATGCATTTTGCCAGTGGTGGAACATAACTTAGTACATTTACTCAAGAACTGTACTTAAGTACAATTATTAGGTACTTGTACTTGAGTATTTACATTTTATATTTACATTTAATATTGTACTTTTTTACTCCACTACATTTATTTGACAGCTTTAGTTACTTTGCATATTCAGATTATTAATAGAAAATTAAACATTATGATGTATTAATTTACCCAACAGTATATAAAGTACTTAAACTTAGCTCCATCTTTACCAGCTGCAACATTAAAGTGATGAACAAATGCATCATTAATTGTAATTCAATAATATATTATATATATTATGCCAAAATGGGCCATTCTGCATAATTTTGATATTTTAAGTATATTTTCATGCTCATACTTTTGTACTTTTACTTAAGTAAGGCTTTGAATACGGGACTTTTATCTGTAACAATGTATTTTTACACTGTAGTATTGCTACTTTTACTTAAGTTTATTTCATTCAAAGGGTCGTATTTTCAAAACAAACTTTATTTATAGCAGCAGTTGCATCAATTCATTTCAAATCAGTTGTAATGAAACATGAACTCTCTTTAAATAAGACCTTCATCAGCCTTATGTGAGTCTCACATGACTCTCATGCAATTTTGTCATTCATAAAATCATTCATGTATTTGTAATTTTCATTTACTGTGAGCTAGAGCCCTCTAGTGTTCACTGTGAACATGTACCAGTGTAAACTTTACTTTTAAAAGTCAGTCAAAGCATCAATATTCATCATGAAATGGGTACTCTGGATGGTCACTCCACCTGTGTTGAAACAACAACAAAAAGTGTTATCATGGTGAGCATGGTGATGATGACTTATTTGTGTTTGCATTATGCATTATAATGCAAACTACCACCTACCAATGTGCATAGATATTAAGTGCAGTATTAGGTTCAACTCACTTTGGATTAACTATTTTCTTATCAAAGCTTATACTCACATCAGCAGCTCCACAAAGCGGATGTTTTTGTTCAGGGTCTCAATGGCTTTCATTTCTTCCTCAGTGAGTGAAAAATCAAATATCTGGAACAATATATGATTTGTTTTTATTGAAATGATTGAATCAATACTGCATAAAATAGGAATTTTGGCACCATAACTTATTCTTATTGACAAAAGCCATGTACAGTATGTTGTATACATGCCATAATATGATAAAAAGCATTTAGGTAACCCCACCTGGAAGTTGTGTTTGATCCTCTCGGGGTTGAAGCTCTTGGGGATCACGACGACTCCTCTCTGGACATTGAAGCGCAGAGCCACCTGGGCAGTACTCTTGTTGTACTTTTGCCCGATGGATACAAGCAGCTCGTCCTCCAGCAGGGGAGGACATTTCACATTCACCCTAAAAAACAGAAGACACAGACAGAAGAAAATACAAATGATGCCTGAATAGAGACTTTTTAGTGAGTCTTTTTTAAAATGTAATATCCCTTAGTGTTGACGGTTTGATAACAATAATAATGTTGCAATGTCACATACAAGGCTGACATGTTGCACAGATAATTTTTAGGGCTGTCAATCGATTAAAATATTTAATCGCGATTAATCACAAATTAATCCCACATTTTTTTATCTGTTCAAAATGTACCTTAGAGGGACATTATTTAATAGTCCTATCAACATGGGAGTGGACAAATATGCTTGCTTTATGCAAACGTATGTATATATTTATTATTGGAAATCAATTAATAACACAAAACAATGACAGATATTGTCCAGAAACCCTCACAAGTACTGCATTTAGCATAAAAAATATGCTCAAATCATAACATGGCGAAATGCAGCCCAACAGGCAACAACAGCTGTCAGTGTGTCAGTGTGCTGACTTGACTATGACTTACCCCAAACTGCATGTGATTATCACAAAGTGGGCATGTCTGTAAAGGGGAGACTCGTGGGTACCCATAGAACCCATTTACATTCACATATCTGGAGGTCAAAGGTCAAGGGACCCCTTTGAAAATGGCCATGACAGTTTTTCCTCACCAAAATGTAGCACAAGTTTGGAGCATTATTTAACCTCCTTCACGACAAGCTAGTATGACATGGTTGGTACCGATGGATTCATCAGGTTTTCTAGTTTCATATGATGTCAGTATCTTCACTCTGAGCCCGCTACAACCTAAAAATCACAAGTAGTGTTAATGCATTAAAGAAATTAGTGGCGTTAAAATGAATTTGCCTTAACGCATTATTATCGCGTTAACTTTGAAAGCCCTTATATATTTTTTTATTTAATTTTGGACATATTCACTGCGCTGTTCAGTTTTGTTACCGAACATTAATTCCTCATCTTAAAACCTAATGAATCACCAGTGTTTCTCCTGCTTGTGTGTCACAGAGATTTTAGATTTTAGTGTCATGTGACGTCTAAAAATGCTCTTTTTTTCCCCCAAGTTTTTTCAACCCTCCATGAATACAATTCCAAGGGGGAACAATACATGTGCCAGCTGTCAGTGAAAAGTGCATATCTCTTAAAATCTACATACCAGGATGCTTCTCTGGATGAGCCAATCGGGCAGTAGCCAACAATCACAATGTCATTCTGACGACAGTACTCCAGAAGCTTGGGTTGGGTGAAATACGGATGGCATTCAACCTACAGGTACGTAAGAAGATAATAAATAATTGAAAAGAAAACTGACCCAAAGTGGTCTGCCATTACATTAGCGTCCTGCTCTTACCAGCCTGAATCAAATTGGATGGGAATGGAGAGGAAAGATCCACTCCTTTTAATACCATTAAAGTTAAAGAAAGATGTCTTTTGAGATAGTCTTTGACTATTTTGTGACAAGGAGTTTCATCTAAGTCTTGTGTTTTGAGTATGAAGGATACTAAATTTATATAAGCAACCAAAAGAATACATAACTATCCTGCATTCCTAAAGTATGAAAACTGCCTTCTTGGTAATAGCGTATAATAATACTGCTGTATAATATACCGCTGTACTTCTACGCTATCTCTGATGTCAGCGGGGACCTAAAGAGGCAATCACCTGGTTGGACACAGGTTTGTGTTTGAGGCCGGGTTTGTTCAGCAGCAGCTCCAGCTGTCTGCGATTGAAGTTGGAGACTCCCAGAGATTTAACCAATCCTGCGTCTTTGCAAGCCTCTAAAGCCTGTTGAGAAAAAAAACAAGATTTACATCCCCTTTAAAGACTGATAGTGATTATCTTTACAGACTTACTGAGACAGTGGAGACAAATACACAGCGAGGAGGAAAAAACAGATCTTTGAACAGAGCTTTATGACACCGTCCTTGATGGTTTCTGATGCTGCAGCAGAGAATGTTCTGGCAGCAACGTATGAACAAGTATGAAGGAATATCACATGTGGTTTCTCTTGATTCATTATTTTAATGTTAGCACTGTCATACTTTTCTGGGAAAACATTCACTAAAATGCACTGAAAAAATTTGCAATTCAAGTTGGAGAAGGGGAAACCGATTCTATGTAGAACACCTGAATTAAATGAAGCGTCATCGTATTCTCAACCTTTTCATAACCATACACTCTCTTCTTATCTCATATTCAACTAATCATTGAATCGGATCTTGCCTTAGTACACTTCAGATCGAACGGAAGCATCACGCGTTCCTCTGCACAGAAAGTCATCACGACCTTCACACAAATAACAGCAGACAGCAGATCCTCTATATTCATGCATATAACTATATTCATGCATATAACTATATCCATGCATATAACTGGTGGTGTTCAGTTAGCTGCTGCATTGCTGCTAATCGTCCCTCTATTTTATCTGGGTTCTGTTACAGCTGACCTCGGCATTTATCAAATCATCTGTTCAGATTAATTCATTCAGATCATTACAATCAATTCATTACCTTTGAATACTCCTACACTCTTTTATTATCTTATATCAGCTATTTCCATTATTCACAGCTAAGGTAATTATTCTTATTCACTCTCTAGTACTCATCATCACCCATCCTATGTGTCTGTACAATCATGTCTCTGTCATGTCCTGTTGTTTTTATATTGTTTTATCTGTCAATGTTTTAATTGATCTTTGTAAGCTGTCCTTGGGTGTCCAGAAAGGCGCCACTAAATAAAATGTATTATTATTATTATTATTATTATTATTATTATTATTATTATATGCTGGTCTATTATGACCTCTCTATTGCTCTGGTCTATCGTGACCTCTCTAATGTTCTGGCTACCGTGACCTCTCTAATGCTCTGGTCTTAGTCTGTTTATACCTCCTACGTTCGCCCCGATGTCAACACCATCCTTGCAAATCAAAGATCATTAAAACCTTGATTTCGGTAAGTCATTCATATAACTGGTGGTGGTGGTTATTTATTTTAATATGCTTTCTTCAAATACTATACTTCATCTCTCAGGACTACGGCTACACTGGCACCACCTTATTCAAACTATTTCACTCGTTTCATTAATCACACTATGCAATGTTTATTTAACACTAGAACGGCCTTCGTCCCAAAAAGGTCCGAGACTCACGTGTCTCATGGTCAGCATGACTTGCGATCCAAGCGGCTCTCATAATCAACATGACCTTTGTCCCAAAAAGGTCCGAGACTCACGTGTCTCATGGTCAGCATGACTGGCGTTTCAACATGGTCCACTAGGCCTTCAAATTTAAATGGTCTATCGAGATCTCACATTACACTAGTCTTATTCAACATCATTCATAGTAGGCTAACGTGCCTTCATAATTTAATTGCTATCATGTACTGTATATCATTAACCCACTTATTACACTCGCATGCGACCTTATATTGCACGGTCTTTCTCAACTCCACTCTAGCACTGTTCTTAGGTTAACACAATCACCTGGTCTTGATATTATATCCATATCATGTTCTATCTTTACCTCATACCTTGTGAGTTATAATTTTTTTTTTCCTAATTAACTTTATTCTGCTTAATTTTCCCAGATGCTGTAAGGTAAGGAGGTGTGCACGTCTTAACCTCATATTCATAGGCAATAAATCAATGTATTTATTCCATGTTTCTTTGGGGGAATATTTCTACATCCTACTACAGCTTCACTTCCCCTTCATTATTTCACATCGGGTCTAAATCGCCAAAGACTGTTACTATTCATAATTTGTGCACTTTGTAATAAATCGTCATTCAATTCATACGAGTCTTTCCTGTTTGAAATTACATTACACTGACTTGACATATTATTATTATTAGACACTGAGACGCTATTATATTCAGCTTGTTAAGACTGTGGTTGCATCTGAAATTCCACACCAACATGCTATTTAGTACGCTAAAACAGTACTTGAGATATTTTAGTATGTCCGAAACCTTAGTATGAAACCAATAGTACGCAAATTGCATACTATTTACAGTATGCAACGCTGGACACTACGGCAGCATGAATATCCCACAATGTAATGTGGTAGTGCCGACAACTTTCATAACAGACGTTGACGGATAACATCAATAACGCTTCAATTCAACTGTATAAGATTTCACTTTGCTAGGTGTAATATATATTTTAAATGAATTTATTTCATTCTCACAAACCATCGTTTTAGTCATGAGGTTGGCACGGGTTACCATGGTTACACTTCTCCAATCGGTAAGGAGACTCTCAATAAGTGACCATGTAAACTACTGCTCAGCACGCTACTGTTTATACACACTCAAGTATGTTGAACGTTAGTACACCTATTGAGTATGTAGTGCATAGTTTGCGATTTCGGATGGAGCTTCTGTCTGTAGACCTTTTCCTTGCCATTCTGTTGCTAGGGCAACATCTTTGGTCCAAGTTTACTTCCTGTCAGCTACTGCATTAACAAACATTGCAACAGGAAATAAAAAAGGGTCCCATTTAGAATGTTAATGTTTAAAGGTCTGTATTTTCAACTCTAGACTCAAGTTACTGGTAGTGTTGATGTGTATTTCATAGTACTGAATAGCGTTTTTAACATTTTGTCTGTCCTCACTAACATAAATGCACATACACTATATCTATAACTGGTTTTGATGTCATTTATGTTTCTAAGTTATACCTGCGTAAACATGTGAAGCAAAAGTGAAAGAAAAAAAAGCGTAAATACAATAAGAGAGAAAGCAATATGTCATGAAAAGAACATATCCAGTCATTACAGACAACAGGGAGGAGAAGAGCAAAGTCATGAAATAGTAGGACCATCCATTTGGGAACTCAATAGAACTCACCTCCCATGTTGCACACACATCTGTATGGTGGTAGATGTATTTTCCATCCTGGTCTTTTGGATAGAATTCATTTCCGGGCTAAAATTTAAGCACAATTCAATAATTTGCATTTACACGTATGTGGCATAATCTAGTAATGTACTGTAGAAGTACTGTACAAAGTGAAGTGAATTTTGGTTAATTTTACAACTCATACAAATATCCGACTATGACCACTTATGCCAAATGTAACACGTGTTTTGAAGCTACCACTCATAAATATATCTGTTTAATGAAATGATCTTGCTATCTTAGTGCATATTGATGAACTCTGAAACATCAGATTGTGAACAGTCGTGTAGATGTTTGTACCGACATAATTCTATTCTTTCTTTTATTACAAATAGTTTGTAATCAGCACATTTGTTTTGACTGAAGTATTTTATTACTACAAACCATCCTGTTTGACAGAGTAAATCAATAAGAGCATGATAGAAACCATACACTACCGGCGCGGCATATCTAAAGGGGCAATGTTCAGACACTTAATGGCTCACTGATAAGTGAACTGCAGTCTGTTTGTGTACTAACCTTGAAGGCCATAGGAAGCTCAACGATGTACAGGTCCACATAGTCTAGTTTTAAGGCTTTCAGCGTCCTCTCCAAGGCCGGTCTCACCAACTCTGGCGGGTGAAATGTGTTCCAGAGCTGAGGAAGATAACACAGAACTAATTAGAAAGCATTCAGTCTAATTAAGATGAATAAAACACCTGATGTATGAAGGAACTTATTACCTTTCCGCAGTAAAAGATGTCCTCTCTTCTAACGGTTCCATCAGCAATCTTGTCTCTAATGGCTCGACCAACTTCGTGCTCATTGAAATACACCAATGCCCCATCAAAGTGCCGGTAACCCGCATCTATGGCCAGCTTGACACACTTGAGTGCTGTGTCTTTGGGTGTCTATCGTAAATACACAGAAAATATAAATATGAATTGACCTGGTGTAGATTGGAGTCTGTGTTAATATACATTCCCGTTTGAATTATCAATGAATCATCACATTTTGCGGTTAGTATTTATCCAGTCACTGCAAGCAATAAACACAGGCACTCCTATGTTATGGAGAGACCTCTGGCTGAAGCAGTCATTAACAAGCCTTATTGCTCACAGGCAAATCTAGAAGATTATATTCTTCTCACCGTTCGAGGGTCCCCATAGGTGCCCAATCCCAGCAGAGGAATCCGGTTCCCGTCGCTGAGAGGGATACTGTGGCTCTCTGCTGTCAGATTCATGTGTGTGGAGAAGTGGATCAACTGGAGTGCCAGCCTGCGTGCATATTGGGTAATTTATCTATGATGGAGTTTTGAACCTTGAGCCCTGGTGTTTATCTTAAGCTAGTGGCTTCTCACTGAGGGCATTTACGTCGAACCCAAACAGGTGGACCTGATATGATTTGTGGAACATTGTGCTGTTTGACAGGTTTTAACTTAACCTTTATTACATTCGTCATATACATATGGGTACAAACCTCTGCAGCATCTTTAGTAGCAGTGGGCTGCTGTGAACTTGGGGTTCAGTGTCTCGCTCACGGACACTTGCAGACAGTATGGAGTCAGGGATCGAACTGACAACCTTGTAGTTAAAAGACGACTGGCTCTACCCCCTAAGTCAAACTTTTAAGAGCCAGGGACCCCTTATAGGGTAGAACATTTTCCAAGGACGCCCTCATAATCGTAACACTGATTATGCTCACTACCATTTTTACTCTTAGATGCTATTGGAACTATTTGTATTCTAAAACGTTTCAATCTAAATACTTCAGACCTGTTTCATACTGTAGTAATAAACAGAAACACTTCAATTCAAATCATGTTAACACACCTTATATACTTTTAAACAGAGGGACTCTTTATTCATATTGCATTTGGACTCAACTTCACAGCATTTTTATTTTTCAAATAATTGTGCTTAAAAGCTTTCAGAAAATGAACAGTATAGCAAGACTGTCATAGTCCTAATAAATCCAGATATTTAAAAAATGTCCGAAACAAAAGATCTAAAAAATGCCCGAAAAAAAGTCTGAAAAATGTCTGAAACAAAAGATCTGAAAAATGTCCGAAAGAAAAGTCTGAAAAAAAAGACCCGAAAAAAAATCAGAAAAAATTTCCAAAACAAAAGTCTGAAAAAAAAAGATCTGAAAAATGTCAGACAAAAAAGTCTAAAAAACAAATCTAAAAAATGCCTGAAAAAAAAGTCTCAAAAATGTCAGAAACAAAGGATCTGAAAAAAGTCTGAAAAAAAAAATCAGAAAAAATGTCCGAAACAAAAAGGTATGAAAAATGGCAAACAAAGTCTGAATAAAAAGATCTGAAAAATGTCCGAAACAAAAGGTCTGAAAAATGTCAAAAAAAAGTCTGAAAAAAAAGTCTGAAAAATGTTCGAAACTAAAGATCTGAAAAAAGTCTGAAAAATGTTGGACGAAAAAGTTTGAAAAAAAAGATCTGAAAAAATGTCTGAAAGATTTCCGAAATAAAAGATCTGAAAAATATTGGACAAAAAAGTCAGAAAAAAAAGTCAGAAAAAAAAGTCAGAAACAAAAGGTCTGAAAAATGGCAAAAAAAATTCTGAAAAAAAAGATCTGAAAATTATCGGACAAAAAAGTCTGAAAAAAAAGTCTGAAAAATGTCCGAAACTGAAGATCTGAAAAAAGATCTGAAAAAATGTCTGAAAAATGTTGGACAACAAAGTTTGAAAAAAAAGATCTGAAAAAATTCAAAAAAAAAAAGATCTGGAAAATTCTGAAAAAAAAAGATCTGAAAAATGTCAGACAAAAAAGTCTGAAAAAAAAGATCTGAAAAATATCGGACAAAAAAGTCTGAAATAAGAGATCCGAAAAATGTCTGAAAAAAAAGATCTGAAAATTATCGGACAAAAAAGTCTGAAAAAAAAGTCTGAAAAATGTCCGAAACTAAAGATCTGAAAAATTTCAGAAATAAAAGATCTGAAAAATGTCGGACAAAAAAGTCTGAAAAATGTCCGAAATTAAAGATCTGAAAAATTTCAGAAATAAAAGATCTGAAAAATGTCGGACAAAAAAGTTTGAAAAAAAAGTCTGAAAAATATTGGACAAAAAAGTCTGAAAACAAAGATCTGAAAAAATGTCCGAAAAAAAATTCCGAAATAAAAGATCTGGAAAATGTCGGACAAAAAAGTCAGAAAAAAAAGTTTCGGAAAAATATCTGAAAAAAAAATATCTGAAAAAATGTCCGAAAAAAATATCTGAATAAAAAGTCTGAAAAATGTCCGAAACTAAAGATCTGAAAAATTTCCGAAAAATAAATATCTGAAAAATATCTGAAAAAAAATATCTGAAAAAATGTCCTAAAAAAATATCTGAAAAAAAAATATCTGAAAAATGTGAAAAAAAAAGTTTCTGAAAAAAAAGAAAAAAAGATCTGAAAAAAAAGATCTGGAAAAAAAGATCTGAAAAAAGTCTGAAAAAAAAAATCAAAAAAAAATGTCCGAAAAAAAAGTCTGAAAAAAAAGATCTGAAAATTATTGGACAAAATAGTCTGAATAAAAAGTCTGAAAAATGTCCGTGTTGCAAGGTGAGGTGCAGGAGAGCAAGGTGAAAAGTCACGAAGAGAAATCATCACACTGGCAGGTAAGTATGCTTGAAAAATAAGGCAGACTTTTATTTTCAGTCTGTAACAATTCCATCAAACAAAGGAAAAATACATGGAGGTAAAAACCCTCTGCATTCTGTTACACAGCTCACCACGGGGCTGAGGCTGGTGCTGCTCTTTTTACCACTCTCCTCCCCCAAACTCTACTTTCACACACGGTCATATAACCTAACAGCCCGCCTTTCCAGTTCAAACTGGCTTATCAGGCGAGTGCTGCCATCAGCTCAGACTGGAGACACCTGCAGTGAGAACCTGGGAAATCAGAGCACACCTGATTACACTTGAAGCCACTCAGTCCCCGTCAGTCAATTAACCCCTTAACTACCCATATAAGGAAAAACAAAGATAACTGTGATCAACCCCACTTGGCTTTACCAAACAGTTAGTGAGGGAGTTGTTGCTTCCTCACAGTCTGAAAAAAAGATCTGAAAAAAAAAAATATAGGACAAAAAAGTAAAAAAAAAAAGTCTGAAGAATGTCGGACAAAAAAGTCTGTAAAAAAAGATCTGAAAAATATAGGACAAAAACGTCTAAAAAAAAATCAAAAAAATGCCTGAAAAAAAAGTCTGAAAAATGTACGAAACAAAAGATCTGAAAAATGTCCGAAAAAAAAGTCCAACACAAAATATCTGAAAAATATAGGACAAAAAAGTAAAAAAAAAAAGATCTGAAAAATGTCGGACAAAAAAGTCTGAAAAAAAGATCTGAAAAAATGTTCGAAAAAAAAGTCTGAAAAATGTCCGAAAAAAAAGATTTGAAAAAAATGGGACAAAAAAGTCTGAAAAAAGTCCGAAACAAAAGGTCTGAAAATTTTTTAAAAAAAGTCTGAAAAAAAAGATCTGAAAAATATCCAACAAAAAAGTCTGAAAAAAGGATCTTAAAAATATCGGACAAAAAAGTTGGAAAAAAAAGATCTGAAAAATGTCTGGAAAAAAAGATCTGAAAAAATGTCCGAAAAAAAAGTCTGAAAACGTCCGAAACAAAAGGTCTGAAAAATGGCAAAAACAAGTGTAAGACAAAAAAGTCTGAAAAAAAGATCTGAAAAATGTCAGACAAAAAAGACAAAAAAAAAATGCCTTAAAAAAAAGTCTGAAGAATGTCAGACAAAAAAGTCTGTAAAAAAAGATCTGAAAAATATAGGACAAAAACGTCTAAAAAAAAATCAAAAAAAATGCCTGAAAAAAAAGTCTGAAAAATGAACGAAACAAAAGATCTGAAAAATGTCCGAAACAAAAGTCCGAAACAAAATACCTGAAAAATATAGGACAAAAATGTCGGACAAAAAAGTCTGAAAAAAAGATCTGAAAAATGTCAGACAAAAAAGTCTGAAAAATGTCCGAAACAAAAGGTCTGAAAAATGTCCGAAAAAAGAGATAAAAAAAACGTATGAAAAAAAAGTTCTAAAAGAAATCCTGCAAAAAAAGATCTGAAAAATGTCGGACAAAAAACATCTGAAAAATGTCGGACAAAAAAGTCTGAAAAAAAAGATCTGAAATTTTTTTCGAAAAAGAAGTCTGAAAAATGTCCGAAACAAAAGGTCTAAAAAATTGAAAAAAAAGTCTGAAAAAATGTAAAATATAGGACAAAAAAGTTGGAAAAAAAAGATCTGAAAAATGTCCGAAAAAAAAGTCTGAAAACGTCCGAAACAAAAGATCAGAAAAATGGCGAAAAAAAAGTTTGAAAAAAAAGTCTGAAAAATGTCGGACAAAAGGGTCTGAAAAAAAAGATCTGAAAAATGTCGGACAAAAAAGTCTGAAAAAAAAAGATCTGAAAAATGTCCGAAAAAAAAGTCTGAAAAATGTCCGACAAAAAATGTCCGAAACAAAAGATCTGAAAAATGTCATACAAAAAAGTCTGAAAAAAAAGATCTGAAAAATGTCGGACAAAAAAGGTCCGAAAAAAAGATCTGAAAAAATGTTCGAAAAAAAAGATCTGAAAAATGACCAGTTCCAGTAAGTGCTTCAACTTAAAAAAAATATGGGCTAACATGGGTGGGAGTAATGGACACAATATGCTGGTTTTATTGGCGCAACTGGTCCTATCTGTAGATATGCACGTTTTAATGAGACAGCATAATTTTATAATTTACCAAATTATTTTTTCGGACCCCCTGACAGAGTGCCACGGAGCCCTGAGGGTCCCCAGACCACACTTTGAGAATCACTGCCCTAAACTACAACCGTCTTTTTTATTTTTATTTACTTATTTATATATTTTTGTTGTTGTTTTAAACAGTGTTTCCCACACATGAGGGAAAATTATGAAATCAAAGGGTTAATTCCACCAGTAATCTGACATTTTCACCTCCCTCTTAATCATAATCTCATGTAAATATTATATTATCTGTTATTTTAACAGATCACTTATTTTGTGATGATCACCATGGATGTGATACTGCAGCATTACTTCATTACACATTAAAAAAAAACTTACCCAATCAATTATTGTGTTTTGTAGTAACTTGTAGTGCTACGCCATTACAATGCCAATACGTTTGTAATAAATGTAATAAATAATATTTTGTATTTATATGATTTTATTTTTCTTAGATTTTAAGTTCTGGGTGTTAATTATTTTTTATCACGCTTTTATTGGAAAGCACTTTGTAACCTTGTTTTGAAAGGTGCTATATAAATAAAATTATTATAATAATAATTATTATTATTATTGTTATTACAATGCCAAAACATTTGTAATAAATGGAATTTAAGTTTTGCAGTATAGTTTACCACCTTCAGGCATATAGAGTACGCTGATATAAATATATTTTTTAAGACTAATGAATATATTATTAATTAATGGCCCTTAAGGAATTGAAACATTTTAAATTAATTATTTTATGATCTCTTCTACACATTCAGTTTCACAGAAGAAGTGCTGCTACTTGTATGAAGAGTAACGTTTCCAGAAATGTAACGTGGTATACTGTTAAGTATCCTAATGATATTTATTTAAAAAAAAATAATACAACCTTAACTACACTGTAAAAAAAAGCAGGGGCGCCAAAAAATGTCTGTTAAAAAAATAAAAATACTGTCCGTTAATTAACATAAATAAACTGTAAAAAAAACCCCAGTAATTATCTTTATATAATTAGCCTTTGTTACTGTAATTTTACAAGAAATATTTTACTTTTAACATATATTTATTGTTAGAATAGTTATACACCGTAAATATAAGACCATTTACAAATAAATCACAAATGAAACATGTATTTTTATGTTGCAAAAGCCCAAATTTACATTAACTCTCAGAAGTTTTGCAAAAAAAATCTGTATTTTTTCAAGAAATATTTTTGGAATTCTATGAAATCCTTTTCTTCTAACATAAATTAATTGTTAAAATAGAGTCATAAACATCTAAAAAACTGAATAATTATCTTTAAAAATTATCAAGAAAAGCTTAAATACAGATAATTACGATTGTGATTACGAAAAATACTGTAAATCTAAGACCATTTACATATAAATCACAAATGAAACATGTAATTTTTACATTTGTTTCTGTCATTTTGAAATACAGACAAAAAATGTAAAATTTCTTGAAAAAAACTGTAAATAAATGTTTTGTTTTTTTACAGTGTAATGATATTTATTTAAAAAAAAAATGTAACGTACTCACTTTGAGAGTAACAAACATGATGTCTGACAGGTGGAGTTTCTCCTCCATCACTCAGCTATAGTCTTCCTCTTATAAGAGCGCGCGCTGTTTGACCCCACCCCTCTCGTGCCGCAACGAGCGCGTGCGGTGCAATATGAGCAACATCCCTCATCTTATCATCTCTCAACATCTGGACGGAACGACCCCCCATCACGAGGAGGTATTGTCTTCCATCTGTCGGACTATACTCCAGTCGATGTTATTGTCGTTTTACTACAGAGGTACCATGATGTTGTTGCCATGTCAACAGCTCTGTGTTTACAAAGGGATGGAGAGGATGAGAGGGATGCAACCGTGAGAAGATGCTCTCATCGCGGAGTGTGTAGGAGGAGGAAAAGCCTGGTCTTCTGCTCACGTGTGGGTTCATCTCTTAGGCTGTGTGCACAGTTAGATTTAAAACCCTCAGATGGATGGACGCGCAGAGACAGAGGATGCTGCTGCTGCTGCTGTCGTCGTTGAGAACGAAGCTGAGAGCACGCAAGTGCGAGAGGAGAAGTCCACCGCATCCGGACACAATTACCTGGACACTTGCCCCGTTTGCTTCCTGAACTTTCACAGTCGAGAGCCCAAACTCCTGCCGTGTCTGCACTCCTTCTGCAAGAAATGTTTGCCATCACCCTCCAGGAATCTGGCCATGAAGGAGCCGCCAAACTCCCAGCAGGAAGACAGCGAGACCAAACCACGTGAGTCACTTTGTTTACAAACAATGACCATCTTTTTTAACCTTTATTTAACCAGGTTAGTCCCATTGAGATTACAAGAACCTCTTTTCCAAAGGGAGACCTGCACTGTTCAGAATGTCCCAGTCAAATAACAGTAAAGAACTGGCAGCAGGGTTGCCCTTATGTTACTGTAAAATTAACATTATTATACTGTCGCTGAAATTTACAGCTTTGAAATACAGTTTGAACTGTTTTTTTTTTTAATCATTTCACAGTATTTTACAGTTAATTTACTGTTTAAAGATACATTATATAGCTGTTTTTCACCTTTCTTTTAGATTATCTTACTGATTTGTTTTAATGCACTATTTAAGTTGTATTTTTTACATACATTTTAATAAACATTATTTTTTGTCTAGATGAATAGATGAAAAATACAGTTTGAACTGTTTTTTTTATTAATTTCACAGTATTTTACAGTTAATTTACTGTTTAAAGATACATTATATAGCTGTTTTTCACCTGTCTTTTACATTATCTTACTGATTTGTTTTAATGCACTATTTATTTTTTACATACATTTTAATAAACATTATTTTTTGCCTAGATGAATAGACTTAGCAGGTTACAGACATAGGAATAGTCACACTAAATATAGTTAAAGGCACTTGTTAGGAAAAAGGTTATAATAGACTTGTTGACACTTTTCCCAAAATGTGTGTCTCTAGCTGGCTACAAGCACAGAATGCAAACCAGAATAACATGTGAGTGAAGAACAATAAAGCTAATTCACTGATTTTACAATCATGTACAATGTGCAAGCCTCACATGAGCAGATCAGGTCCCAGAATTAAAAAAATACTGCATGAAACTGTTACTGATGATACTTTAGACAGTTGATCAGCAGTAAAGTGATGTTTTTTAAGAATGCATTATAGCTCAGTTAAAAGACGGCCTATGAGCGTAATTTAACAGGTTTTCTTTTGTATTAACAGTAAAGCACTGTTTTTAGCAATAACAGGTTAATACTGTATACTAGCATTTTTTTACAGTGTGGCCAAGACGGTCAGCAGCAAGAACACAAAGTTGCAGACAGAGACACAAATAGAGACAAAATACAGTTCACAAACACTAAAAGCACTAAAAATTTGCATTCAAAGAGAACTATCTAAAGACAAATGGGGGGACAAAAAGGAACTCTTCTGGGAGTCAGCTGTACATCAAGGGGGCTAAAAACATTGGCATGCCATAAAGTCTGCTTCTAAAGCCTTCATTTTAGATTTAAAAATGTTTAATGATACCAGCTCCTTGATTTTTAGGTCATTTTGGAGCAAATTCCAGGCTGAGGGTGCAGAATATGCAAAAGCCCTTTCCCCAATTTTTGTCCAAGCTTTTGGGACAGAGAGCACAAAACCATGGATCGATTATAAAGGTTTCTCACCTTCCCTGCATGCAAGGAAGTGGAAATCCATTGTGGCTCTATGAGGCTGGTTAAGTGCATGCATTTGGACTGCTTTATGACCATATGGTGTCATGTCAAAAAAGCACATATAACATTTCAGATTTGACTGATTTACAGCAGCATGTGTGCTTCTGTTTCGTTCCAGTGAATGTGATCCGCTGTCCGGTGTGCAGGCAGGAGTGTATGGAGGTAGATGTGATGGAGAACGTCTTTGTGAAGGACTCAGTTGAGGCTCCCAGCAGCACAGTGGAGAGGACGGTCCAGGTCAGTGACAACACGCGTTACCATATGGGGGCAGCCTTGTAACTAGTTTGTATTAAGGTGATCAGATCCCAACAAATCACATGTGGGACAAAGAGTATGTTTGTGTGGGAGAATGTGGGACACGTTATCAAGGCTGAGAGGTCGTCTACAATTTTGATATAATGTCTAACTTGAAAAATAAACATTTGTATTCCGCCCCTTACCTCGTAGCATCTCTATACTTTGCCCAAATTGATCGCCACATCTCTTTTTGAGACAAACGTTTCTTGAGAGACTCTCATGTACTGTGTCGCTTCATGTCGTATTCCTGCCCGTGTGAAATTGAAAAATAACTGGCAAATTTCGCAAAAAAAATTTCCATCACTAAATCTGAGTTTGTGACTTGCAATTTTCCCCGGCATAGCGTAGCAAAGACGGTTACAGCTCAACCTGCACTTGATCCAGATGTGCGCAGTTTGATTGACATGGAACACAGCCCCCGTGATGACAGCCTCTTTCCCTGCTTTCCTCACAATCGTTGGATAAAAGCCAGATGTTAGAAAAGAGTCCGTCCTGAAGTGGTTTGACTCTTGAAAACTTGAGCCAATGAAAATGCGGGACATCGTCTCAATATGTGGGACAACATCACCTGGGATAAAAATGTGGTGCAGTCCCTCGTAAAGTGGGAAACCTGGTCCCCCTAGTTTGTATGGTTGTGTGCTCTGAGGGTTCGAACTGGGAAAACATCTGGCTGCTTGGATATATGTCTTTTGTCCACTCTTACATTGTTTTTGCCGATTAGATCTAATTTAATTTGCTTGATCAAACAACACCAACATCTTGTTATACCTCCACATCCTAATATCAGCCTCTAATGCTTTGTCTCATCCACCTGCAGCTCTGTATGACCTGCGATGACAACACCGAGGCTGCCGGGTTTTGTGCGGACTGCGTCGAGTACCTCTGTACCACCTGTGTGGAGGCTCACCAGAGAGTCAAGTTTACCAAAGACCACACCATCAGACAGAAGGCAGAAGTATCACAAGGTATTCTGATCAATGTCCTCATCTTGGTTTTCTTCTTCTGCGTGGTGGTTTCCATGACAAAGGAAAAAGCTGTTATGGGATCAGTGCTGCAGATGTCACACTTTGCTCTGGGTTTAGTGTAGATCTGATAACAGATTTTAGTGGTAAATGCATCAGGAAATCACCTATGAAATTTTGACACTTGGTTTTACAGCAATATTTAGCATTCTTACATTTTTGACGACTACTACCATTGTTTTAAATAAAGTTTAGAGTATTTTTAATGGTTCAAATGATAAATATAAATTTTTACATAGAAATTGCTGATCTTACGCAGTTGTAATGCCATTTTGTGGTACTGTGAGCAAATTAAAACTTCTCAAACAGTTAAATAATGGAACACATTGCTCATGAAGTGCGGAGCAGTAGTGCAAGCAGACCTCAGAGGTTTTGCAGAACTTTTACAAGCAGCTTCATTTGCAAAATGAGTGCTGAGCTGTCAACTGGGAAGCAAGCCGGCATAGGTAAATACAAATTATTCAGTGTTCAGGCAAACACGAGGATTAGACTGACTGAAACAAGATACCGGCCGTAGCGCTAGTACCATGTTGACTAACTGAACCATCTGGCGAACAATGGAGTGTCGGGCCGGGGTAGATATATACTGCAGGAGTGTGATTAGTGGAAGGGTCTCAGGTGTTTCAGGTTGATTGGCAGCAGGTGTGAGATGGAGTGCCACGCCCACACACACACAACAACAGAGAGAGAGTACAAAACACTAGGAATAAAGGAGCGGCACAGCCGGACCATGACGTTATTATCAAGGGCGTCAAATGTTAGACCAGAAGTTACTTTCCAATTTCCCAGAGTGAAGTTGCCTAATGATGAACTGATTCTGTTGTTTCCTAGAGGTCCAGGGTGTGTCGGCTCACAGGCCGATGTTCTGTGACATCCACAAACAAGAGCCGCTGAAGCTGTTCTGTGAGACCTGTGACCTGCTAACCTGTCGTGACTGCCAGCTAGTAAAGCACAAGGACCACAAGTACAGTCACAATTTACAATATAACATAATATACTCATATCCGACAGGTTCTCATCCCAACTCGTCACATACTGACACTTTGTCAGAACCCTCGGCGTCACTCTTTTCGGTCGCAGTAAACACGTGCGTAATGTTGTGAATGCAAAAACACTTGCTTAGGTTTAGGCAATAAAACCAGTATAGTTAGGTTTAGGAAAAAAATACATGGTTGGGTTTAAAACTACTACATTTGTACAGTGAAAATGAAACTGAACGTTACGAACACGGGACATGAACAAACAGCTGATTGTAACGTGACACACAGGACACAAACAGCACATGGTGTGTGTCTTTTTGCTCTTACGTCACCTCACTCCCGGCGCACTTTCATTGAGCGTTTACATTTTAGTAAATGGAAAGCCTCTCATACCGACGCTAAAGGGTGTGACGGCCGTGACAAAGCATCAGTATTTGACGCTCTTGGAATGAGAACGTGCTGTCATATCATATAAAGTTTCACACACACCTGTGTATACGTTTCAGTTTTGTTTGACATTACAACCATATTTCAACGTTATTGTTATTGTGCAGGAGTGCTGCTGTACATCCCATCATCCGTTATCAGCCAGTTGAGAACGTTCACTTTTTATATCGCATCCGCTGACTTAATGTTCTCTTTGGAGTATAGTTACCAGTTCCTTGAAGATGCTTATAAAAACCACAAACAGCACATGGAGAGCATGACCCATCAGCTGCAGGAGAAACAGAAACTCATTGAAGAGGTATCAAACTCCATAAACAATGGGTATGTATTAGATTACATAATGTCAAGTACGCAAAGTATACAAAAGTTGTACGCACTCGTAGTTCATAGAACTGTTTAGATAAAAGCAGTTTTGCTCTTCCACATGACCTCTTCATGAACAATAACTGTTTATGGATGACACATCTCTCTCCATGATGTGTGCTTTTCAGGCTTCTTCAGGTTGATCAGAACCGTACGTCTGTTCATAACGAAATAAAGAAATCCATCTGCAGTTTGATTCTGGAGATAAACAAGAAGGGCAAGATGCTAGTTAATCAACTTGAGGTATGACAGAAGCTTTTGGATATATATTACAAATAGAACAACACAGTGTTGTTTCTCAGTTACATGCTGTAGACCTGTAACTTGCTGTGAAGAACATTACTTGCATGCAAACTGAGTTGACTGCCTGTCTCCCCCCCCCCAGGCCACAGAGCGCATACCCTCAAGCTGTTTGAACACTGCAGATGTTCACTTATTCATGTTTTCCAGGCTGTAACAAAGGACCACGAGAGCGTCCTGCGAAAACAGCAGGAAGACATCGGCTATCTGTCCAGACACCTGGACCATGTCATCAACTTCACCAAATGGGCCACGGCCAGGAATGGAGGCACGGCCCTCTTGTACTGTAAACGTTTGGTAAGACTGATCATTTATCCGCTGTCTCATTACGGTCTTGTTTTCCCAACATCAACAGGATTGTATCTATCTTGGACGTGATGAAGTGGGAACATATGCCTTTTGTAACACACACTTACGCCCTCCTCTAAAAATTATTAATAACGTCCCTTCTGTTGCAGATTCTGTTTCAGATTGGAAACCTCCTGCGGGCAAAATGCAGTTCCTCGTTTATACCTCAGAGCACTGCACGCTTCCAGAGCCGATCCTCTTATTGGGCCTCAAATGTTGATCTGGGTAAGACATAAATATCTCTGTTGTAGAAGCTAATCTAGGACCCTGAGAATGGTTTTATTTTAGTCTGGACACTGTTTTTTATTTGGCATTTTCTCTGATGTAGCTTTAAACCTCACCCATAATTTTACTGTAGTGTATTACGGGCTAATTCTAAGAATAGGCCCGCTGTTGAACTGGTCAACTGCCACTCAGTCTAATGCCACAAGATAAAGGCCACACTGACCACAAACGTTCCAACTTCATGTAAGGTGACTCTCAATGGACTTATTAAACTAGCATGATAGCATTAATGTTGCAAACCTTGCAGAAAGTGCATAAAGCTAGTGCTAGTTCCAACGCTCACATGCCTTTTGTCATGATTATTTGTCACTCAAGAGCCTCCTGTTTCACTCGAAAAACTCAATGATTCAATAGTAATACTCTGGTGTTGTCAATTTTTTGAGTGCACAAAGGCCAATTGCTGGGGCAGCAAGGCCATCAAACGATTTTAAGTCCAAAGAAATAATGAATTTAAATTAAGGGCTAAGGATGATTTTATTTTTAATACATTATATAGCTATTAGTGGTTTCAGAAGATGAGCGTTTTGCATGCCCGATTTTGTTGACTTGCAGGTTTTGTTGATTTGGTCTTTATTCCTGGATATTTGCATATTTCTACCATAGCCTAAGTAGACTAAGTATACATAGTTAAATTGTTTCTTTTTTGTCTGTTTTAAATCATGTTTTTTTGTTGTTATTTCCTACTTTGTCGTGCTATAGCCCACTGTCTAGACACCGCACAAGAAGATGTTTTTTTCCACCACAAACCAGTCCCTCTGTTCCAAAATTCAATTTTTTTTTAATTATTGCTTGCGCACAGGGATTGGGTTTGTCATCTCTTCATGCAAATCCCACCACTTACCAGAGATTTGTTAGTTCCCCCTTGTCATTTGGATGAAGTATGCTGAATTGGTTCAGACGGCGCATAAAGATTCACAGGGTTCGGAGCTTAACGGGGGCCCAGAACGCTGGGCAGCTCATTCGAGGCTGACAATTGCAATGAAATATTTTTCTTCAAAGAGTCAGCCAACAGAAAATGAACGGCAAACATTTTGACTGCCAATTCATTGTTTAAGTCAAACCGAGTTTGGTTTTAGCAAGCAGAAATCACAATATGTTCTGCCTCTTCATTGTGAGGATTTGCTTTTTGTTTGTTTTATGTCATTGTAAATTAAATAACTTTGGGTTTTGGAAATGTCAAAAAAGCCATTTGAAGACATCACATTGGGTTCTGAGAAACTGTGAGGGACATTTTTCAATATGTCATTATTGTTTTATATGTAATCTAATTGGCTGGAGACTAGGGATATCAAGTATTGGACATGAGGCACCAGAAATAGGGACAGCGAGCCAGCAGATTCCACCAAAAAGGGACTTTACATGACATGAACTTCCCCTTTAACATGGTCAAGTATAGTTGGTCTGTGTCTATAGGTGACTCCACTTGTCATACTTCATCTAAAACATTTTCACCATATCGATTAATAGTATAAACAATAACTTGTTCATAAAAGTATCATTATCCCTTCTTGACATGTTTTTCCCCCTTAATAACCCCCCAAAGTTTCCCAAACCTTCTACTGCATTACTGCCCAAACTTTCTCTTTCCCACAGTTCTCTGCAGAAGTGTGTATTGTGTACTTTTCATCCCTACTTGTTATGCTCATCCTGTCTGTCTGTGTGTGTGTGTGTGTGTGTGTGTGTGTGTGTGTGTGTGTGTGTGTGTGTGTGTGTGTGTGTGTGTGTGTGTGTGTGTGTGTGTGTGTGTGTGTGTGTGTGTGTGTGTGTGTGTTCCCTCAGGCTCTTTAGTGGTGGAGAGCGTACCAGGCCACCAGCTGGGTGGTTTTCAGGGTATCCCTCATCAGCTCTCCCACCCTGGGCACGGCCCCTCAGGCTCACCCCACAGCTTCGCCCTGGGAGCACCCCATAATACTCTGGCTCAGCTGCAGATGCAGGTGGACAAGCTAAACCCGCAGGCCAACTGGCAGCCCCAGCCCCCTCCCCCACCCTGGACTTGGTACCAGAGTGTCCGACTGCAGCGCACCGTCCCGGGGCACCTGCAAGGAGGAGGCTCCCCCTCCCACAGTATGCTGTCCCAACCGGGTCGCAGGTTTATGGTGCCTCCTCCCACCCACGTCAGCCCAACTAGCAGCTTACTGAGCCCCGGGTTTACGCCCCAGGTTAGTGAGCGTTTCTGTGTGTGTGTGAGTGTGTGCACGTGTCGCTCGTGTACGTTTGACAGACAAGCCCTCTTAACGAGCACCGACAGTGGATGGCATTGTCCTAAATAGAGCTGACAGCCTTCACATCCTGGGCAATTTATGTCTTTCCTTGTCGAGATGGATTTTAGTCTCGGGCCAGCTTATGACTCAAAATCATAAAATAAAACAGCTAAATCTGCAGTGCAACAGCAGCCGACATGTGACTGGAGAGCGGACCCAAGATTCCTTAAGAAGGGGTTGATAATATCTCGTCATCCGAGTTGTTTAGTCTACTTTACAGGCTGTTTTGGTTCCAGCCCTGAAGTATAGGCTCATTCACAGGACAATACTGGCGTGTGTGTGAAGTGCACACACAAGTTGTGTCATACTGATGTGAACAAGCTGTTATAGCTGCATAATGAACTCTCAAATGCTCTCCGTAGTAAAGAAATATACCAGCGTTTTTGCATGTTTTATTGCAAATCATGTATACTTAATAATGAGAATTTTTCAAAGCAGTAGTCATGCTGCAGGAGGTTTTTAGATTGTGTTCTGGTAGCTGTTGTTTCTCTTTAAATGTCACTATGGTGCAATCAACTTAAAGGTGCTCTATATGATATCCAACGCATAAATACAGCATCAAACAACTATTTGCTTTGTAAAGATATAGAGGAGTAATGTCTACCTGAACAGAGAATGAAGTCACTCTCCCTCTGTTGTAATCAGAGCTTCCCTGTGCTCCCCCCAGTTTAACACTGTCAGCTCTGTCAGCAGTGTCGCTGTTGTTTTCACTGTAAACGCTGTTTGCACCGTTAGCTACGAGCCGCCGCCATATTGAGAGCCGTGCAGAGGCAGTAGAGATCCCAATCTCGCATTTATATAAGAGATTGAGGTTTTATTTTGAAGTCTATAATTTTTAGTGTACAGTTAGTGTATTTCTGCTTTTATTCTTGTTGTAGTGCAACTGCAAGAGCAGATTAATTTTAATTAATTACCTCATAGCGTTCATGTCATTTTGATAAATAGAAAACCTGACATGTTGAGGCAAATTAATTTTCATTCTGTTGTGAAATAAATTAATACTAATGACTTCCTGGAAGGATTGAAAAACCAGTGAAGCGTTTAGTATTAAAGCCCCTAAAAACATGGTTTCAAATGTTAAAGGTCCCATATCGTGCTCCTTTTCAGGTTCTTACTTGTATTTTGTGTTTCTAAGAGAACATGTTTACATGCTGTAATGTTCAAAAAAACTTTATTTTCCTCATACTTTCTGAAGATACCTGTATTTACCCTCCTGTCTGAAACGCTCCGTTTTAGTGCTTTTCAACGGAATTGCAACAGAATGCGTTGCTAGGCAACAGTTTGGGTCCATGTTTACTTCCTGTCAGCTGAAGTTATTTACATACACTGCAACAGGAAATAAACTGGGACACATTTAGAAAGTTTACGTTTAAAACCATGTAATGGTCTAAATATTGTATGTTTATGACATCACAAATGGACAGAAATCCTAACGGCTTGTTTCAAAGGGCACAATTTCTGAATACGGGCTGTGTGTATTTCTCCGTATATTTAGCGTTTTGATAGTTAAACAGTATTTATAAAGCTCTTAAACCTGCTTTATAATGTAAAAGACCTGAAAATCTCACTTTTTACAATATGGGCCCTTTAAGTATTTCTTTATAACATTAATCATCTATGACTGAAGGCCATTATACACCGGGGGTGTTTTTTCTGTGCGATTATTTCGCAAGTCAATACTGACAATGCATGACTAATTCAACACAGAACATGAATATTACACGGCAAAAAACAACAAGGTCAACTTTTCTGAGCTTTTGCAACGTGAATAAAAGCATCAACTAGTCATATTGTGCAGAATTGGTTGAATTGTTCCCATAATTATTAGGATTATACAACACATCCACTCAATCCATTTTTACCTTTCACAATAAAAGCCCTAGACACATAGTATTCACAGGAGAGTATTTCACATTTTTGTGTTTATTCATCACGCCCCCCTCGGTGTGTTAAGGCAAATTTAATAAGCAAAGTTTAACACACAAAAACTCAGTGTGTGGGCGTGGATTGATCAGATTTATGGACATGTAATGACTTTGGTAGAAAATTTGGAGTTAATTTACAATAAGACCCCATCGCTCATCGTAATTGAAAAAAAATATGCTTGTCATGGCCTTTGAAATAAGTATATGTGATTTGAAGTAGTGTGTTATTGTAGTGTATTGTTATCTGTTAAAACATAACATAACAAAATGTTGGTATGCTCCTTCAAGTGTATGCCTGTGACACGTGCATTTACATTAGAAACATTAGCTACACCTGCAGGGTTAAAGCTACAACAGACCAAAACAACCTGGAACATCTGAGTGTTTTGTTTATGGTTTAGTCCTCTGTGTTTCCTTGTTGCTGGGGGGAGGCGTTGACCAGTAATGAAAGCGCTCCGTTTCATCCCCACCCTCCATCATCACCTCCTTCTTACAGACGCTGACAGGAATGCAGGATGAAAATGATTGCAGCGTTTCTATTCATCTGTGTGTTTCTCCGTCCTGTATAGCCTCTGAGGGGGATGGGAAGCAGCGCCGGCTACCAAACCAAACCTATGGACGTGTTTCCCTCTCCGCCTCTGTACACCCATATGGCACCACTGCCCATCAACGGTGGCGTCAGTTCGCCTCAATCACGACAGACGGCAAGTGACTTCACCCGTTAACGTAAACTATATTGACATACATTATATTTACAATGTAGTAAACAACATGCAATGCTGTGTTCAGATTGAGGATACATATCTGAACAGGAGGAATGATTCAGGTGGTCCCATATACATGCTGAAGCCAACCTATCCCCAAAGCATGCCACCTTCTTTGCTACACAGAAATGGTAAGTTTGTGTCATCAGTGTAATTTTGCAGACTGTAGGTGTTGCTGTATTCTTGATAAAGGAAAACAGATTTTTATTTCCCTCAAGTGCAAGGACAGCAGAATTCACTAGGGTACGCTGCTGTATCCCAGGAGGAGAAACCGGGGTGAGGTGACAGCTGCATGCATGCACACTATAGTCTCTCTGGTGAATCTGGCTTTATTCTGATTGGTTCATGCTTTTGCTCCCAAGGACTGTTACCTGGAAACCTCCAGAAACACACCAGGCGAGTGGAGCAGCAAGCGCAGCTGCCAAGAGAAGACGGAGATCATCACCAGGGCCCATCATCGTCATCAAAGATGAGCCAGATGATGACAGTAGCTACGTAAGGAGATCAGAGATCTTTTTTGGGACATATTTTAATCGTTTTGGCCATCACTCATCACTTATCATAATCATGGTGAGATCTGGAAACACAGAGACTATTGTTACTGTGAAGTCAGACGGAGAGAAGAAACAGAAGCTGTGAGACAGGTTGTGCTCTAAACCTCTTTATTTGGAGGTAAAACCAAAAGTGATCATGGCACCTGAAATGTCAGTAATAATCCCTTATTGGACAGAAAAACTTTTAGCTATTCCAATTACTGCAACTGAAAGTGGAGTCTCTACTGATACGTACATATTGATTATATATCGGAGCTGTTTTTATGCCTTCACACTGGCGATAGCCGTGGTCGGAGGCATCGTGTTTTTAGGGTTGTCTGTCCATAAATCCATAAATTTCCATAAACAAACTTCTAATTGGACTCAAGGAAGAACTGATTGTACTTTGGTGGTCAAAGGTCAAGGTCACTGTGACTTCAGGTCCGTCCCATTCTCGTGATATCTCGGGAACGACTTGAGCGGATTTCTTCAAAGGTAACGCAACGTCTACTTGGACTCAAGGATCAACTGATTACATTTTGGTGGGTTAAAGGTTAAAGGTTCAGTGTGTAGGATCTGGCGGTATCTAGGGGTGAGGTGAGGAGATTACAACAAAAAATGTCCCTCTCTAGAGCCATTTGGAGCTGAGCCAGTGTGTAGAGTGTGTGTGTCGGTGGGAAGTGAGTGGTGAAGTAAGAGAGAGAGAGTGGCGGCGACAGGGGAGCAAGTAGCGTTGTCGACTCTGGCCCAAGCAGGAAAAGTTAACAGAGTTTGGTTTGTCCGTTCTGGAAAAACGATTCTTATTATCAGGTGATTATACACTAAAGAAAATATATTTGTTAATATCATATTCCATTTCTGCCATTAGATCCCCCTAAATGTTGACCTCACAAAACACATTTTTGACCATAACTTTAGAATTCGTATTTTAATTATGACAATTTCACACAAATATCTAACAGGATAAAATGAAGTGATGACATTTTGGACAGACATGGATGTAAACTGCAGCTTGACTGGTCGGCGGAGGCATACAACCACAAGGCGGTGTTTCTAGTTTTCTCTCTGTTTGTGGATTTCAGGTACAAGCCAACCAAAGAGCCAGCCTCCCTGACAGCACAGGTGACCAACCCCAAATCAGAGCCCAAGCTGAGGGGAACAAAGTCCCGACTCCTCTTCAAAGCACAGACGACAGACCCCAAAGCTCACGGGACCAGAGTAAGACCGATGCTCCAGATCTTCTCCCTTCACTGGGAGGAGAACAGCAGGTGAACCAGCACCAAGACTCTACTGAAGGCCTGTGTGCTGCGTGTCAGACCGGGGGAGAGCTGCTGTGCTGCGACAAGTGTCCCAAGGTTTATCACCTCTCGTGCCACGTTCCAACTCTCCTCAAATCTCCCAGGCAAGCTCTGACAGGGGAAATTAATATACTATTTCAGATGAAACTCCTATTTCTTTTGATTCTCGTGTTTATACTAGAATCAAAGAGTTATGGTCCTCTGTGGAATGAAAACCCCTTCAGCTAATAAGAATGAGGCTGTTTTTGACAAGTTGTTTTCACATTTCGATGTGAGGTTTTCATCTGACACCACTGCAGCACTTGTATGTTCCTGCTTACTGGTTTCTGTATTGAGTTTTTGGACTGTCTCTTTTCAGTGGGGAATGGTTTTGCTCTTTCTGCCGTGACCTGTTAGTGCCTGAGATGGAGTACGACTGTGAAAGCAAACCTGAAGGCAAAACAGTAAAGAAGGAGCCAGATTCTGAAGGAGGATTTCCCCCTGTGGACAAACGAGTCAGTACTCTCTCTTTTTATTTTTAAGTAATTTGGTTACAATAAAGATTATAGAATTATACCAATCATAATAAGTGGCTTTTGGAAAGTAAATACCTCACCTCACCTCACCTCTGTAGTTTCATCCGCGGCAAGCACAGTCATACGCTTGTGAAACTGTGTTAACCTGAGCGTTATTATGGTAAGAACGGCGTTACCACTGTTTTGCACTCAGTGGCTCACGTTACCGGTGTATTCAACCACACCACTAGATGCCGCCAAATCCTACACACTGTACCTTTAATAACTGTTTTCCTAGCAACCATATTGTTTTTACTATTGTCCAGCAACTATATTTTGTAGTACAAGAATAACATTTAATGATAGTAGTATTGAAGAAAAATGGAAATTCTTTTAATGGTGTGTGAGGCGATGTATTTTATAAAGCAATGTGCTGCTTAATGCAGTGTTTTGTAGTGATTTGACAACAGTTGTTTGACACAAAAAGCAGATCAGCATCAGATAGTCACCAATAGTGTCGGGTTCAAATGATTAAAGCTGAAGAAGGCAAGATTGGAGCAAATATATTTAAAAAAAGTTATTT
The DNA here is from genome assembly GCF_043250625.1 of Sebastes fasciatus. NCBI lineage: Eukaryota > Metazoa > Chordata > Actinopteri > Perciformes > Sebastidae > Sebastes > Sebastes fasciatus. The sequence continues at coordinate 37,115,633 of NC_133798.1, forward strand.
TTATAAAACGATAGCTATATATGGTGACAGTAGTACATGAAACAGGTAACCTGAAAAAAATCATGTGTCCTCTGTGTCCTCCGGTGCTCCTAACGGCATCTGCAAGATTTCACAGACCGGAGGAAAACAAGCAGTAAGAGCTGATCTGAGGTCTGCTGTCCAGCTGCCGTCTATGAGAGCCGGCTGTCAATCACTCACAAACTCCGACCAAGCAGTCAAACTAGGCAGATCAAATATTAAATAATATATAAATATCAAATCAATATTCTGTTACGTTAATGCCCATTTCTCTCCTCAGATGTTTTCAGAATCATCTTGTAGTGCACGGTTTAGCTGTAAAATGAGAAAGTTTGTGACGCCGCCGCCATTGTGAAATCTGGGGAAGGAACGCCAAGTTTCGGTCACATGACCGGAGCACAGCCAATAGGAACGCTCTCTCAATGAAATGACCTGTGATTGGTCAAAGTCTCCCGTCACGGGCTAGATGTTCTAAATCCTGAAAACAGAGCCATGAGGAGGTGCAGAAGTCTAGTTATCTCTCAGAACACTTGAATTACAATATGCTGAAAGGTTATTATGGGATTTTTGCCCAATGATGCCAAATATATACTGACTACTGCCACTTTAAGTAAGCAGATGCTATAGACTACAGATTGTATAGGTTGACATGTACTGAGTCAATTGTCTTTTTCTACTTCTGCAGAAGTGCGAGAGGCTGCTGCTCAGTTTGTTTTGCAGTGAGCTGAGTTCAGACTTCCAAAGGCCTGCGTCCCCCTCGGTGAGTCTGGAAAGCTTTCGGCTGAATACAGGCGAAAAGTTCACAGGATTAATGTCACTTAGAGTTACTGTGACTGTAATTTTAATGATGCGTAATATGCAGTATATTTATCAGTAAATATACAGGGACATTATGCAACTATAATCAGGTAAATAAACAGGGATTTGTCTTGGTGACAGATTTGTTATTGCACAGTGGATGAGAGTGGATGAACATCAACAATTATAGACTATGAACGGTTCATTACACCACACAACACTATATTTGTGTGCAGCACTTATCCACAGTGCCCATTGTTGGCTTGAAAGTGTTTATTATAAACTCTGACATAACACAATGGGATAGAAATACTTAACCTCTTTATAACCTCTGCTTTATATATATATGAGATAATAATGACTTCAACGTCTTCCCATGAAGTTTTATTGTTCTATTATCTCTCCCTTTCTAAATACTGTAGCTATGTGCTAATAACAGGCTGACTATAAAAGGACCAGTGACTCTTTCCGCTGTGAAAAAACGACTGGAGGCTGAGCAGAGTCTGTCGGGTTACCAAAGCCCTGCAGAGTTTGTATCAGACATCAGGCTCGTCTTTGGGAACCGTGCCCTCAGTGAGGTACTGTAGAAATAAGTAGTTATGAAGTATTATTCAGTTCTAATTACCCGGTAATATATGTTTTTTGTCCTCATCCTTGCTTCTCCTTGCACGGCAGGCCGACACAGAGGTCACCATGGCGGGCAGGACGCTCAAAGAGCTGTTTGAAGAGCACCTGAGGATCACCTTCCCTGACCAGACCTTTCCAGAAATCAAACTGGAGATGCTACCTAGTACTGCCCCTCCTGACTCTCAACTCCCAACTCTTGACAATATATCCCAGCATGCAAAGCGCCAACGTGCGGGTTCAGACTCCCAGAATCCACCGAGCCGTCCTGGTGGAGAGGAGGGAGGAGTGTGAAAGCACAAATCTTCTTAATCGTTTAGATCATCGACAACACTGCCAGCACCAGCTAATATTCATGTCTGTTACAAACATTAAAAATGTTTTGTATGTTTACTTATTAAATTATACTGCAAGGAAACAATTATAATACAGGGACACCTCACTAAACTGCATTACAGCATTTAATCAGAATCTGAAGAAATAGTCTCTGATTAAAGCTTGAAGATTGATGAAAAAAGTACAAACACGAAGCACAAGTAGGTGTTAACAGGGTACAGATAACTGGCTATTATGGTAAGCAGTCTGTTTTGGTTAAGTTATCAATCTGCTTTCACCAAATGATCTGTCTGCTCACAGTAGATACATTCAGAGACACTGAGCTAATAGATGATGTGGTCGGGCCTGGTGTGTGTTTTTCCTGTTTAGCTCTCCATGTGTAAATATAGAACTGATCAGGAAGGATGCGAATAATGAGCTTTGATGTTTGTGGTTTATGATTTTATGTGGAATAAGAGGTGTTACGGGGCCCCTCGAGGCCAGTAAAACGATCAAAGGAATCGAAGCTGTTTGCTAAAACCCAGGACACATTGTCACACGTCATTACACAATATTTCTGCCTGCATGGTCTCATGTGTCAGGCTCTTATAGTGCAGAACTAATGTTGTAAATGTTATGTGTTATTTTATTTATGTTTATTAAAAAAAAAGATTTTATTGTGAAGAGGTAAGCACAGTGCAAATGTTATGCTATTTTTTTTTCTAAGGTCATTTTAGTTCATTTCTTCCGCACTCTCACCCTTGTGAACTGTTTTCTTCTAATACCCGAGAGCCAGAACATTTAGCCATAAACCCACTTGCACGCGAGTCAACTTGCAGGTGTTTACAGGGTACAATAAAATACGATACAGTAGCTTACAGTACGTCTGAGTAATGATTAATGTTGTAAACCTCCTTCACCCTATAAATGCATGTTAATGGAGTCTATTAATGTCCTACTCGAACATGAGCACTTTAAAGTTAAGCAAAGCCAATTTCTCCTTTAACGAGAGTCAGCTAACAGTCGTGTTGACTAACAGTGAACACGTCCTCTGGACCCCACGGGGGGGCCGGCCTCCCACTGCCCGCCTGTGTTAGCGTCCCTCTGCTGATTGACACAGATGTGGCAAGACACGCTTTGTTGAGCTTCAAAGGAACTGTACTGCACCCCCCCCCCCCCACACAACAAGATTAACCCTGTTTGAATGCGACCTCGGCCACTCCAATTTCCTCCACCTATGAGCTAGGAGGTCAGCTCACGCTGCTGTTTCTCGTTAAAGCCCGAATGTAGAATGGAGGTGGAGAGGAGGGCTGGTAGTTTCTGGGAAGGCTGGTAGGCATGAGAAGTTTTAGACCGGCACTGGTCTGGCTCTCATTTTGGGCATTCCTCATTCGTTATATGGCCTCTAAAGACCTATTATCTATTATCTACATTACTCTATAAGGCAAAGATAAGATTAAGGACAGCAGTAAAGGGATTTCCTTTCCTAAATAACATCACAGAGGGGGGGTTACCACATCCTCGACTGATAAATGTCTGCAGGAACCATATCTGTGCTGCTATAGCAACCGTCTACTGTTAACCCAGAACTCCTACTGTGCCGTTTAAATGTGTTTCCAGGACCATGGAAGTGTTTTTTTGCATGTTTTACTTACTACAATACTTAACACCACTTTAAGGTATAGTGTGTTTGATTTGTTAATAGTTTTTTTCCTACCTCCCACACTGGTTTTCCTGCTAATCCAACGTGTTCTCATCCCAACTCATCACATACTGACGCTTTGTCAGACCCCTCTGCGTCACTTTTAGGTTGCAGTAAACACATGCTTAATGTTGTGAATTAAACAAAAAACACTTGCTTAGGTTCAGGCAATAAAATCACTATAGTTAGGTTTAGGAAAAAACAACATGATTGGGTTTTAAACTACTACGCTTGTAAAGTGAAAATGACACCGAATGTTGTGAACACAGGACACGAACAAACAGCTGATTGTGACGTGAAAGTGAAACTTAACGCAAACAGCGGTCTCCTGGATGAAAGCCCTGTGTTTGTTGGACCCATCTACCTCCCCTCCTGCTCGCCCTGTGTGCCTCTTTTGCTCTTTAAACAGCACTTTCCCTGAGCGTTTAATAGTGACGCGGATGGGTTTACATCGCAGTTAACAGAAAGTCTGGTGCATCTCATAACGCTGCTAAAGGGTGCCTTGTACGTCGGTATCAGACGCCGACAGCCGCGACAAAGCGTTGGTATTTGACGCCCTGGGAGTGAGAACGGGCTGGCTAATCCATTACAATTAACACCATGTCTGCTGTTGTTGTTGTTGTTGTCGTCGGGGTTAAATTGCTGTGCCGTCTTAAGGCAATTTAAGTGCAGATTGAGTAAAAAAGATATTTTGCTTAACTGTGCAAAAAATAAAGCAGACATGTTGTTCACTATGATGGATTACCTCCTCAAGCAAGTTCTCTGCAAGCTCCTTTTTACACCACAGTGGGATGTTTTTTAACTGTTTTTTTTGGGAAAAAATGAACCCTGGATACCAATATTGAAAAAAACAGTTGTGTTTTCTAAATAAGTAAGATAAATAACATAAACTTTAAACTAAAATCCCCACTCCAATACCCATAAAGCTCTGCAATAGAGTGAAATCCATAAATGTACATTATGCATCCAAAGCATTCAAAACACCGGTGCGGTCCATTAAAATGTGGTTTTATAGAAAGATTGTCAACAGAAAACGTAGACTGTGTTGGGCTGAAGAGCACTGAGAGATTGAGACACGACTTGTCACACACTCCGCTCTAACAGTGCCGTTACCCATTTATAACTGCTGCCATACTTGTGGGCTTTCCTGTATGCCTGTGGTGTTCTGATATCAAGTCCTCGGTGATGTTTCTAGACCGGCTAGACTGGTGGTGGAGACATGTGGCTCTGATTAGACGATCATTTAACCTCTCTCTGTCACCATGCCCAGAGTCAGTAGACTGATTGAATTTGCAGAGCGCTTTAGTTGGTACAAAAATGTTTATAATGCAAGTCTAGCAATTATTTCTACCGCTCTTTGCCAATTCCGGTAGACTGGTGTGTGTGTGTGCATGTGCGTGTGTGTGTGGCTTGTTTATACCCAGCTCCTCACAGTTCATGATCACTTTGGCTGATGGTGTGCCCACATCTGTGGCATGGTTACAAAAGCTCTAATTCATTAACTTTGAGGGGAAAGTGCCTCATTTTCTTTGGTGCAGCTGTGAACTTTAGTAACTGAAGAGAAAAATAGGCTCAGTAGTATAGGCTTACAGAGACATTTAATACCACTGTGCACATGCAGTATCAAAGGGGATTCAAATATAACAGCACAGAGGCAGTTTCCAATTTGATCTATCATCTCTTGAGGTGCAGCAAACTAAAAATGGAACAGCAAATAGGCTCAATATTGTTATCTGCAGGCAGTGGCAGTGACAATATTTATGTTTTGATTCCACCTTCTTTTCCTCTAACTGAGATACCCAAAAGCTTTCAAAGCATACAGTCTGGACACAGCCACAAGAGATTTTTAAAATACCCCAAAACCGGCTCCAGATGTTGAGTAATCAGCCTCAATCATTAGTCACAGACAGAATAAGTCTACTCTGCCATTGATGGGAAGACAATTTCCATGTGTGCATGCATGCCTTACAGCACAGTAGCCCTGAAGTCACTTGCAATTCCTCCTGTAGACAATAAAAAACGTCTCAGCCCAGGCCACATCTCCCTAGGTAGTATTTCAGGTCTTATACTTTCCAAATGCGCATAAATGTGTCAGTTATATAAAGCGTTTTAGAAGGATTGGCATTTTTTTTTTTTTTTTGTATAAACAGCTGTCTGGATATATAGTAATAAATTACAGTTTAAACTCACTAACCAATCTGCAAAAGTCCCAAATTATATGTTTAATTGTAATAAAATGAGCTCACAAGTAATAGCTTTTAATTTGGAGTTTATACTGGGAGGAAAACCTGCTTTGATTAGCAGTAAGTGTGTGTCTGTCAGTCTGCTGGCCAGCCCGCCCATCGCACTGACATAATTGGACGCTCCAGTCACGCTGCAAACTGCGACTCACTCAGCTCCATCACATGCACGTCTTGACTCAGTCTTTCTGTTTTGAAAAGGGAGCACTACTGTTTGTTTGCATCCTGCAGAAGAACCAGCATCCTGCAGCAGAAGAACCAGCATCCTGCAGAAGAACCAGCATCGGTGCGCTCAAAGCTCCTCGGACACCTTTGTTTTTTCTTCTTCCTTCCAGAGTTGAATCTGTTTTCATTCAATGGGTCTGTGTGTGGTGCTGCTCTGCTCTCTGTTCGGAGTTCTCCTCGGCCAAGGTAAGTTATACCTTTCTGGAAGAAACTGTAAAGATCACTACTATAGCTACTGGTATTGGTATGTGATGCTGATGTGGGTGGATGTTACATTGCAAGGTAACTTTACGCACGAGTTTGTGAAGGCGTTTACAGTAAGAATGAACGTTTTAATAAAGCAAAGAGTGAGAACCAGGGAGGTGATGAATTTGACACAGGACTAGTTGAGGCATGTGATGAAAGCACAGTTACAAAGCTGGGTGCTTCAAAGTGTTGCCAGGTTGTGTTGAAATGAATCAGGGTGGAAAATTTCCACATTATTTCATCACATAAAATGTAACAAAACATCATCATTTTACTGCTTTAGAAGTTTTTACATTGTTTTCCTTCCAAACTTGCAATGTAGATAATTGTTAATTAAAGTAATTTCTAGCAGCTCTAAACTCTTTGCACACTGCATTGTGTAGGACAAAATCCAGATGCTATACATAACTTGAAATTGTTAAAAAGTAAACTGTGTCTTTAACTCTGTATTTCATTACATTTTGTTTATGCTATACCCTAGATCATTTATTAAGTGATAAAAGAAGACGTCACATGACATAATGAGTGTTCAAAAGTTTCACACAAGTTGGTAGCCAGAGTTCTCCCTGCCCTGCCCTGCCCTGCATGGTTTCTGTACTTTCTGCCCCACAAGTCAAAGGCCAAGTGCCCTGGTATGCTGTGATGCCAGGTCAGAGCGACCGGCGTCTCACCAGGACCGGGTGGTCTGTGACAGAGGAGTGTGATTTATTACATTTACAAATGCTTCCCCGGTCACACATGGGGAAACTTTCACAGTCGGCAGGGACACTTTTCCCGGAGCTGCCTTCTTTGTACGGGGGTCGCGTCGGTCACGGGTCAGTTTGGAGTGAAATCAGCTATCAGCTCGACCAGTTTGACCAAATCTCACAAAAGTACCTATGTGTGTCATGTAAAGACCTGGGAATATGACATCATAGATAGATAGATAGATAGATAGATAGATAGAGTGTGTAAAAGCTTTTTTATATCACTATAAACCTCTACATAAAAGCCTTGAGTGCAGCCTGTGAAGGAGATGCTCTCTGCTGTTGTGATGTCTGGCTCAGGCCAACTACTCTGCATGGGCGGAGCTCCACCACTGGGCTCATTAAGCCTTATTTACATGAGGCGTCTAGACGCAGGCAAGCCATGTGCATGCTCTGCCAGAACAGCCCTCACACAACCAGCACCGCCATTCCAAGATGGAAATCAGCCCTCTCTAGACAGACAATGCATCACGGAGACAGAGAGAACCGTGGCAGACTGCGTCTAGGCCGCCGGAGCACGTCTCTGTGTGCCTGGTTTGATAAAACAGCACCACACAGTTTAACGGCACTTCTGGTCTTTCGATTTAGGTTTGCTTGAGCGGCAGACAGTGGTGGCGTTGGAATGACTCTGTGATGACTTGTGGGTTTGAGTTAGTTATCAGCAGAGTGCTACTGTGGGGGCGGGGGGATCTCTCGGACAGAGCAGAGAAGTTACAGCATGAGACCAACTGACATCTAACATATTTGACTTTTGGTCACCTTCATATGAGGCATTAATGGCACAAATTTCTATCCATATTATCTTACATTTGTAAGCTAAATCTTTTGTTTTAGTCTCATTGGAACTTTGCAAACAGATAGAGGTCTTTAACATTCACAGACAGACAGAGAGAGACTTTGAGAGGACCTACTTGGTAGGCCCATGTGAAAAGCTTTTAAAATGCCATCTCATTTCATCCAGCTGCTACAAGGTTTATTGGCCAGAGGACTCTGGGATGTGCCAGACTTCCAGAAGTCAGTAGTGAGTCAGCTAATGCGGCTGCCTATAGTAATAAATCCTCTGTCTATATTCACTCCTGTCTGCCAGCTCAATCATCCTTTAAGTAGTAGCAGTGGTCACCATAATGTTTTAATTCTCTGCTTTGTTTTCCTGCAGCTTATACTGGAGAAATGACTCTTTTTCTGCAGAAAGAAAAGCACATGAATGATTGGAATAAACTCTTAGTCATTGTAATATCCTGCCCCTTCTTAGTTCTGGGTTTATAGAAACTGTTCTGGGAAATTAAGAGTTTTATTGCAATACCTACATTGTGTTGTTACTAAGTTAATCAATGCAGAAAACTGTTTGTGGTGATGATTATTCCTGCTTGTGCTTCATCTTTGATTTACTGGTTATAATAAAATTCCTCCTGCCCCTCATGGGAGAAAGCAGAAAATCCATAAAACCGAGGACTGCTATTCCAGACACTTGTCCTCCCAATGTGATCTAACTTATTATCTGAAGCTGTTGACTCTTGCCAGACTGTTTACGTCAGACGCTGTGTCTCAAACAGATGGATTTGCTCAGTGCATTTCACAATCGCTATTCCCAATAATTCAATCACTACCAGCAACACCTCATATTCTGTTACGTTGCTTCGACAACATTTATTTCACGGTGAGTTTGTTTTCCCCTTTTTTTTTTTTAAATCTCGGGGGACTTATTGTTAATAACAATTTGGCGCACTTATCCTGAGCCGAAAGCAAAATCAATTCCAAGGAGCCGATCTGCCAAAGCTATTTCACGTTTGGCAGATCACACAAACCACAGGCGAATGAATTTACTTGATGTGATTGGGACGGCTGGTTGTTTACAGAGTCGGGGCATTCCACGCTCTCTAATCCACATGGATAATAAACAGCCAGATCACCACAGAGTTGGTTGTGCTCCAGTAAAAAAAAAGCCTCTTGTGTCTGCAACAACATATTCATCATTCATTGTTTTTGGCAAAAAAAAAAGGCCTAAAGGCAATTTGAATTGCCAGAATGATTTTGAATTTCGTTTTTCCATCACGCTCTATGCCTTAGAGGACAACATCAATATCCTTTTTTCGTTAGGGTTAGATTTCCAAATCTGATCATCATGACTTGTGTCAATCAGCACGTTTGATTTTTGCAAAAAGAAAATGTTTGTCAAAGAAATAATACTTAAAGGTACAGTGTGTAGGATTTGGTGGCATCTAGTGGTGTGGTTGCAGATTGCAACCAACTGAGTACCCCTCCGTTCACTCCTCCCTTTCCAAGACTGTGGTAACGTGCTCAGAGGCCATCCTTACCATAATAACACTTAATACTTTAGGAGCAACGGAAGTCAGATGACGGCTGGCGGTACCACTTTAGCACTCTGCTGCTAACGTTACCTCAGTTTCACAAGCGTGTCGGAGAACTACGGTGGCCTACCTGAAGAGGACCCGCTACCTATGAAGATATGAAGAGCTCATTCCAAGCTCACAAAAACACAACGATTCTTAGTTTCAGGTGATTATACACTAATGAAAATATAGCTATGAATATTATATTCTATTTATGCTAATAGATCCCCCGAAATGCTACACACTGTTCCTTTAAAGGGTCAATGTGTAAGATAAGATATGGCCAGAATTTTAGAGTTTAAAGTCAGGGTGGTCCGCGATCAGACTCCCCAGTGCTGGTTTGCACTGGCTGGGTTCGAGCTAACTGCTAACTGCTAACCGAATCTCCGTCATCTCCTCCTGGCGAAGCAGCCTCCCAGTGGCGCAGAGGACGAATCGTACACAGACCCTGTACCTTTTAACGTGATTGACGAGCTCTCGGGGCAGCTCTACTCATGCGTTGTCTCATCTTGGACTGAGGGCAAACTGGATGCTACAGCGACTCACTATCGCCTCTCGATCCGGTGCTAGTCAGTTAGCATGCTCATTATAGTAGATATCTCTGCAACACAATACACAGACATCTTTGACATAACGTCAAAACTGTGACTGCTTCACATTCTGTTGCTATTTTTAGTTCATTATTTAAAATTTTAAAAATAAACTTCTGGCTGTAACTTACACATTGCACCTTTAATAATAATAAAACAATGCTTATGACTATGCCATTTGATATATTTTGCTTCATCATGAACAGCTTTTTAAGGGAACAATAGTCTCAAGGCAAGTGTGTACTTGTGAGTATGCAGGCAGGTGTGAAATGTGCAGATGCAGCAGTTCTCCACAGTGATTATGTCAGCGGGGGTCCCCCCACTGCGGCAAACCAGACAATGCCAGATATTAAAATATCCCGCTGATCCAGTGCACACTGAATGGGATGTGTACGCATTTACCTCCTTTGCACACAAACACACCTTGTGTTGTTGTTTTTTTATGTTTGCAGGAGCAGAGCAGATCTCCATAGAGGACTGCTGTAAAGATGGCCAGAACCGAGGCAACGATAACGAAGACTGCTCGTCCCTCCGTCTCATCTCCGCGTCGACCACATGCATGTGAGCAGGAGCTATATCTGCTACTTTGCTCTCACCGTGAGGTTTAAGAGTGTCGGTTAGGAGACTTGCCTGGGGCTTATTCAGATTTACAAGTCATTAACTGCTGTCACAATGTTCTATCTGCACCACAGAAGCTCCTGCACTATTGGCCCCCCGAGGGACTTGGCCCGTATCACGTATGGGATGTCTGCAGGCCCTTTAATATGAGATTGCTTTACCTTACTCCCGTAAATCTCCAGGCACATTATTCACTTCACGTGAGAGGAAGCACTAATAGTGATGGGATAATAACAGGTCTGCTGGTAACCCTAGAGGGTGTGCTGCCTGCCACAGGTTCAGGGCTCATAAGCCGGGGAGATCCGCTGCTGTGAACACACTGATGGCAAACACATTTACCGTAGCCACCCCAAGTGATCCCAAATTTGTCTAAATTATAGTGTGTGGAGGAAGAGAGGGAAAGGGGCACAGGTTTGAGGGGGAGCAGGGTGGAAGGGGGGGTCAGAAGAGGGGCTGTTTCAAAACCCAGGAAATACCTTAGAGGTGAAACGCGTCATAGAGGGAGGATAGAGAGAGAGAGGCAATAACAGGAAATCTGAACGATTACTTCAAACACCAAAGGAGAAAAAAAAAAAAAGAAAAGTAGAGTGGAAGAGAAAAGAAAAACAGGAGGGCGACTGTGCCCTTAAAAGGTTCTGCAGAGGAGGTGTGCGCCTCGACATGAATTTGAGATCTACCGTAGTTTATTTGGAAAGAGGTTTCTGGTAAGAGTTGATAAAGAGGCTAGTTGGAAATGAGAGCAGAGAGGTGAGGGGGCGGCGTTTTATGCTTTGTGTCTTGCAGTGAGACGGATATCCACACCAGACTCACTCTTAACTGATTGGACTACAAATGTTAGACAATACAATGAAATATGAGCAACTGATATTTCGATAATAGTGGTCTCATGTGAGGGGCTGTGGTTGTTCCAGATATTGCTTTTGACATTTAAGCAGCCGTGATAGTAATATAAAGTATTTTATTGATCCCTGTGGAGATATCGATTTATGATCCTCATTCCGCAGGGAGCTCAGAGGTCAAGGTCAGCTTGACTACTTCCAGTAACATTGTGTTTCTCACTTTATGTGATAAATCCGTAACATGTCATCACTGATTTCTTAGGAAACAGTGATGGTGGTGGTGATGTCATTCACACCAAGCAAACTTGACAGCACGTACTGTCAAACAGTACAACTGTTTCTCCACTCTCACAGGACACAGCATGCTTATCTAAAGGGAGTGGTTTGTTTTAGTGATATTATAATAAGATGAATTCCTCCAAAAACCACAATCCTACACCCTGAGTTAGGACTATGTGGAGGTGGACAAATGTTCATCTTGGGACTGAAATGTTGGTTTAACTCAAAGGCCTCAAGGGAATGTGCTGCTCAACCCAGTTTAAAGGGGAACTACGCCCATTCTCAAAGTTCATACATGTTATTCTTATGGTCTAAGACAGTCCCAAAAATATTAGTAAACATGAACAACTCTCTCCAAAATCCCCAAATCCCCAAAACTAGAGTGCTAAAACTCAAATTTGTGATGTCATAGGGTATAAAGTCTGGAGCTGTTCCATAGACAATGAATTGGGGAAGGTGTAATAGATAATGCTGAGAGCACCTAGGGGAATGTTGTTGAGTATATGGGAACTCTTTCTGTTTCACAATTGACAACACTACCTCCACCCCTAATGGAGTTTCACATTGTCTATACTACAGCGCCTGACTTCCTCTTCTGCTCCTGTCATAATTACTACGGTCACTAGAGGTCAATGTTGTGTTCTTTCATACCTTATTTCTGTGATCTACCATGTGAAGAGATGATAAAACCTACTAGTAGGTGTAGTAGGCACCTAATGACCCACATCTATGGGGCTTATAACGACTGATAACGCCTATTTAATAGCCTGACAAGAGTCTTATCGGCTGAGAGAGAGTAGCTCATGTTTACAAATATTGATCGAACTTTCCTAGGCCATGGAAGTAACATATTGCAATTTTGCAGTGTTCCCCTTTAAGTCAGCATGGCAAAACACAATAAACGTCCAATGCCCTCCTTGGAATCCACACAGGACTTACTCAACCCACTCATCCACACATTTTTAAGTGTGACAACTCTGAGATCCCCATCAGGCTCGCCTCGGGCTGATTTTAATGGGCTACACTTTAAGGCAGAGTTGTATTGCACCGAGGAGATTATAAATGCACCACCTGTGTTTTGTGGGTTTTTTCTTGCTGACAGGATAGTGCAGGAGCAGTGCTGTGTAACAGTGCTCGAGGACAACATGTGCACCACCGGTATCAACATGGCCAAAGACCAAGGATTGTGCGATTCGTTATTCACCAACACCTGTGAGACCAAGACTACAAAGGTGTGTTTGTACCTGCATGTGCACATATGTTCGTTTGCTTTACTAGCTGACAATACTGTAAATAGAGACAAAAAGAGGGAATGAAATCATAGCGTGCACCAAAAAAATCTCCCTCTCAATCAACGTACGTTACATCATTCTGCCGGACAGCCAGTTTGGAGGCAAATGATTGATGAGAGCGATGATGTGCATTTATGTGTGTGTGTGTGTGTGTGTGTGTGTGTGTGTGTGTGTGTGCTTTGTGAGCAGGATGAGGCATGTCACTCCAGGGAGGAGTGGAGCTTGTTCCTGTCAGATAGATTATAAATTCAGCTCCGACTCTAGAATCTTCTGCAGGCTCACGTCCAAGCACATTTCAGACTTTTTTTTTTTTTTTTGTAAATTTGTGCCCCTATGTATATTTTCACAACACATCACGAAGATAAATGCTTGGCAAAATGTACCAAGGAGAGAATGCGAGTTGGTGCGTTTTCTTTAAAAAGGATGAGACAATTGTCAGCGGGGCAGCTTGTCTTTACTTAATCGACTGTGAAGTGCAGGTGGTGGCGGCTCATACTTTAATGTGCACAGGTAAGGTGAATTAGATAATAGATATGTATGATTAGGAAATGGCTTCACCTACTTTAACTGGACAAAATAATACATTTACTTTACAGTATAGATGGTTTCATTATATTGTGTAACAAGAAATGAAAATCAGTCTCCACCTTAACCTTCAGTTTTTTCTGTAACATCAGGACACAACTGAGAGAGAATATTCCTAACCGTTGAAGAAATGCTTGCTGAGAGTTATATATGAAGATTGATGCTACTGTCGTGTCTGTGTAATAGGCGACTTATGGAGTTAATGTACAGCCAGGAGATGGTTGGCTTAGCTTAGCATAACGCATGGAAGCAGAGGGAAGTAGCTAGCCTGGCTTCTTTTTAGTTCTGTTTTTTGGTTTTCGCTTAGTCCGGTGGTAAGTATCTCACTACAATGTATTCTCATACAACGGTTCGTATGATATCTTATGATATCGTTCGTTTTCCTAGGAATGTCCAGCAACACGTGTCAATTTAAGCTCATCACATGCATACAGTCTTTTCAAAATAAACTTCTGTCTTCACAGGAAACAACTTGGTTAGGTTTAGGCAACAACACTACTTAGTTAGGTTTAAGAAAAGATTGTGGTTTGGCTTAAAATAACTCCAGAAGTGGCGTTACTTAAACTTAAGTGACAAATAAATCAACGTTGACTTCTGGTTTCATACGGGACACGAACGTCGGTCTGCTGGGCAAAAGTCCAGTATTTTTTTTACCCGACCTCCTCGCTACGCAGCGTTCATAGCCTACTCACACATTAAGCTGTTAACGAGTAAGCCCTAACGAGAGTTGTGATATTGTGGCATGTGTCCAGTCGTGCTATCGCCATCACTACACCTATACACCACACATGGTTTACATATACATTTATATACATACATTTCATATACTGTATATGCCCTCATTTCCCAAACTGAAACACAAACACACCCATCCCCCAAACTCTGCACCACCTTTCATCCCCCTCCTCCCGACTGACATTACCAGGCTGCCATAATGATTGATTGAGCATGCTTCAGGCAGAGGGGATGATGTCATCTCATCACTGTCTGTCTGTCTGTCTGTCTGTCTGTCTCGCATACTGACTCACTGCTTTTCATCTGTCACTTGGCACGTCCTCTCAATCAACCTCCTTTTTGTGTCTGTCTGGGTTGATTGAGAGCTTGGCTGTCTGTCTGAATCACGTCCTCCTCCTTTGTCAGTGGAAAAGCCGGTTTCATCTACCTCTAGTGTTTTTACCAACCAACATGATCCCACAATCTCCTTTTCTCTTTTGGTTTCACTTCCCCTGATGCATTAGAGAGCTGAGCTGAATTCTCTATGACATAGTGATTTTCCTCTCCTTATGTATGCTACGTCTGCATTATGCACCAAATATATTGTATTCTACTCTTTGTCTAGATGTGCTGCCACTGTTGTCTTCTGGGGAAGTCCAATCAGGAGCAGGGCCTACACTGTGACCACAACCTGTCGGTGGGCTACCAGTGTGGCCTGGTGTCCCGCGCCTGCTGCGTGGATGGAGCCCCAGACAACCAGACCACACCCACAGCAAAAACTGAACGTGGGTGCAAAAAATCATCAAGCATGAAGTAGGCCAAAGATTGCAAAGTTTGTTTGCATCAAAGAAGGCAACTGACATTAGGGTAGAAAAACAGAAAGCACTATGGGAAAACCTGCGCCCGAACACATTAAACATCTCAAAATATTGGAGCAAATGAATGAAGAAATTTAAAGAGCCGCTGGTGTTGTCAAACATAAGCCCACACTGCCCCCTGCTGGATGGATGTGGTCATTGCCTTTTACTCATTACTTTCACACTGATTTACTGTGTCGCTTATGAGCATCCCAGAAAACTGATGGACAGACAAAACAAGATATTTCAAGATGTCAGCTTTGTCACAGTGCAGGGAATACTCAAACAGGGATTGGACCCTGTGATGCCACCACCCCATGTAAAGGCAGATGAGGTGGTTGGGCACTGGAAAACTTTAAAAAGGGATGTTGGAAAAAAACAGGTTGATAAGCCAGAGTAGTGCAAAAAAAGTGAAATTTATTAACCAAAGTTCACCGAAGCAAAAAGCAAAAATGAAACCGAGAATTTCAATGATTCATTTAAACTAAATCAAAAGAACTGCAGCCTGACAGCAAGCTGTTCACTCTCCTCTCCCTCTTACCGATCTCATCCTGCTACTTTATAGTGCGCAGTCCCTCCCCTCTAAGAGGACTGAACGAGGCAAACCTGATCCACACCAACATCCTAAACAGAACAACAAAATCCCATGAACCCACAGAACAAATAAACTAAACAGGCTTGTGTCATACATCTTAACATATTCAAATTGAACTGAAATCAACAATTAAGCAGACACAAAAACACTGTTAACTTTGGGGAACAGGGCTCAGGGAAAAGGACAATAGATAGCCTTTTCACATTTCCCTCTCCCCTGGAAGCTTGCCATCAGGATGGCGAGACAGTGAGAAGAGGTGAGCAGGAGGTCTGGAGAGTGCAGGACTAAGGAGGGACAGGTGTAACTAATCAGGGCGGGGCAGACAATCAAAAAGGCAGGAAGTGAAGTTATCTGAAATGGGAGGAGACGTGAGTAGCAAAATAAAACAGGAAACGAAAATGATACGAATGGAAAACATGGAGCACGGCAGATTAAGACATTATTGGCCTTTAGGAAATTATAGGCTAATAGACATTCTTCTCTTTTTTTTCTGACATTTAATAGAAAAAAATACTCAGTTAAGTTAAGTTTAATTGATGATGAAAATAATCATTAGTTGCAGCCCTGGAAAAAAAATAGCAGCTTTTTTGATGGCTAAAAAAGTTATTTTTATAAAACTATCATTAACCTGACAGTAGTGCATGAGACAGATAATCTGTGAAAAATATCAGCTCTGATTGGTTGTTTTTTTAAGATAGAGGCATAAGGTGTTACAATGTGAGACATATAAATATATATATTTGTTTCCTTTCATGCAGTACCAAACAAGGATAACCCGAGTGGAGACAATGGAGATAATTCAGTATTAAGTGATCAGTGCAAAGGTATAGTATAACACGTTAAAGCTTTTCTACACCTGACTGATTTAATCTGGCCAATGCAGTGATCAATTATCAACATGTTTGTTTCTTTTTTAGGGAAATGTGCTCATAACTGTGTGGGCAATGACACTTGTGCCTGCTTCAAAGGCTACAAACTCAAGCCAGATGGAAAGAGTTGTGATGGTAGGTGGTACTCCTCCGCCTCTTCCTCTTTGAACGCTTCAGTTTATGTCACAAAGAAGTTAAAGAGACACAGAGAAAGATTTTGACACAAAAAGAACAGTAATACTGTATTTCACAATAAGAGACCCTCTGCTTTGAAACACTCCCAGATATCAACGAGTGTTTGCTGGGAGCCAGCAACTGTCGGGCGGGAGAGCGCTGTATCAACACAGAGGGCTCGTTCCGCTGCCAGAGAGAGGTCAGCTGTGGGACCGGCTACGAACTCACCGACAACAACAACTGCAAAGGTCAGTCAAACATGTGCTCAGTTTGCCTCTGTTCCTGTTGGTAGGTATTGGCATTGTGTTCAATGGCAACTTTTCGCATGATTTTTCATTATCCAGATATTGATGAGTGTGAGACCGGCATCCATAACTGTGGACCAGAGTTTGAGTGCCAAAACACCCAGGGGTCGTTCCGTTGTCTCCCTAAGGTCAAGTGCGGTACCGGCTATATCCAGGATGCCCTCGGCGCCTGCATCGGTAAGCACCACACTACAGCAGCCCGTAACAACAACTGCAAGACAATATTTGACATGTATTCAGGTGATTTTCACAGTTAGAGCCTAAAAATGACAAACCATTGCGACACAATTCACTATAAACCTTATCTATAAATCATGAGAAGAGTGAATTTATGTGTAAATAAATGTTCCTGACCATTTTTACTGCCATCACCTTATATTATCTTTAATAGGTAAACCAGCTATTTGGAGAGATATACCTTTGATAAATCACAACTTATGCATGTGTTATTGGAAACATATGCACATGTAAAATACTTTATAAATGAGACCTAAAAAAAAGGCATTTAGGTGGAGTTGACAGGCTCTCTTTTAATTTTTTTCATCATTAAATCAAACGTAATATACGCTAGCCTTTCATATTAGGTTCAATGTTATAAGAGAGCTACAACTATCAGAACAATTCGAACATTCAGGCTCCCTCATGTGGCTCAAAGGTGAACTGCAGATATAAATGTTGAATAAAAGACTGGAAGAAATTCTACAATTTCATTTGGAGACCTTAATGAAATGTCTAGTCTCTTGGAATGAGCACCAGGCGATCTGGCAAAGACGGAGTGTAGATGGACCAGTAAAGGCTAATCAGGGAAATGGGGAGCAGGTGAGTAAGTGGGCGGATGTGGTCAGGTGAGGGGAACGGCGGGAAATGGGTTACTACAGGGAGGGAGTGGTTGGATCTGTAATGACAGGGTGAGTTAGTATGACAGGTAAATGCAGAGCAGGTAAATTAATGAATGTTTAGGATCTGGCTGAAGTCGTGACAATTGTAATGACTTCATGGCCTTTGTCTAGAGCCACCTTTAGAACAAAGTTTGCATTTAAGTAACTGTATATTCAGTTATATAAGACGAACATGAGCAATCTTTTCATGTTTACCTCCGCCAAGGCCGAAGGTATAGGAAGGAGGTTATGTTTTCACCGGCGTTGGTTTGTTGGTTTATTTGTTGGTTTGTTTGTTTGTTTGTCCGTTAGCAGGATTACTCCAAAAGTTCATGATGGATTTGAATGACATATTTTGGAGGGGTGGGGGATGTGGCACAATGAACAATCCGTTAGAGGTTGGTGGCGATCCGGATCATGATCCGGATTCAGGAATTTTTTTAAGGATTCCGATTAGCCAGAACATTAAGACCTCTGGGTTTAACACATGCGAAGTGTAACTGATGACGCGTTGATGACGCATGATCCCGCCTCATTCCTTCAGAGAGAGAGACAGAGAGAGAGCGGGGGATTGGGGGGGAACAACTGTAGAATCGGCGTTTTTTCACATTAAACTCGGTGGAATTACAGTTGAGTTCGACCAAAGCACACTTGGTGATTGTTGGAAAGAGTAACGACGACGGTTTAGGTGAGTTTTACTTTGTTTCTGTCAAGTTTGAATGAAGTGTTTTACGCTGCTCCGCTACGAACAGCTGATCTCAACATAAACAAAAATACACCTGGATGATGGCGCTAACTGAACGGAGAGGGGGGCCTATCGTACTCGGGCGGAGGTCTGTGCTCTCCAAGTGCCATTCTAGTTTAATAATGTCATCTGTGTCTATATTGTCAGATATCAATGAATGCGTCAGCCAGACAGGCCCATGCCACCGCGGGCAGATCTGTATCAACACAAATGGCTCCTACATCTGCCAGAGGAACTCCGTCAACTGTGGTCGAGGATACCACCTCAATGAAGAGGGAACACGCTGTGTTGGTACGGCGGAAAAAAACTCACCATTCCTACTGTAGATGACAAAGCATCTTACTAACCTGCCTGAGGTGCATTATATCATGGTGTTGTTTGCATCCCCCCTCCACAGATACTGATGAGTGTAAGGGCGCTGAAATTGTCTGCTCAGGTCATAGTTGTATCAACCTGGTAGGCTCCTACCGCTGCGAGTGTGAGGCCGGCTACATCTTCAACAGCATCAGCCGGACCTGTGAGGGTAAGCAGCTGGTCGATGATGTTCTTACATAATATCCAAGTGTATGTAAATAAAACATATATACTGTACGTCTACTAGTACTGGTCAAATTGTGTATAAGATAATTTTGGAATCATTTTCAGCTTATCACTGTGGCGTATTTGTGTTTTAGATATTAATGAATGCAGGCACTACCCTGGCCGTCTGTGTGCTCATAAGTGTGAGAACATTCTGGGATCCTACATGTGTAGCTGCACCACCGGCTTCAAGCTATCTGGTGATGGCAGGAATTGTGACGGTGAGACAAATATCTAAATCAGGAGAATTGCAACTTCTTATACAATATACAGTATGTGTTGCGTACCCTGTAGGCTATACTGTGCATATCTTACCAGTGACTGAAACAATAGAAACCCCTGAACAGCTCCGAGTTGGACGACCTTTTGCCTTTGGTTACAGCGAACACATCTGTTCTACTACCTGCTATGGCATCAAGCTGTTTGTCATTTGCTAAGCAACATTTATACATACATACATACTGTACATGTAGTTGACTTATCTAGGTGTGCAAATCAAGAGAGGAACAATTCGTAATCCGTAGCGGAAACAAGATTCCAAACTGAAGCACTTGTCTATCACTTGCAGCTCCTACCGGCCGGTTAAAAGTAGAGAGGAGACCGCAATCAATGACGGTATAAACCAGTCAATAAAATATGTTTCCAAAATGCGTGAAGCACTGAAACCACGAGAGGTCCTTCAGCGCACAGTCATAAATAATGAGAGTGATGGGTCCAGCAGTTTAAAAGATTAGCCGTGATGCACACACGACCAAATACATAATCTCCTGGCGAAGATAACTAACTAAGATGCGGTAGCCACCTTTGAAAAAAGTCCACCCTCCAGGCACTTACAATCATGCTTTTTTCAAAGTCTCTTATATTTCAGCCAATTCTCAGTATCCCGTTCACATGCAACTCAAGTGCGTAACTGTGCAAGCAAATGTTTATGTAGTACATATTGTGTACATACTGTGTACTACACTAGTAGGACAGAGTTCATAATGGTCTGTAATCATCTTTTTTCTCTGCTTAGATTTGAATGAGTGTGAGAGCAACCCGTGCAGTCAAGAGTGTGCCAACGTGTACGGCTCCTACCAGTGTTACTGTCGCCGTGGCTACCAGCTCAGTGACATAGACGGCATGACTTGTGAAGGTAAAATGGAACCGTTTTAGCAGATACTTCGACTAATACATGAATATTTTGAAGCAAACTATAACTATACTATACTACAAAATATATTTTTCTTAATTTAAATTTACTCTCTGGTTTGACTTGTTTTTATCTCCCTGTTATATTTTTAGATATAGATGAGTGTGCCCTGCCAACTGGAGGTCACATTTGCACCTATCGCTGTCACAACACCCCAGGCAGCTTCCACTGTTCCTGTCCTGTCACTGGCTACACATTAGCACCCAATGGGCGCAGCTGCCAGGGTAAGCTGTCCTACACGTGCAGACTTTCAATGTCAATTTTCTGATACAAGTTATACTTGCGAATGTTTTGAAATCGCATTTATTTCCACTTTTTGTCCTTTCGCTCCCAGATGTCGATGAATGCGTGACGGGAACACACACATGCACAGTGAATCAGAGCTGCTTTAATGTACAGGGAGGATTCAGATGCCTGTCCTTCGAGTGTCCAAACAACTACAGGCGTGTTGGAGAGACGTGAGTATCTGGATTTACACATTTTTCTATTCTTCTAATGTGTGCTCATAACGATACGAGATTTCAAAGACAAATATTAGTAACACAACATCGACAGAAAACCTTGCACCCACAACACTCACAGAGCAATGTATCCTCATAAAACGGTTTGTATGATATCTTAAAAGTTATCCTTCATGTTTCCTATGAATGTTGACGCACGTGTCAATTTCTGCTCCGGTCTTTTCATAATAAACTTCCGTCTTCACAGGAAACAACTTGGTTATGTTTAGAAAACAAAACTACTTAGTTAGGTTTAACAAAAGATGGTGGTTTGGGTTAAAATAACACCGGAAGTAGTGAAACTTAAGTACGGAAGTTACGTGACAAATATAACTTAGTTAGGTTTAGGAAAAGATTGTCCTTTGGATTAAAATATCTCTGGAAGTGGCGTAATTACGGGAGATATGTGACAAGTAAATCAACGCTGATGTCTGGTTTCACACGGGGTACAAACTTCGGTCTCCTGGGCGAAAGTCTGGTGTTTTTTGTCTCACACGTCCACCCCGACCTCCTCCCTACGTGGCGTTTGTCGCTCTTTACACTTCCTGATTCACAATTACGTGGATTACATACAATTGTATTTTGTGGGATATATACAGCACGAATTACAGTGCATTACATCCATGTTCCTCATAGTCCAGTCTGACTGGTCGTCCTACCAAGAGCTCTCTCAATAGTAAACAACGTCAGGCCTTTTAAACCGACCCTTAATCACTTGTTATTCAAGGCTCTGCATGTCCAGTGCGCTCAATGCTGGAATGACTTCAGAAAAGATTCGGCTGTAGCATGTTCTGTTGTTTTAGAATGATGAAATGCATATGGATATTCTGTCATTGGCTCAGTGACAGTAGAGGCTGTGTATGACCTATGCAGGCACCAGCGACAGAACTTCTTGCATGATCCCACAGAGGGCACCATGACTGGCCTGTGAAGTATTGTGCTGCAGACTGATGTTCCTTCCACTGCATGCAATGCACGGCAAATTAAATTTACACCTGGTCTCTCTCTCTCTCTCTCTCTCTCTCTCTCCTTCTCTCTGTGCCTGTTTTGTTCCGTCTTGTCCCGTCCTGCCCTGCCCTGCCCCCCCCACCCTTCTCTCTTTGCAGTCGATGCGAACGCTTGCTTTGCAATGAGTCTATCGAGTGCTTCGACATGCCCCTGAGAATAACCTACTACTACCTCACCTTCCCCACCAACATCCCCGTCTTCACCAACATCTTCCGCATGGGCCCCTCGCACACCGTGGTCGGCGATGACATCCAGACCGTTATCACCGCCGGCAACGACGGTGGTTTCTTCAAGACGGAGCGGGTGCCCACCGGCGGCGTGATGTCGGTGGCAAAGCTCATCAGCGAGCCGCAGGACTTTGAGCTGTCTCTGGAGCTGAGGCTGCGTCGCTACGGCTCGCTCAGCACATACATGGCTAAAGTGCTGGTGTTTGTTACCCAGGATGAGCCCAGAGTACCTTACAATCCCCTACTAGAATAAACACAGGAGTTACGTAGGGTTACACAAGTTACTACACTCTTAAAAAGGATGTGTCATCTTTAATGCGTTGTCTCGTAGAGAAAACAGAAAAAGTTCATCCTCAATACAAAATGCATGCGATGTCACCATACGGTATGTTGATAGACATGCATGGTGATGCAGTGACTACTGTATGTAACATACTGCATAGATGTATCCAGGTCAATAGTAATACACATTATGATTTCCAATTAATCATCATTATAAGACCAATATTCATCTTTACACTACTAAAGATTGTTTATTTTTCTTGTGGATTTATGCGATTAGGTTGCCAAAAAATATGGGTAAACTGTATTGGTTTAAGGCCTGATGAACCGGCTTGGGGCCCCTAATGACCCCTGTAGCCCTTCCTGCACTCTCTGTGCATTACCTTCTTAAAATATAGCCTACAAATGTGGACATATTGTGATTGAGTAGTGCACATTCTTAAAGGAATAGTTTGATTTTTTAGGGACTAGATGCAAAGATTGATACCATATTTAAATGCTAAGTATGAAGCTACGGCCAGCAGCTGGCTAACTTAGCTTAGCATAAAGATGCTAGCTTTGCTTTAATCAGTGGGCTACCTCCGGGTCTGAGAAGTGAAGCCAATGTGGAAGTGCCTTGAGTTTGAATCCTTTCTAATAGCCAGCAGGGGGCGACTCCTCTGGTTGCTAAAAGAAGTCTGATTGTTTAGAAGTCTTTGAGAAAATGAGCCTACTTCTCTCTTGATTTATTACCTCAGTAAACATTGTAAACATTAGTTTATGGTCCCAATCGCTAGTTTCAAGTCTTCTTCAATACAGCATGATGTTCATTTAGTAAATTATGGTCCCATTTAGAGTCAAATAGACCATAAAGCAGGGGATTCTTTAGGGCGTTGTCCGGTCTGGGAGTTGTCCGTGTTTCCCTCTTACAACTTTAACCCTTTCATAGTGTGTTTTCAGTCCATGAAAGTTAATTACAACCTTTTTGGTCACCTAAAAATGTCAGCGTTTGGTTGTACTTAGCTCCACCCTCTCGTGTCACTTCTGGTTTCAAAAACCAAGTTGGTGACGGACAAAATGCTGAACTCGAGGCTTCAAAACGGCAGTCCGCAAACCAATGGGTGACGTCACGGTGACTACGTCCACTTCTTATAAACAGTCTATGGTTCTAACTCAACAAAAAAGCAAGTGTGAGTATTTTTAAGTACATTTCCTAAAATGTCAGACTATTCTTTTACACAAATTTTCAATGCATCAGATCACCACAAGCCACAGTGACTGTGAGGCTTTCAGGGACACTGGTCATCCAGGACCCTGGGGCAGCGCTGCCCCCCTTTGTTCAGCTTTGTCTATATCACTTTTTTTTTAATAAATTACCACAAATATGAGTCTGTTCGACACTAAGCATGTGTTAAAGATGACACGTCATTTTTTAAGAGTGGATATGAAAAAAAACAATACAGCACACAAAATCAGAAGAAAGAAGCACAGTTTTTTTTTTTTTTTTAGTACAGTAGCATTTTACATAATCAACTTTTTAACACTAGAATTAAGGATCATTATTCAGCAGTATGAATTAGGTCCAATTGAATGTATCTTCTTGGAGGTAAGGCAGTGTGACAGCCGCTAGGTGGCGTTCTAGGTCAGGGTAAATCATGAAATGGTAACGACCCAGGTCTGCCTACAACTGAGTGTAATTTGATGATGGTTGCATGATAAAGTCTGACGTTTTTTCAGTATTTTATGGTTTATGTGTTGGATGAACAGTTTTCTATTAAAATTGAAATAGAAATAACACATGTTCAAGTCAAATCCAGTTCTTGATAATGGTGCATTGTGGGGTTTAATCGAATACAGCAAAGGGAGCAGCTAGAATGTGAGGCCAAATCACAGATGGAGGCTTCCTCACATAGTTTCGTATTACTATTATTCCAACAGGAAATTGATACATGCAAATCTCTGATGCATATATTTAAAGTTAATGACCACAATCATCTATACACAAGGTACTTTAAACTAACAGTAGAAAAACAACAGATGTTATTAATAATGTTATTAGTTCTTATTAATGTCTCCTGATGATTGAAGTTTTCCGGCATCAGTAATTTTTGTAAACAGAAGCAAACCAGGCCTGTATTTTAAATCAGCCAAGAAACACACACAAGTCAAATTCCCCATCCATAAGTCAAACCCCTCAGTTAAATGCGCATATATGTCAAATTTCACTATTTATTAAGTCCATAAAGTAATTCCACACCTCCGAATTCCAGTCCCAAACGAGCCAGACTGGGCCTTTTAATGCATTGTTACTCCCACTTCCCAAACATCAGTTACCTTTCACCGCAAATACGTCTTTCCGTGGCAGTTATTTTCATGCACATCTCTTTAGCTCCCATTACATTTTAGGCTTAATGCGAAATGCACAGATTTCCACTGCATACTGCGGGTGTAAACCCCAAAGCAGACAGATAATCCAAATGAAGGCTGAGTAAGTGACACGCGATGGGATGCAGTGGCAAAGAAGAGGGGAAATGTGCACCAGCAGGAGAGAATATAAATAGTCTGACATGCTGTGAGGCTGCTGCCCGAGGGCTGTGGCTTATAATAACTGTAAATTCAGATGTCCTAGGTTCCTCCTGTCCTGAGCTGTCAGGCCAGTAAGGATGCACTTGGTCCCTAGTGGGGATATCCTTAAAATAAGAACATAGTGGTGCGCAGAAGGTTTTTTCCTCCCCTTTGACATTGAGTTATGGGGCTCTGGGCTCTGGCCGGTGGTCTGAACAATTTGTGGTGCGGCAACATCACCGCGCACAGAATGAATGATGCCCTGCAGTGTTTGTGTTGGGTCGTTATCAATGTGCCGACTATAAATAATAATTACCAAAAAAATAAAAGGCCCTACGCTTGACCAGAGGACTTTCATCCAAAAAGTCTGTTTTTCTTTCTGGTCTGAAAGTATTGGGGTTTTTCTCCTGGGCTGGGCCACGTGAGGCATGGGGGAGATGAAGAAGACGTATGTGCATGCACACGCACACACACACACACACACACATATACACAAGCATGTTTGCATGCACAAAGGCACACAAATAAACACACATATAGGTATTTCGGGTGCAGACTTATACATGCATTAAGACACACATGGAGCTGTAATTAGCTCCACTTGCTGCCCCAGCTTTGAAGTGCCCATCTGTGTGTATGGGGGCAGTTCACCCTGGGTCATTATCTTCTCGTAAATTTACTCTCTACCCCAACAGAGCTTTCACCTTGTCCTCTAGAGCCCCGCTCGGGTCTTTCTGCAACTCAGGCCGCGGTATTATAAACTAGGAGAACATTTTGTGGGTTTGGCGTGGGCCAAAGCAAAACTTGGACCCACCCGCTAATTGCTAATTACAAGCCCCTACCCAGTGGTGGCTTGACTTTTTGTCAGGGGCTTCTCTACTCGCTCTCCATTGAAGGAGCCCTGCAACCCAAGCCGGGGCCTGCAGGCTTTGAGCTGCAGCCTATAGGTCCCCCGAGGACCGCCAGAGATCCACGGCCCATGACTCACAATGTGGCTATATGGCTGCCATGCACATTAACTGGACTTATACATGGCAACTTGTCTGTTTTCATAACCCAATATAACCGTGTACTGACTTGTCTCCTTTGTGAAAACCGAGCTTAAATTTAACATCTTGGATGTCGAAGTCGAGGCTTTTATTTTGTTTCAATAGCTCTCTCGTGATCACGAGTTCCTCGTCGTTTCAAAGACAAACCCGTGATTTATGAGGTTGTTAGTGCCTTAGAAGCCTCTCTCAAAGTCTTATGTAGCAGACAGGTAGTGAATAGCGATACTTCAGGTGGCGTTAGCCTTAGGAGCCAGCAGAGGCCCTCCATTCCCCCCCCGACCTGTCACTGATTAGTCTGTGGAATAAACAAAGCCCTAAATAATAGGATGAGAGCTGCCCTGGGGAGAGGCTGGGGAGTTGTCTAGTCATGTTGCTCACAATTTAGGAGTCTTTTAGAACACTCCCTTTCCCCATAAATCCTCCTCAAGAGATTATCTGATGTGAAGCCGGGGATGCTCAGCAAATCCAAATATTTTTCCTGAGCAGGTTGTGGATCATTCTCTGTGAGTGCAGTAATTCATTTCCCACACCGCTTGAAATAGTGCATCAGAAAAGCATCGATGGCAGCGCGCTAGTCTCCACAAGCTACAAAAGGCTGGCTTCGGAATGACCTTTGGTTATTGTTGGTTTATTATTCTTCCAAACCACACAGCATTTGATTGTTTTTGATGTTGACTGCTATATCCAGTGTCCCTGCTGTGTTGTTCAGCTATTGTTTGTGTAGCGGCCATTGGAGTTGTCCCACTGAGCTCTTGATTACGCAGTGGGCTGCTCCCAAGGATGCCCTGTTATTGTGAACTTTAGAAAACCAAAAGGCGGTTTGACTCTGAAGTCTTTATAACCTAAAGGTCAGAGGCCATGTGTGTTTGTGTTTTCTTTTTTTTGTGGGTGTGTGTATGTTTGTTCTCTCCTTTAGAACGGCGAGGCTTGAACGCTCTGACACCATCCGCTGTATGAAGTCCTGTCAGCCCAATGACGTAGCCTGTGTTCTGGACCCCATGCACTCACTGTCCCACACCTTTATCTCCTTGCCCACCTTCAGAGAGTTCACACGGCCAGAGGGTAGGTACAGTTTTTTATGTGCATACTAATGATGGAAATGTTGGTGTAAACATGATGGTCAAACATGCAGCAAAAGTGTAAAGAAATGGACGAAATACAATAAAATATAGTTCCTTATTCCCTTTTTTTGCCAAGAGTTAGATGAGATGATCGATACCATTCATATTGGTAGGGTAACAATGAAGCTTTAGCCGGCTGCTGGTTAGTCTATCTTCGCATAAAGACTGGAAACTGTGGGAAACAGCTAGCCTGGCTTTGTTCAAAGTATAGACTGTATATAAGAAGTGTACGTAATCACCATGGCTTCACCCATTGGTTTGTGAACTGCCGTTTTAAAGTTCGGCATTCTTGGTTTTTGGCCGTCGCCATTTCGGGTTTTTGCGACATGCTGCAGCATGCTGTATTGAAGAAGACTTGGAACTAGCGATTGAGACCATAAACTCATGTTTACAATGTTTACTGAGGTAATAAATCAAGTGAGAAGTAGGCTCATTTTCTCAGACTTCTATACAATCAGACTTCTTTTAGCAACCAGAGGAGTCGCCCCCTGCTGGCTGTTAGAAAGAATGACAGTTTAAGACACTTTGTAGAACCGGTCCAAAGGTAATAAAACCCACCAGCACCTCTAGAGCTCACTACGAAACATTAAGTAGTTAATACAAAACCCAGAAGTTTAAAAATGACAATTTGTGAGTGTTGAGTGCTCGTGAGCTGATTTTCTGGACAGACTACCTAATCCTCTCTGTTTACAATCTTAAAGCTAAGCTAAGCTAACCAGACCGGTTCATTTTTACGAGATATAAGAGTGGTATCGAATCAATCTTCTCATCTAACTATCGGCAAGAAAGCAAATAAGTGTATTTCCAAAAATGTTGAGCTGTTGCTTTAACACAATACTTCAAAATTGACTGATCATCTGAACTCCCCTAAACTGTATTCTGTGTATCCTTCTATTCTACATTTTCGTTAATCCACAAAGGCCCATACATGAGAGTTCATTTGGTGACAGGACGTCCTGTTAAAATCTTTGGAAACAACGAATTTGAAGACAGCATGATGACTTTTTTTTCTCTTTAGCTCTACTTTATCTCCCTTAATCTCTGAGCGCCCATCAAATGCATTTCCCTGCAGTTGTCAGAATCCATATGACTACCTCTGACCTCCAAATTAGTTATTCCATGATGTTCTCCATGCAGTCCAGGCTTGGCTGGCCCACACCAGAGAGTGAGTGCCACGCTGGTTGGATATGAGTAACCACGGTAATCACTCGCAGACAGTGACAGCTCACAAGCATCTATTGGCTGGCATGCGGCGCTTGTTTCAGACACACTCATGCTCAACGTCACGGGGAGTTAAGCTCTTGTCATTTCTCATAAACTCTGAGTTGGGGTGTAAAGGACTCGAGGCCCTTCAGCTGAACAACAGCACTGAAAAACCTCAACCTTCCCGTGACCCTCTCAGTGTACAATAAACACAGACGTTTCCATCTCCTATTTTATTGTCTTTCTCTTAGAAAAGGAAAAGAAAAGCAAAAGTTGGCACTGGTCTGATGGCGCAATCCCAGTGTGATTATGAGGGTTTAGGCTCCGAAAGCTTTTTGTGTCTAATTGTTATCTTCCAACAGAGATTGTTTTCCTGAGAACCACGGTGCCGGCTTACGGGTCCTATCACTTAGGCAGTTACGACGTCAAGTTTGACATCCTGGAGGGCAACGTGGAGAACGCCTTCGATATCATCAAGCGGGTAGAGAATGGAATGTATGTGGGTGAGTACCGGGATTTTACTTTGCTTTGTGTGTTGTGAAGTTTGGGTGCACCAAACTAGTGCGTACATTTGACAATAGCAGCTTTAACATGCAGTCGATATCACCCCGACAGCCTGTGACTGGAATCCTTTGACAAAGGGGGCGGTATTGCTTACCTAATTTCTCAATTTGAAATGTATATAATATATGTGTATTTTTTTTTTTTACAAATCAAACTCACATGTGCACATTGGGAAGGGACAAAGAGCTCAAAAATCTCCCATAAGGAATGTCTGGACTCCCTGACATAAATACATCTGACACAGTCCGTTATGGTCTTTGCAGTGTTGTGGCATCACATAGCTGTCATCATCTTCATGGGGGCTCTTGGTGTCTGCTTCTTCGGAGAGTTGTCCTCTGAGTGGCTCTTTGAGACAGACGAAGGCCTGTTTCTGTCTCACCAAATATTTGGCATCAATTTCCACAGTCTAGTGGTCAAACAAAGTACCATTTAATTCACTTATCTACGGCTATGCTTATCCCAAGCAGATCGTTACTTTCCACAATAAGTCATGGCGGTCCGAATGCACTGGAATAGAGGGCGTGGATCTATACATGCATGTGCGCGCAAGTGATTGCAGTTGACAAGCAGTTAATTATAACTACCTGTTTGGAGACCGCCAGCATGCAAAAAAGAGCCCTGCACTAGTTCAAGTAGGAGCAGTAGATTTCCAGTGGTGTGTAACAACAACACATCTGGGGAGAAGCCATTCCCATCCTTTAGTCTGGTGGTGACCCGAGGCTGCTGCACGCCTGTCGGAGAGCTGAACTGGGAGGATGAGGGTGCTGTGAGCCTAATGATGACACATTGTTGGGCCCGTCTAGGTGTTTTTGTTTTTGTTTTGTGACGAGATGCAGGCAGGGTGGTAGTGCAAGGACATCATTCTTCTTCTCTTGCTGATGGATGAAGGGATGGGCCATCAATATTCACATCTGTCTTTACGGAATGAAATGTAGAGATCGAGGAGGAGAGAGTGCGCGAATGTCACTGGTTCAGGCGGGATTGTGGGCAAGTGTTCCTCTTGTACATTTGTGCAGAAACAGATGTGTGCTTATCAAACGAACCCAAATTCACACACAGAGACATGAGAATGTTTATAACCAGCAATAATTCACGTAAGTCGCTGTTAAAGCAGTTATAATTATATCGTACTGTTTTATAATGGCATGTTTTCGTTGGAATGCACAATGGTGTAATTCTGCATGAGCGATAAGCCTTATTTTGTAATATATCGTCTACTGTGTGTGTCTGTGTGTGTAAAGAGGATTTAGAGAGAAATTCCCTGTTTATTGTGGTGCTCATTTGCAAGGGCAAGTATGTATGTGTGTGTGTGCGTGTGTGCAAGGGAAGAATGAAATTGCAGAGAGAGAAAGACAAGTGAGAGACTGTGATTCAATGAAAGAGGAAAGAGAGAGAGAAAATATGTGCAGAAGTAATCCTGGGCGCTTTGCTTCATGTGGTTAAATGTATTGTTCCATTTCCCCACGCTAGGCCTCAGTGTCTCGCCGAGCATTAGAGCACTTAAACTGACGACCACATGAAAGGCCTGTTTGTGAGGAGCCACTTCTCTCCCAAACCCATCGGATGCTTATTGGATGCAGCTCTTGCATGTTAGCACCAGTTGCCCGTCGCACATCCAAATTGAGGCCCTGTGCACCGGAGCCCTCGGTCACCGACTGCTCGCCGTGAAGTGTGGCGTCCACGGTGCGATGAAGAAGGCCCCTTTTGGTTTTTATTTAGTGGGTTGTGCCGCTGGTGCTTTGGCCTGCAGACGCTGCTGGTTGCGTAACCATTGTGCGAGGCTCGCTGACGTGTCACTTAAGGAAGCTTGGTTTCCAGTATCTCCTGCGTCTCCAGCAGTGGTATTACAGCTTGGTGGGATGTGAAGAGCAGCAGACATTGAGGCTCCACTAATGAACAAGTGCGAGAACTCAAACTAACTTTGGCCATTATTTTTGGCCACTTCTTGTGTTTTTGAAAGGGACAAAAGAGGCAATTAGGAATCCTCAGAATCCGTTGCTAATTCTTGAGAGGTTTGATTGGCTGACGCTCTTTTCCCGTTATGCTCACTTACTCTCTCTTTTAAAAGCAGTCGACTGCACACACAGGCATGCTGTGTTTGCATAGACATAATGTGCACACACACATAGAGGCTGACAGTACACCAAATAGTGTAAGAATTGCACCACTCTTTCCTAGCTCCTGGTCATCCATCACTGGTTTTCCCAGCACTGTCACATCTGGAAGACAACCCTGACAGCCTTACGCATCTGTGCAAACACAACAGGCCCTCGGCGCTTGGAAAACATGATCAGAACCGATCAAACACTTACAGATTCCCATGGCGACCACAGTAGCACAGCGGCGACCACACAAATATCCCCGCAGGTATGTAGACACACAGCAGGAGCGATATATATCATCCTCACAACAAAGACAACATTTGTGACACATCATACTCATATTTGGAAACACAAACAGTGGAGGAATGCATTACTCACGCTAACGCTGTCATCTTCAACTTTTGATTAGGGACAGGTTGTTTGAATAGGGTTGAGCATGGGATGATTGATTTTGGCAGCCAGGAGGTGGATGGTCTTCCCTTTGAAAACAATGGCTCTGTGGTCTCTGCTGGAAGCATGGGCTGAGTCTCTCACCTCTGATCAAATGCTGGTGGTTCCCTTGTTTTATTATCTCTGAGTGACATACAGTACATCATTGTGGGGCTCAATATTGTCTTTGACCAATCCCATTGAAGGTATCATAGGCTAGTGTTGCTTTTTTTCTTTCATGTATCAAGGCCGGCTTGCTGAGCATGCATGACTTCTTCCAGCTTTGCTTTAGCCATTAATATAGACTGTAAATAAAATTGGACGTAATCACCGTGACGTCAACCATTGGTTCGCGGACTGCCGTTTGAAGCCTTGAGTTCGGCATTTAGGTTGTGCCATCTTGGTTTTTGGCATCGCCATCTTGGTTATTTGCAACCAAAAGTGACACAAGAGGGTGGAGCTAAGTACAACCAAACGCTGACATTTTTAGGTGACCAAAAAGGTTATAATTAACTTTCATGAACTGAAAACACACTGTGAAAGCGTTAAAGTTGTAAGACGAAAACACGGAGAACTCCCTGATTGGACAACGCCGTGGTAGCGACCTGTTAATCACAAGGTAGCCCCGCCCTAAAACATCCCCCGCTTTATGGTCTATTTGACTCTAAATGGGACCATAATTTACTAAATGAACATCATGCTGTATTGAAGAAGACTTGAAACTAGTGATTGAGACCATAAACTTATGTTTACAATGTTTACTGAGGTAATAAATCAAGTGAGAAGTAGGCTCATTTTCTCATAGACTTCTATACAATCAGACTTCTTTATGCAACCAGAGGAGTCGCCCCCTGCTGGCTGTTAGAAAGAATGCAAGTTTAAGGCACTTCAGCATTGGCTTCACTTTTCAGACCTGGAAGTAGCCCACTAGCTGTTACTCAGAAGTTGTTGAAATGATATATGTATGTATGTTTATATTATGTGGGGAAACAATGTGACAACCCACCAATTCAATTTCTTCCTGTTTACTATGTAAAGCTTCATTAACAAAGACCACGCCATTTGTTCGGTACTAAAGTAGTTTTACTTGGAATAGCTGGAGGATGCATGAAAGATTGTATAGAGGTCGAGTTCGGTGGGATGGTGGGGGTCGAGGGAACTATCATATCATATCACATAGTTTGATCCATTACACCTGTGGTTACCTGTAGGCCTGGGGTTTGAGAGGGGAGGGTCGTGAGAACTGAGACAAACAGGAGAGAGTAGGGTTTGACACACCTATATAGATCTTCACAGGTGATTGAGTTAGTGAGGCGCAGGTGGTGGAATTAACGAGACACAGGTGAAGAATTAGCGAGGGTGAGAGGCGTGGTCTTGTTCCTGAACCTTGGTTATAATAACTTTATATAAAGTTAACAAAAGCAACATGCAAATCAGTAACATTTGTGGAATGATGTGACTTGTGCTTTTACTTGACTCAGCTAGCTGGCTGACCAGTATCAACCAAATTCAATCAGTAGCCATCTAAACAGTGAGCACATGTTTAGTCATGCCTTGAATGTGTCCAAATGACTCGTCTTCATGAGTAATCATTTGTCACGGAAGGATTTTGCCATACCATTAATATCTGCTGTCTAATTCTTTTTAGCAGGAAAAACTGATTTATGTAGTATTTATGTTTATCCTACTGGACAGAAACAGATAATATAGTACCTTCTCTTCATGAATCATATATGCCATCCTCTGGAGGAACTGCCAGTCTAAGACGCCGCAGCTAAATTCCATTCATTTTTGAAATGCAGGTGGAAATGTGCCTTTGCGGTTTATATCCTGCCCAGAGAATAAATGCCTTTTGCATTGCCGTTGGCACACGGGGCTGTCAGCCAGTGAGGCAGCCAGCAAGATGAATGGAAGAGGAAGTGGACAGTTTGTCTCTATGCAGGTAGTCAATGGCCGTCAGTGCAGCCGTCCACAGTGGCGGGTGGAATGTGAGCCTACTGTGTGAGACATGACTATTCCAGAGCCAGTGGAGCTTGTGGTGCTTCTGGCTTGTGGCTGCGCTGGTGAGGACTTGAGGACAGCGGCGCAGATAAGCAGACAACTCGCTCCGTTTGAGAGGCTGTCATTTGGATGAATCATGACATGGCAGCAGCGGGCCCACTAGAGCGCGCCAAGCCCATAAGGAATCCTCGTCTGCCCCACAAGAGATTAGAACGGCTAATCAAAACAGGGTCTTCTCCACCCAACAACCCCACAGTCCAACATGCTTCCCCTCGGGTGGTCCTCCACCACCACCAATGCACTGATGAAAAGATAGCAATACAGATAAGTCACGCTCTAAAGGATACCAGTATGTACACATATAGCATATAATACTCGCAATAAAACTGTCTTAATAACTCATCAGATACTCTTATCTCCTTTGGGTTGATGATCTATTTAATTTATACTCGTCGTTACTCTTTTCTGTCTGGCACTGTGATTTTAAGAGAATGTAACTTTGTTTAGGTAATAGCTCAATTCACAAAATGAATGCTGTTTTTTATCGGCGTCCATATGGTAACATGCCAAAATAGATAGCAAAGTACTTAAACAGCTTATCAAGATGCCGTATGCTTTCCTCCGTTTATAATGTAGATGGAGGACATAATACAACATCCTGATTTAAAATGCAAACAAAGCAGGTTTTCCATTTAGTCTACATTGTCAAGTCTATATTTTGCTCCTTAGTTATGGGTCTTAGCTTTTGAAAGGTCACTTGTAATGTAGTGCAAAGGTTGTGGTAAAGATAATGGTGCGTGTTATGTCATCTCAGCTGCTCGGGCCCACAACTGCTAAAACAGAAAAAGGCCAAGAAAAGAACCAACCAATTCCCTACGGCCGCTTTTCAATGATGTCACTAACCAGCTCGCGACACCGTCCAACAATGACCCATGGGCCATTTGAGAGATCTGTAAGTATGACTCGCTGTTAATTGACCTTAAAATATCAAGCCACATGTGCTGGCCTTTTGGGAGCAGGGGTGGGCAGGGCTCCCACCCCCTCTTTGGAGTGGTCAGAGTTGTGTTTGGACAGCCTGACCTGACTGGCCACCGTTGTACCAGTGACCAGTGACCAGGCCCGTAAATACAAAAGCAGGTACCCGAGGGGCCTGTGCACTCAGTCTTCGTACAGTGGTTGGCAATTTGAATGGATTATATTTCAGCCATGCTGACGGATTATCAAAACTGAAATTGGTTGCTTGGCTAATAGGGTAACAAGGGAGCTAGTTAGCAATTTCTTTGGCATGTCTCCTAGCTTTTATGGACTTTTTTGGAGAGGCAGTAAAAAAAGAATCATTGAATAAGAAACCACTGTTTGCTGTGTTTATGTTTATGCCAACAGCTGTACCTCAGCGATACGGTTAGATACAAAACACATCCCAGTTATAGCCATAATGATGTTGGCGAGTGCCCTCCAGTACCCTCTTTGCATACTGGAACTTTGTACACCACCTGGATCCTCTCCAATGGTTTCACTGCAGTGAGTATGCATAGCGCCACAACCAATGTGTCATTATACAATACTGTGGTGAGGCCAATGCATATTTTTCATTTGTCTCTGGTGTTAAACCCGTTCATTTTGGATTTTGTCATACACTTCCTCGCTGAGTTGTAAAAACCAGAAAACCCAGAAATTGTACTGTTTACATGTAACCCTTCAATATTGCAGCGCTCGTGGCCATGAAGGATGACAAATGCCTCCTGGCATTCGCTTCACTTTGTTTTGTGGCAGTGTCTCTGCTACTAGCATGCATTTATTTAAGGCTATTTTCTACTTAAGGGGCTACTTTATGGTGTGGCGGAATGTTTTTGGAGAGCGGACAGATTGCACAGCTGTTTGTTTGATGGTGGCTGTCGAAGCCAGCGCAGTCACCTTTGCACCCTGTGGCAGATACCTCAGCGAGATGGAAAGACACCACAAACCTTTCCAGCACTACGACTGGATCTCATGCTCGGGAACTTCGGGCCTCAGATTACATGACCTTGCAGCCCAGTCACAGGGCAGATTGTCAGCTGTAGGGTTTTGTAAACCTCCCCGTGTTTATTTATGTGAATCTCAGGTGGTATGGTAGCCAATCAGAGTCAACCTGTTTTGTGGCTGTTGGATTTTTGCCTTACGGCCCGGATGAAATGTTAAAGATGAGTATGCGGTTGTGGTTTCACCTCAGGTTCACTGTGAGTATGTTGAGGCCCAGCTGTTAGCTGATGCTTTCCCCTCATTGCGGATACCACTGCGCCTTTGATGGGCAGCGTACGGAAACACAGAGTCATCATGGTCACATACACTGACTTCGGTATCCAGCTCCTTTGTGCAGAATTGGGCCCACATTGTAATAACATAATTACCTTTTTCTCGCCCTCAAGGCTGTGCAAAAAAAACAAGTCAAACAAAGGCTATAGGAGTTGTATAAAACATGTTTCGACAATTTGGGTGTTTCTTACAACGCCACAAATCACCACAGTAACCGTGATACAGCTTACATGTTAACATACAGTCTTTGGTTTTGATATCACGCCCAGATTCCCAGATTTGTGTTAAGTTTCAACCCACCAACACTGAGCTTGGAGGGAATTTGGAGGAGCTATTGGCCACTATACCATAATTTCTGTTCCTAAGAGCACGGTCGTGCCCTCTGCGTGTGCTAATTAGACCACAAACAAATTTTAAAAAACAAACAAACACATTCCACATATTGCACTATTTATATGACCTTAATATATTTTCAGTTTATGTGTCTGTGTTTTCGTTATTTATTCATGCGGTAAGCTTCTTATAATAAAAAACAATTTTAAAATTTTCAGGGGAAAACCTACCCGCAGTTGACCCTGATTATAGTGTTGAGTGTTAAGCCCTTGTTAGATATAGGCCACACTTAAAGCAGCAGTGGGTAGAAATAGAGCCAATATGATTGAAACAATTTTCTTTTATTAAATGGTCGCTATATCCTGACAGTAGTGCATGAGACAGGTAATCTGAAAAAAATCTTCCGGTGTCCTCCAATCTGCATGATTTCAGACTGGAGGAAAACAACCAATCAGAGCTGGTCTGGAGTCTGCCGTCCAGCTGCCGTCTATGAGAGCCGGCTGTCAATCACTCGCGAAGTCCGATCGAACGTCAAACTAGGCAGCGCTGATCAAATATGAATCAATATTATGTTACGTTAATGCCTATTTCTCACCTCTAATGTTTTCAGAAACATCTTGTAGTGCACAGTTTAGCTGTAAAATGAGAAAGTTTGTGATCCGTCAGTCATGTTGAGATCTGTTGAGGAAATACCAAGCACCGCCCACCAGCCGGAGCACAGCCAATAGGAACGCTCTCTCTCTGAAATGACCTGTGATTGGTCAAAGTCTCCCGTCATGGGCTAGATTTTCTAAAGCCTAAAACAGAGCCATGAGGAGGAGCAGAAGTCTAGTTTTCTCTCAGAATACCTCAATTACAATATGCTGAAAGGTTATTATGGAGTTTTTGCCCGATGATGCCAAAATGATTCTGCCTACGGACACTTTAAAGCAATTAATAAAAAGCTTTAATGTTGAATGAATCCCATTGTGTCTTTGCGGTGGTCCATATTGTACTCATAATATCTTACTCATCTTCATTATGTGCTTGCTCAACCCACCACTGCACTGATTTTTGTTTAAGTATGTCGACAAATCATGAACCTTCTGAACTCACTTTGAGTTTGCATCGGTCAACTCGGAGTTGCGTGCCATCTCGATTGGCTTGTGTCTGAAAATCATTTTCAGGCTCAACATTCAATCTCTTTTTCCATGTCAGTTATTCTCTTAATGTTGCGGCTGTTGTTAGGTTTAAGCAAAGGTTAGCTCCTTCTGATGGCGCTGACGCTTTGGAAACAATAAAATCTCAGTCCCTCTCCCCTCTGTCGAGTTGTCACTACGCAACAGAGTCCCAAAACACCAAAACAAGGGGGGGCAACCCTGGTCAAAGTGGGCCTCATTCCACACTCCTCCGAGCGCTTATCGGCGGAATCTGCTGGAATCTGTTGTGCGCCCACAGATCCGACTGGGAGAGGGACGAGAGAGCAAAATAAAGTGACAGAGAGAGAGAGAGAGAGAGAGAGAGAGACGGCAGTTCAAGCACATATTGCTCGCCCCTTCCAGAGTTAAAGATGGATTCCTGGAGGAATGCCTCCATGGCTGTATCGCGTGACTGCGACTGCTCCCCTCCATCAAACACATGGGACTCATTTACCCTTGTGGGCCACAGTGATGGTGCCACAAACACCAGGCCCCCTCAGGAAGGATGGGAAGAGAGCGGAGGAGGAGAAGGAGGAGAAGGAGTGGGTGGGCGGAGGGGGGGCGTCTGCCATCATACAATGCCAGTGTCCCAGAAGACGCAGCGGATGGCGCATAATGGATCATCATCTGCCCTGTGGTGAACAACGACCAAATGAGTTTTACTGCTTTATTACAAGTACCGCAGAAAGGAGCCTCATAATTCAGACCGATCGTGGCAGTGATCTGTCGTCGTTTAGATCCATGTTGAAGTTAAACCCATGAGTCATCACACTTTACTGACTCATTTATGAATAAGAGAGGAAATGAGTAAAAAGAAAGAGGACGGTTGGAGGTGTGATAGGAGGACAGCGTGGTGATTGTCCTGCCTGACTGCACTCCACTCTGGCGATGGTTGTTCAAACAGGCCAGAGCTGAAATGTCACCAGCCCTCTGCAGAGAAAAGGCCTGCTGACAGCCTGTATAAACACTGGCATTTTTTTCCCCGTGTAATCGCATGTTCACTTAAAAAAGAGCACCCAATGAATTCCATGGGCATTCAGTAATGCTCTGTTGTAGTGTGTTTATTCTCCCATCTGTTTTACCATGATAGAGGGCGTCTTTGGCCACGGAGAGGCTGGAAGGCGGGAGGGAGGAATTCAATTCAAATTGTCATGGATATCACTGGGCTTTGGTCAGCTTGTTAACACCACTCGCCATTTGAATGCTCATCCAAATGCACCAGCTGATACCATGGTGCACCTGAAGACAGGAATTCGTGTAGTAAGTGATGGCAGCAAGTGAAAGACTGGGGAAAGGACAATCATTTGCAAAAAAAACAGTGCCTTAAAGAGATAGTTTGAGTAATTTGAAGTGGGGTTGTATGAGGTACTTATCCATAGTAGGTGTATTACGTACAGTAGATGATGGTCGGCATGCTCCCAGTTTGGAGAAACAGACAGGAGTACCGACACCGGAGCAAAGCAATACAGTCCTGTTGTCGGGGACGGCAGAAAAACATATTTCTGGCCACCTAAAAGAAAGGCCCACCTAAAAAATTCAACATTAGTTTTAGTGTACGCTTTATTTAGAATATTTTCTGATGGCAAACTGAACTGAAAGTGAACATTATCTATACTGTTTTTGTCATCTTAGCCTGCTGACTTTGGAAAGGAAAGGAGACAGAAAGGGCTGTCTGACGGCAAGATAAAGCAGTGAAATATTCTAAATGTAGCGTACACTTAAACGGATATTGATTTTTTTTAGATGAGCCTTTCTTTTAGGTGTCTAAAATAAGTTTTTATGCCGTCCCCGTCCACAGCACTATATTGCTTTGCTCCGGTGTTGGTCTGTTTCTCCGTCATCTATTGTAGGTAATATACCTGCTATGGATAAGTACCTCATACAACCCCACATCAAAACACCCAAACTATCAGTATTCATTGGAACTCTTTTCTACCAAAGAAATAGTCTTTATGAAAACTGCCAACAATTATGTCTGTGGATTATCCGCAACATAACATCTTGTCTACACCAGCTAGCGCAAGAAGCACATCAACATCGAAGCAACTTGATGTGGCAGCACTCACAGCCCGACACACAATAGTCAGAAGAAAGTATTCTTGGAACATAAAAGTACATGTCGGGTCAATAAGCAACCAACATAGACAGCTGTATTGAATAAAGTTGAAGTACATATAAATTTGACAGAGCTGTCAGACATGCGTGAGACGGAAGACTGAAGAACGATCCTGAAACGCGTCTGGTGTAGACAGCCTGTGACCGGGACATTGTTTTTGAAACGATACTTTGCTGTTGAAAGACCAAATATAATTTTTCAACGCGCTGGGCACCACAAAACAAAATTCCATTATCCTCAGTAGTATTGGGGTGGCAGTGGAATTTCAAAATCAAAACCTCAGCACTTATTAAAACCAAAAATATCTGCTTTGCAAGATACGACTAGGGGTATGAGGGGAAAACATGGGTGACCCTTTAAACCTAATAACCTAACCTAACCTATACCATCACATTCTCATCCCAACTCGTCACATATCGCTCCTTGGCGTCACTTTATTTCTGGCATCAAAACCATTACAGTTACCCTTGGCGTCACTTTAGATTTAGGCAACAAACCACTTAAATAGGTTTAGGAAAGAACATCATGGTTGGGCTTAAAACTACTATGTTTGTACAGTGAAAATAGAACTGAACGTTGTGAAAACAGGACACAAACAAACTGCTGATTGTAACATGTAAGTAAGACTTAACGCACGGAACACAAACAGCGGTCTCTTGGATGAAAGCCTTGTGTTTGTTGGACCCATCCACGTCTTCTCCTGACCTCTTAGTGTGTCTTTTTGCTTTTCAAACTACGTCAGCACACTCCCGCGGCGCACTTTCTTGGAGCATTGCATTGTAGTTCATGGATTGGCTCGGTGCGTCTTATACCGGAGCTAAAGGTGCCTCGGTATTTGACGGAACAATACAGAAATAAAAACATTCAAAATCAAATCAAAATGAACAAGCACAAAGACAATCTTATCTTTGCTAACTGCTGCTCTTAATAAACCATTATGTTTCCGAAGAAATAACAAAGCCAACTATCATAGTGTTACGTATTATTGCCACTGATACTGTTGTTCTTCTTTGTCCCCTTCAGGTGTTGTTCGCCAGGTGAGGTCTCTGATTGGTCCACTGACTACAATACTGAAACTGTCCATGCGCAACCTGACGACTCAGGGCGAAGCCGGCCAGAACATCATCAACGTTCACATCTTCGTCTCGGAGTTCTGGTTCTGAGAGGTGGAGGCCAAACCTTACCACATGTATCAAGACATCCACTGTCAACACTGTACACATTGATTTTGTTAAATCAATGCATAGGTCAGTGTCGAGGTTTTAATGTTGTGTTTGATTACTTTTGACAGTCTGCTTCTGATGAGAGCACTAACCTACACTTTGTTTTGATGACAAGCTCAGCCTGAAGTGCACTCCTGCATTGCGTCTGGCATAATGGAGCTAAATATGGATGAACGTTATGTTATTAAAAATCTCTTAAGAAATCCAGAGTTTTTTTTAAATTGAAAGTGCATGCATTTAGAAAGGTCATTAAAGGATACGATGATTAAATTCAACAATGTTCTTTTCATGACATTATAAGCCTTTGTTTTTGTAGCATTCACTTTTCCTTTCTTGCTGTATGCGTTGGATGAGGTATTTTTTCTATGGAATAAACACTATTTTATTTACAGTATTCGTTTATTGTATTTCCTCCCAGTATAGTGTTTGAATTCCTTACTGAACTGAACTGAACTGAGTAATTAGGGGAAGTGAGAAGAGGTGAGCAGGAGGTGAGGTGAGTGCAGGACTAACAAGGGACAGGTGAAACTAAACAAGGCGGGGCAGACAGTCAAAAAGGCGGGAAAACACACAAAGACAGGAAGTGAAGTGATCTGAAACAAGAGGAGAGATGAGTAACATAATAAAACAGGAAACACTAAACCTGAATGAATGAAACAAGTAAAACACATGAAGCAGGGAAGATTATGACACTAGCCTATAGCCTAAAAAGACCATATTTTCTGGGTTGCCCACAGCAGGGGTTCTCAAACTTTTTTGGCCAGGGACCTCCTCTTAATCGTAATTAAGCATATGCCTACTACAATTTGTGCTCTTAGATTTCATTGGAACTTTGTAATCTAAAACTCTTCAACCTAAATACTTCAGGCCTGTTCCATAGTGATAAACAGAAATTTAAATCATGTTAAGATAAGATAAGAAGATACTTTATTAGCCCCACAGCAGGGAAATGTGTAATGTTATTGAATGTTAATATATACCTTTAAACAGAGGGTGAGTTTATCAAAATTGGATTTGGACTGAACATAGTCCTAATAAATCTAGATATTTAGCAGTCTAAAGCTGACTGTCAGTAAGTGCTTTCACCTTAAAGATAATGAACTTATTGCTGTGTGTCACAATCATATCAGAGTTTCTATTGGCCCAAAGCTAACATGGGTGGGAATAATGGACACAATATGTTTTGTTTTATTGGCGCAAATGTATATAGATGTCTATAGCACCTTTTAATGATACAGCTCAATTTTATAATTTATAGAAAATATTTCACGGGACCGCACTTTGAAAATCACTGGCCCACAGCATCACCCTAATAGCTAATAAATAGCTAGAGTTAAAGTCAGTTACTCCCACCTTAAATTCATTAGGGGAAGTTGGAAAGACTATCCAGGTGTTTGGGGAATAACCTACAACATCTCATGATCTGCATAGCTTAATCTCACAGACATAAAGCTAAGCAGTTTCTGTAGGAGTGTATGAACACGCCTTTTTTCACCAAAGACATTTTGATGTCACAGTACGAACAGAACAGGTATACATAATGAAATTAATGGTGAATTCCATTTAGCTGCTTTGACTTCAGGGTCCTAGTATTGTGCATTCTGGCTCACTCTCACTGAAACTCTTGCATAGAGCAGAGTCATTGTTAGTGTTATTAGTAACAAGTCTTAAAATATCTGCTGTGAGAAAAGGCCCATTGGTGGTGGAATTGGCTGCGATGCGAAGCGGCACCAGCTGAAATATCGCCTATAGGGCACCAAATTGGTCCGGTCCAGCTCTGAGACCGCCATAGAGCAGGTATAACGCCAGCTAGCGCTACTCGATCACCAAGAAAGTGGTCCAGTTTTCCACAGACTTCTTGTCTCACAACAATTCAAGTTCTCGTTGTACCCCATTATTTCTCTTTGTCCCAGCCTGTTGATGGTCCTTTGGCAGGCTCAAAATTAGAAGGCTGCAGTTCATCAAATGTGTATAAGTACTTGCTTAGTATTTTAAACCTCATCTGGCTGAATGGGATCTGTCATTATACTTGTTGTACTTGCTTGGTCCCTCTCCCTTATGTGACGCAATGTTCCAATTTTTCCATGGGCATGGGACTCTATTTTACAAAATAAGTCCTAATGTCTGTATATACATACAGTATACAGCTATATTACTGAATGATGATTCACAGAGTCTCAATCTTAATTTACTCACTACAGCGTGTCTCTTATAGGGAATAATGAACAAGGTAAAATTGATTTTGCCAATATGCTAGCCTATAAAAAAGTCATTTAAATGTGTGAAATATGTTTTCATCACATTCAGAACAATTTGACTTGGTGAACCCTGGTCATGAGAACATCATGACTTGTGCAATATCCTGAATAAAGCCATAACCCAACGACAGGAAACTTGATTATGATAATTCGG
This sequence comes from Sebastes fasciatus, assembly GCF_043250625.1. Taxonomy (NCBI): domain Eukaryota; kingdom Metazoa; phylum Chordata; class Actinopteri; order Perciformes; family Sebastidae; genus Sebastes; species Sebastes fasciatus. The sequence continues at coordinate 37,158,593 of NC_133798.1, forward strand.
ACAAGTCAATATTAGCTAACAAACAGAGACGTGCAAATAGAACTATCTTTGCACAGTTTACTTTTATTCGTGGCGGTCTGTGGAACGTCAGTTTCCATGGTGACATTTAGAACATTCTGTTTACTTTGCACCCAATGATATCTGTGGAAAGGGGGCAGTAAAGACGTATATTGACAGCTTGTCCTCAGGATGCCCTCAGTGGAGTTACTGTAGGCTACATAAGCTTCTACTCAACATACTCTGTGCATGCGTGTAAACACGCTGACTGTGGGTTTCACTCGTGGTCTCTTTGTCATTATGGGAGCTGGGGGATGTAGGATTTTCAGAAAATCCTCTTTGGTAGAGTAACAGAGGGAGGGGAACAAGGTGGCAGCAGTAGTTAAAGACCATGGGCATGGGTACCAGCAACCACAGTCCTAATTACGTTTATCAGTGAACCAGAACTCCTCTCTCCATCAAACATGGGGGGGTGGCATCAGACAGAAAGTGAGCTGAGCACATGTCAGTAACGGCCTAACTATGAGACTGTAATCATCACTGTGGCCGGGCCCAGCCAAAGCCCCCCCAACGCTTCAAAGACAATAGCGGAGGAGGCGCATACATCAGGATCTCAAGTCGTCTGCCGTGATGGATTTTAAGGCTCTACTGAAGGGGGATATCCTCTTCAGAGGAAATAGAGGCCAGCAGGTCAGCCTTGTGGTCGACATGAAAAGAGGGAAGAAATGCTGTGTGTGTGTGTGTGTGTGTGTGTGTGTGTGTGTGTGTGTGTGTGTGTGTGGGCGTGTATTACTCATGTTGTGGGGACATAAATCTGTTTACACAGTCACATTGTGGGGACTCGCCTTCCTAAGGGGACAAAATGCCAGTCCCCATAACGTAAATCATTTCATTTTAGGGCGAAGACTTGGTTTAAGGTTAGTTGTAATGGTTAGGATTAGGCAAGTAGCGGTTATGGTTAGGGTTTTGGAAGTGAATTTAAGTCAATGTAATGTCCTCTAAAGTGATGGAAACACGACTGTGTGTGTGTGTCTGTGTGTGTGTGTGCATGTGAATATGAACTCACACTTTCAGGCAATGTTTGTTATGGTTCATGTTTTCTAATGCTTCCAATAAAATGTTGTTACTTAATGCTAATGTAAAACTGAGTAACCTAACTTATATGGTAATAAAACCCAGTCTCACGGGAAGGAGTATAAATAGCATGACATCACACGGACATTCTGCGTGTCATGAGGATGCATTTTAGCCTTTTTTGCGTGTCATTTGTACGCCTCGCAACGAAACTACGGTAATGTCCGCAGTTAGGTTGACGCAACAAAACCACTCACTTAGGTTTAGGCAACAAAATCACTTAGTTAGCCTCAGGAAAAACATCATGGTTCGGGCTTTAAATAAGTAAGTAAACTAAGTAAAACACATACGGAAACAACAAAGCAAAATTACGAAAAGCATGTCACAAACGTCGCTAACATAACTTACGAAACACCAGTCTTATGGTTAAAAGTCCTGTGTTTGTTGGACCCATCCACCTCTACATCCGCCCGCCATAAGCGGCCTTTCTCGCTTTTTATTTGACATCACTAACTCTGAGCGTAGCATATTTATGTGTTAACATTGCAGTCGGAACAGACTACATGGCGTACAAATGACACGTCAAAAACAAGAAAGGTGTCCGTATTGCACGCTAAATAAACGTGGCATTTATGCGCCTTTTCATGCAAATCGGTTGGATAATTAAATTCAGTTCTAAATGGGCTGGTTTGGAGAGTAGATGGAAATTTTCTTTTTTCGATGGCATTTTGGTCTTTTTCAATTGCTAATCAGAAGAAAGAAAAGTGTCCATTTTTATCCATTTTAAAGGAGGAAAAAGCATGAGTATAATTTCTGGAAAGAGCTGTTCACACTATATGAGAATTAAGGCCACTTCTCTGTGCAAGTTAGAAGAACAAGAAAATCTGTACATTGTCTATACTACAAAAACGTTGTCTATTTTATCAGTGTGTAAGATGAGAGACTGTCTAGAGACTTTAAATTGGCTCTGAGTACTTTGCAAGAGAAAACAATGCCTACGTATTTGGCTCACGCATGCTACATACCAAAATCCACAGGAAACACATTGTAAGGACGTAAACAGCTGAATATGAGCAACAGAAAGCCGTATAACCAGACTGTGTGGGAGGACATTACCCAGGAAAGGCCTGGCTGGCTTTGAATCTGGACAGTAAGAAAGGCTGGGGCAGCAGTCCCTAGCAGCGTTACCAAACCACATACATGTGTGGGGACAAATGAGCAAATATCTTCTGCCAGATTCTCCATCCAAAGCCAAGAGGGAGCTGCTTGCACTGGAAGCCCATGGTATGACTAAGCCGAGTGGGCTTGATGAGTCTACGTAATGGCAGGGGAGCAGACCTGTGTGTATGTGTGCACTGTTTGTTTGTGTACTCTGCTGTGGCACAATGGCGGTCAGGCCTCTCAATACAAGCGGTCATGGTGGTGTCTGGCCCAGAGTAGACGGGGTATGGGGCTGATGGGAGTCTAGCCCAGGGGTTGGCGAGGCGGACCGATCCCAGACAGAGACCAGAGGACCTCAGGAGGCACGTGCTCGGCCGACTCCTGCACTCACCCACTCCCTCTTTTTCCTGGCGTCCTACCCCGGCTCCCACCGCAACACATGTTATAGGATATAAGTGAGTTCTTTTAATAAATTTGGGGGTATTTATTTTTTTCCTCTATTTTACAAACCACTGTTCCTCATTACCATAAACACAAAAATGTGTCTTGTAGATGGGCACTACCAACTTGCTGTGGTTTTGCTCCTGTCTCCCCGAGATTTTCATCTTTGCGGTACATTTCATGTTAGATAATGGGTTAATTTACATCTTTGAAATGTGAGAATAAGTTTTAAGTCTTGAAGCAGATTTATTGCAAACTTAGCGCATGTGTTATATGTCATGTTATAAATCTGAATAAACCGTAAACAAATTACCATTAACTATCTCCACTTTTTAAACATATTTCACCTGTGTCAAAATGTTCACTTACTGTGCTTTCAAAGGAATTTGCAAAGTGGTGTTTCATAGAAGTCCAATAGATGGCAGACACATACAACACAACACTGCACAGCCACAGAGTTTTAACAATGTATTTCCCTGGACAACTGTCACCACCTTACATTACAATGGCAGAAACAGCCAAACTAAGACCAATGTTTTTGTACTTTTCAGTAAAAAAAAAAATCCCCTCATGAATCTAGCCTTCTATCCAGTAGGACAGACTCTGCAATAAAATCTGAACTCGCTGAAATTTATGCCCATCACTTTTAAATATATTCCACTGGGACCTAAATAGTACAACATTAAAATCCTATAAGATTCTGATTTAAGCCTGACAAAGTGTTGGATTGCACAAAAAACAATGTGGGAATCTGATGTGAATGTTACGGAAAAGTCTACTGGGGCCTTCACCCAAAATAGGATCATAAATGATTGGCTCCACAGCTCTATATTTCTTGACAAGTTCTATACAGCCTTTGTGATATGGGACTCCTATTATTGCCTCCCCCTTAAATCAATTAAATCTTTTGAGGTTTAGCTTGATAGACAGTCTGCCAATTATACGGGGGCTCCACCTTGACCCAAAGAAAAACACAAAGCACACAAGTGTGCCCCTCCATAACTTACAGATTTTAAACGTAACCATTTACAACCACTACTGAACTGGACCTGCTGCCAGAGTACACAGTGGATCAATCACATTTGGGAATATAGACCGAGGCCGTACTCATGAAAATTCAGCGTGCAGCCTCTCTGTTGTTACAAGCTGCTCGGAACACACTGTGACGTCCGTGGTGCTAAAGTGGATGCATATCATAGGGAAGGAAGGGAAACAAATCCAACCACATATAAACGCGGTGCGATAGCCACCCAAAACAGTCTCTGACCTTACGCTGTAAAGTCATTTAACGTGGCATTTATTTGCTTCATATTTGGTGAACTTTTATTGCCTGTTGCGACACTTAAAACAAATGTGTTCTTAATAATGATAAAAAAGCACATTGTTTATTGAGGAAACTATCCCTATCCCATGAAACACTGGCTGTAAGATTTAAATATCTAATAATGGGGATAACACTTCAAAACGTCATACAAGAGCTTTTCTGAAATGCTTTTTTAAAAGTTAAAACCATAATATTTAGAGAAGTAAATGCATTATATTGCTTTGATACAGCTCGTATGCTATTTTCTAGTTTGCCATGTCAGTTTCAGTTCAAATCGAAGGATTTTAAGCGGATTCTAGTCCCACACTAAACCTACATCATAGCTGTCTGCACTTTGAAAAACTGGTCCAGCAGTGAGGCTAGTGAGCTTGGCCCTTAAGGACTTCAGCCATATACTCTGACAACGACCTTGATTTCACAGCGGACTGTCTGCGAAAGGCTTCACTGACATAAATGGCCTTCTGACCTCAAATGTTTGACCTTTCATTGTATACGTGAACATGAGCTGGGAGTTTGCTGTGTCTGCCAGAGCGTTGTTTTGTCTGTGGCCGAGCACACACACCCAACTGTCACCCCTCGGTGGACACCTTGCACCGTCTCACATGTCTTAAGGTCTCGGAGCGCTGACCAGACAGGGAACACGTCGGGAGAAGGGAGATTTGCTCTGTAAACACAGGGAGTTGTCAGTGGATTTTGGCATTTTCAATACAAGGGAAACCATTACGTGCTGTATGTTTTGATCTGAGGTGTCAAGTATGTAATTGTGGGGAACTTACTTTGCACTTGACCTTTTGAGTTTGACACTTACAATCATCACTTACAGTGGTCAGAATCACACCCAGTAATTCATCACCGGATCACTCAACAGAATGTGTAATGAACCAAGCTTTAACATTACATACAAAATCTAAAGGAAACGTCTGGCTTTGGAATCGCCACAATTAAAACACAAATGTGTGACGCAGATTTGAAAAGACAAAACGGAGCCTGCTAAGACACTCAGTCTGAACCAATCCTGGGAAGTGGAGAATAAATCAGCCGCTATGAGACAATGTAAAAGCTATAATTGTTTTTGCCTGAGCTCAATGAGAACAAAAATGTTTTTTTGATAGAAATACTATTTTTTTCTTTGTAATGGCAAAGCTCAATCTTCCAGAGCACATCTGTATGTCATTGTTCCTAAACCACTGTCTCTGCGTACACTCAAATTTGAAGAACAGAGATTCAGAGAATTAATTACCCGAGCGTTCAGAGGCATCATCATGGGGGAAAAGGACTTAAGGCGTCAAAAGGCACATTTTTTAATTTGGTGACAAGTCACAATGCCTGCTTTCCCATTACCATCATTGTATCTCTGCCTTCTCGATGCTCCATTTGACTCCGTGCATGACTATGGAGCGGTTTCGGTTTCCAGGAACCGCAATGAGACAAAGGTCATCTGTGATATTAATGAGTGGAAGGCCTTTGAATCTGGCACGCTGGCACGGAGTTCTTCTGTGTGACTAAACGTAGCTTACAATTGCCAATGATAATTAATATGTCACATTTTGTTTCTCAACATGGGTGTTTTCTGCCTTTGTAACTTCAGAGCGTTGGGGAAATCCATCAAAAATGGTTCTTGCATTGGTGCTAGGTCATACACACAAAAGTAGGTTAGGTTAATGGTTACCCCGCTACAGTATGGACGCCTGTAGAGCACGTCTGTGAACGCCACTTCATCACAGTCTGTACGCCATACGTCTGTTGACATAGCAGTCACCCTTGCAAACACACACATCTACTACACAAAATGCCTACTTAATGGACATATGGCCTACATTGTTGGTAGACCGCTGTGATGATGTCTTTTTCTGTTTCCTCTCATGTCTGGGTGAATTAAATAGATCAAGCCTTCCTGATTCCGACCTATTAGAGTAAAGTTCAGAGAAACCAGACTGGTTGTTAGACACCATATCCTGTGTGTATGATGATGTTATACAAACTATGTATCACACAGCCTTGACTTGTTGTGTGGTAAGGGTAAAGCAGATGCTACAGATAAGGTTAGGGTTAAAATGCAGTTAAGCCGGAGGAGACTCTGGAAGCCATTGAGTCATTGATCTCAGGGTTTCTCCAATCCATACTGAGCCCCGAGTTATTCTCTATCCCCTCACCCTCCTTCCTTTTTCACCCTTTGTTGTGGTCACTGGGACAATCGGTTACAGCCCAGCGGAATGGAAACCACTCAGTCAGTCCCCTGCTACAGCAAACTATTAAACAGAGGATCCAGTTACCATGATCAGTCTGGGAGGGAAGGCATCTTTAGGGGAGATTTGGTTCCTCAGAATACTTCTACTATAATCCCAGCCAACAGAAAACATTTCCATACATGTTATTCAAATCATTTACATTTCAGCCAGTGGAATTCCTCCAATTACGGCGACTACCAAGATATGAGCTTTTACATGACGATCACTCTAAAGAGTGTTTATTTCAGTGTAAATGTTGTGTTTTCAACCGTTCCCCCCGTCTCTTTGCATTTAGGATTTCAGGTCGGGATGGACGTGGCTTCATTCCCAAAGCTATCAAAGAAACAGCAGAAGACAAACACAACAATGATGATAAAGTGGATAAACAACATTCCCCCCGGAAACCCAATACAACTTGTTGCTGTGAATTGGTCTGTCTGTCTGTGTGTCTCGCCGAGGCAACTATGGTGATTTCTGTTTGCGTCTTGTGGGTTCCAACCCCAGACCCTGTCTCCCCGTCGGAGCAGCAGAAATGGAGGGTCGTGGTCGCCGCGGATGCTTTGTTTTCCACAGTCGCTTCTCGCTGCCGTCCCGCCCGCGATGGGACCATCTGCCTTCTCAATTAAAAGGCATGTTTGTGCTCCACATTTGTTTGTGCTCACAGATGATTTTTGTAATAAAACTCAGACGTTCTGGTATTTCTTGGATTCCTGGGTGATGACATTGCGCTTTGCTTTTTTGGGCTTGTGGCTGTCTCCCGTGGAAAATGGAGCTTGCAGAAACTACTAGCTGTTTTCTGGTGTGTCTGTGGGATGAAATGAAGAATAGAATGAGTCTTGCCGATGTTCTCCCTGCCACAATTAAGAGCAGACCCGCTGTGTGCTGGGGAACGCACAAGATGAAGAAGCAGCCTTTTTGCCGTCTCCTTTGAGACATGACTAGGGGGAGTATCTCATCCCAGAAAATGTCATCATAATAGTCAGCTTCATTGTTCTGTCTTATCATCACAGTCACTAAATTAATAATCATTATAATGCAAAAGTAATTTTCTTTGTGAGTTACATTAGAATGAGTTAGGACTAAAGACACAAATGGTTTCCAAATTGTTAAAATAGTTTGTTATTGCGTTTTGGTGGCACAAAAAGTGTCCTTTATAGAGCAAGAATAACAATACTTTGACAGGGACAATGACGCATGTACAGTCCAATGGAAATATTTACAGTATATTCTAGAAGAGTAGATGTCCTTTTGTATATTCTTCAAAATATAATTTCCCGAATTCGAGGAAATGTTATTACGTTTTTACGTACATTGTGGATTTGGCATTGGCTTTCTTTTGGACAACACTAGACTGTCGTGGGAGCTCCATGGACCACACACAGCCCTTTACCCAGAGCACGTTCTGGCTTCAGTGCCCACTTGCCTAGACACCAAGTGTGGGAAGAGGGTGGTACCCACTGTGACCACTGGTCACCCTTTGGATCAGTACTGTCCAACAGATGGACCTGCCAGGAAGCCATCCGCTTGTTATGAGGAATGGCTGAGAATAAGTCTTAAATGCATGAGAATACATTTAGATTTCCTGCTGATATTGGGTCAACGACTAAAGAGTGTGTGTTTCAAGAGAGGAATCAGCCTTAAAATATATTGTGATCTCATCAGACTGTCAAGGTTCCCACTTTCGAATGACCACTTGAGCAGAAGTAGGTAGATTTAAGAGAGCTCTTTATTTTAAAAAGAGCTCGTTGCCAATCAGTCAATGGTTTCTTACAATTTATGGATGCCGGCTGTGTTTTGAAATGGACTGTGTGTGTGGTATTTGGTAATTGAAGAGGAGAGCGAGAAAGGCCCAGTTTGTACGCATTGTGGATTCTGAGAAGCCATCGTGTTCGGTTGGCGTTTGTTAAGCGGCCATGGAGGCCTTTGTAGCTTAATCTCAAGGATGTGCAATTGGGCTACAGGGTGATGAAGCAATGGTAGTTCACGCAAGGGTCTGTCACCAAACCTCCCACCATCACCACTCAGCGAGCAGCAGCATGAATAGATTTCTCGTTAGGGCATGGTTGCCGTGGTAAGGGGTCTTACACTGTAATGATTTTAACATGTGATTCCAGAGCTGTGGCTTTTTTGCTGGGTTTTCTCAAGACAGTCATGGGTATGGGACCTCCCTCTACACTTCGATGCTTCAACTCTCCTTTCCACCATTATGAGTGAAGCATGGCACCATTTGGCTCAGGGAATTAAAACCATAATGTGATTTTTCTCCATTGTTGTTCTTTTTTCCCCACCGACGCAGACCCCCCTTCCTTTAAAAACATGATTGTCTAGTCCGTCTTTGTGGATATTCTTAGCTGTCATCTTTCAGCAGTCACTGACTGAAATCTATAAACACGCTGAATACTTGGCAATGGACTCCTCCACAAAAGTGCAAACCAGAATACTTGAAGACTGTTTTATGGTGCTAACACTGTCTTCTCAAAGGCCTGACGAGATCCTCCCTGGATGGTCCGATATATAACAGGCATTTTGGCATTAATGTAGTTGTTTCTTGGCATCTAGACTGATGAGGAAGGATAATAACACTGAAGGTTGACATTTTCATGGATTTTGATGTAAATAATGTGTTAAAAATTGTGTTATGTGTTTATCAGCCCATTCTCACCGAATGGCTTATGAATGACAAGGCAATTTGTAAGTAATTTAACGTGCAATAAAAAACTTGTTCTTGCTTTTGGCATGTTTAACGCCGTGTACTCTGTACTGGCTGCAATTTAAATGCCTCCATGTGAATATGCAACGCTCAGAGCTAGTGACGTAGAATAAAAAGTTAGAAAGACTGCTCACAGTGGGCAGTAGTGGAGGTGGATTGGTCAAACAAATACAGGACTTTCGACCAGAAGACTGGTGTTCTTGTCCCAAAGTAATGTTGAGTTATTATTAAGTTATGTTATTTTCATACATATTTATTTTCCATACTTGTTGTTTATATACGGATTTTACTTAATTTACATACGTATTTTAAGCCCAACCATGATGTTTATCCTAAACCTTACAAATGTTTTTGTTACCTAAACCTAATCGCTGCTGTTACTGTAGTTTTGTTGCCTAAACATAACTGCGACCATTTCACGGTAACAACGTGGCATAAATTGCCAAGTGAAAAGCCTAAAATGCGTAATCATGACACATGGAATGTGTTACCTACTGAGAAAAGTCTTTTGCGTTACCAAAAATGAAAACCCCTTTGCAATTCCTTGCGCATGTGGTTAGCCTATATTGTCCATAGAGTATCTCTCAGTACAGTATAGACTACAGTTCTACCATAAATTACAAGTATTAACTCTACAGTCATTGCATAACCCTGTCTACGGCATCTGTAACTCTTCAGGCAGGAATTACAGAGGCCATATCCCCTTTACAGCTCTTTATTGCATCGAGGTAGCTAGCAAATGTTTTTTTCTGTCAGTGCACTCTTCCCTCCATGTGTCACAAGGATTTTATTAATGATTTTACGGAAAGATGGAGACTCTACAGTTGATATTGGTAGCAATATCCTCCACCATGTAACCAGCTACAAACTCATTAATTTCCCTCGGATTGACACCCGAAAGCTGTTGCTGTTTCGGAGCTGTAGCACCGGCATCGCTCTCCTCCTCGATGCACCTCAACAACCACCAGTGTTGTGGAGCTGTGCGTATGCAGGTGCTTCTTCCCATTTGAGGTAGAGTTCAAACAGACAATCAGAACTCCCAGGCACAATTTACAATCCACTGTGATCTTCTTATAACAGATTGCTTATTTGAGAACGTATCTAAATAACTGATTACTTGAATTGCAAACTAACGCATTACTTTACTCGTTACAGCAAAAACATAATCTGAGTACTCTTAACGCGTTACCCCCAACACTGATTATATGTATACAATTATATCAGGACATTATTATATCAGGAAAATCTGCAAGATGCTGACCTATTTCTCCCTCTGACAGGAAACCGTGTCATCCTTAAATTAGCTGTGTCAAACACCTTTAAGCCAAGAAACATATATCACTGTTAGCTCTGAAATTGCCATATGGGGCATCAACTTTCATCCTTGCATGTTGTAAGTCCTTCCCTTGGAGGATCCGCAGTTACATAAACACGGAGTGTCTTATGGGGTTTTATAATTGTGTTATTCAAACTGCATGATACAATCAACCATAAGCCAGGTTGGGTGCAGTGCCATGAATGGTGGGAAGAATATGTGAGCAGTAAACATGAGAAGGTCTGCTCCATTGACAGGAATTCCACTTTCTGCTGCTGCTGTGAAACATGGCATACCTAATTGTACAGTGGTCACCCACTAGGTCTAAATAGGGTTCAAGACCACACAGTACGATGCAGGCCCACTGTAGGAAAGTCTAAGAGACACAGGAAGAAACTGTGAGCTTTCTTCACTGATTGTTTTACTTTAGGGTGATCCATCTGCGTAAGCTCTCAAAATACCCTATTCTCCATTTATATCTGTTTCATTGCTACATCTCTGTTTCATGTATACCAACAATGGGACATACTTTGGAGTATGAACCCGTGTGACCAAGGCGTTTGCTTGCATCAAGCAATTCCTTTTCTTGCAACACCTGCAATAATCCTCTTTTCAAAACATATATTATATTAATGAATAAGGACACAATATTGTACATGTGACCATGTGACAATAATACCCATCAATATTTGGATAATACCAATCCAATGTATTGCATAGAAGTCACAGAAGCTTCAAGAAACTACAGCTTCATGACTTGGACAAGTGATGAGGAGGTGAGAAGATTTATGAGGTGATGAGTAGTGCGCTTACTCTTGAGGCTATTTTCCCCCCCAGAAAATCTCCCAACAAAAAAAGGAAAAAACAAGTGGTGTCTTCGGTAGTATGTGGATTTCACTCCATCACCGGCCAGCCCAAGTTTAGATCACCCCCCTCCTGCTAATGACACATTCAAATTAGCTGTGGTTAGGGTTTTCTTCAAATACACAGCGAGATTCACACAAATTCTTCTCCCCACCTCACCTCTCTCTGGTCTGGCCTAAAAAAACCACATGCCGGGGTCACTGCGCTCTCCTCAAGCCAAACCAGACCCATAATTTTGCTTTTGTTTCAGATGTAGCCTCAAAGCCTGAAATATAAAGACCCAGGCCAGCCTGGGAAGGTCAGTATGTAGAAGGAAAAGATAGAGAAAGAGAATGGGAAAGACTGAAAAGAGAGTGAGAGAGGGTGTAGAGAGAGAAAGAGGAACTCAAGAGTGCTTGTGAGAGCGGAGTGGTTTCCAATCTGTTGAGGAAGTCTTTATTATACAGTATGTGTGTGGACAGGAAGAGCTGCGTAACAAGGCGCAGTTCTCGCCAAACCACCGGCCATTACTGACCATTACACCCAATGAGCTTTAACTATTTTGGATGCGTGCTATCTCCAGGTTAACGGAGTACATTCACACTTAATGTGAAATGAGAGCAACTTCTTCTCCATAACTTCTTCCTTTGCCAGCCATTGACTTTAATATAGCTAAGAAAAATAAAACAAACGTCTTCTCATGGATGACCTTATAAAATGAGATGACTCAATTTTCTTTCTTTTTTTGGACTACACTGTTTATGAAAATGACTCTTTTTTGTCTCATTTTGTGTCAGTGGATGTTGAGAGATTTTTTTTTGTCTTTAAAGTTAACCATTTTTGTCAAATATGAAAAGGCCATAAACTTGTGAAATGGCCGTTCATACATTGGCTGTGTTTGCAAATGGTATTTTTAACAGTCTAGCGCACAATATGTGGTTTATTCTGTGTAATATTCTTAATGTCAAAAGCCTTTCCAACAATGGCTCTATTTACACAGTCCACTCTTCAACAAATTTATACACAGCTGACATTTATGCGGGCCAAACCAGAGCTCCAGTCACGATGAAACACGTTTTCTGCCAATCACCACCTTGTGTCAAAATCAAAAAGGTCAAAATGCACACACCATAAGGCTTCCATTGTAACAAACGGAGAGGAGTGGAGGTGGTGTGGTGTGGGGGTGATGGACTGAAAACCCCAAAACCTCAACCTCCTTTTAAGAAAAACAAACCAGTTTTATTTGAGAGCCAGCTAGTGCATTATATTCCCCTGACCTCAGGAAGCTTTCCCTCTCAGTCCAGCTCTGGACACAAAGTTCCACCGTCAGGGGACCGAGCAGATCTATGACACATGTGATGGCCAAACTGCAGTGTGGCCCTGGCCACAAATCCAGCAACATTTGGCCCCTGGAGCCTTCCGTGGGAAGCCGACGCTCTGACCACAGACGGACAATAACATGGTTATTGCTTGGCTTAGCATTACCTATTGTAAAACTATCCATAATCATTCAACTTCATGGGGAGATGTTGAGTAATGGCACGCAGTATGAGGACTTACATTAGAAGTGACATTTACACAAGCATGTCAGGGTAATACAATGCAAGAATATCGCAAGAAAATACATGGAACTTAAATATAAACCACTGCTAGTTCTGAATGTCCCAGACTTTACCACATGGCATATAGCAGCAGCATTGTAATACTGCCATCACCTGCTAGTGGTGGAACAAGTCGGTCATTTTATAATAATGTGAGTGTAAAATCTTGTATGTCATGACAGGAATCAGACCTCAAACCCCAGCATGTTTTAAGTTTTTTTTCTCCCATCAGTCTGTGTAACGGTGCAATGAATCAGATATATTTTTGTTTAAAACATTAAAAAATTAACTTTATCAACAGAATGTGAAGAAGTAACAGTGTTGACGTTATGTCAAAGACGTCTATGTATTGTGTTGCAGAGATATCTACTGAAATGAGCATGCTATGTTGCTAGCCCCGGCCCGTCCTGTCTTGTAATACCACTTGTACCTCGAGAGGCGATAGTGAGCCATTGTAGCGACCAGTCTGCCCTCAGTCCAACATGAGAGGACGAAGAAGTAGAGCTGCCCCGAGAACTTGCCCATCACATTGACAAGTACAGCCCCCGGGTAGTGGCACAATACGGGAAAAGATTGCTGAAGCTCTTAGTAAGCGGCCTTTATTACCATCCCAACCACCCCTGGCAAGAAACCACATTTGGCGACAAAGAAAAGAAGCGATATAAAAATAAGCAAAACAAGGGTAAACAGTCATTTAGACTGGTTAGTTACATCTAACGTTGGCTATTTAGTGAATCGTGTCTTTGGTGCAACTAATGACAACACAAAACGTACCGAAAAACATTAAAAATGATGCCAATATGTGGCTGTTTTTTCTTGCTACTATGGGCTCGCTAAAACTGAGCTAAACAAGCTTTAACGTAAACTATAGGCCGATGAGACCATAACTGTTATGACTAGAGGCAAGATTGGAAGTTTTGGGAAGTTCACTCTACAATTTTTGAGAACATTGCAAGGTCGTCTATTGGGCCCATAGAGCAAGCACAGTAGCGTTTCCTCTAACTCCGCCTCCCAGCCCATGGTCCAGTCTCGGTCTGGGGCTCATTCACATGAACGGAGGAAGGGAAATAACTCCAAATCGGGCTATTAGTGAATTTTACAACTTTTAGACCCTAATGATTTAAATAAGGGCTATTCAAGTGTTCGTACTGGGAAGTTGATTCACCTAAAATAAAATGATCCACTGAGTTACAGACGTCTCTTTCCCAATGTAAGTCTATGGGAAAAAGTGTTTTTGGGCCTAATGGCATCACGTGACGGACACGGAAGTTGAAGTACCGCCGTTTGGTCACTTCGAAAATTTACTTCAAAACCCGGCGCTCTTGCTGGGGGCTTGGTCTAACTGTACACAATCTTGAATGGTGTCTTGAACAGTGAAGTGCTGCCCCCTATTTGTCCGCAGCATGTGTCCGGGCATTACACATTGCACCTTTAAATAGAACATCATGTCAAAGTAAGTAATTCCTCATAATCAAACTGGTAACAAATACCTGTTTTCACAGTTACCAAATCTTCTTGCTCTTTTCGTTCTTGAGCGGCAGTTTTATATAAGCAGCGGATTTTTATTTTAGCAACAGTTTTGTTGGGCTATTCTGTTCCGGGAAAGCCATGCATACCTCTCCATCAGACAATGTACTGATTTTATCTGCTGCTTGACAGAAATGCCACAGACTAAAACACTTTTTTTTTTTTTCTCTGCCTTGTCCAGCCTTGTGCTGTTGGATTGAGTTCCTTGGAAACCTGCTTTGTAGAAAGACGACATCTGGAAGCCTCGACGTCTACTGCTTTCATAGTAAATGTTTATGTTTTGAGACCATTGGCGAGTCTAATCTTGTCATGTTTTATTAAGACCTGTATTAAAGACTCTACAGCGAAGAATCCGTGACAGACCTGCAAGATACCACCACCATGGGGAGGTTCGAAATCAGAACTGAAATGCACTGCAAAGGAATTTTCTGTGCTTTTATTCTAATCTGCTCACGGCCTTCAATATTGAGCATGAAACACAGACATGTTGGCATCTGGTTGGTCAGGCCATGTGTTATATCCAAGGTCGGTGAAATTGCCAAATCTCAGACATATTATTGTAATGTACGTTGCAAAGGAAACAACATTAAATGCAGCCCAGAGGGCAACAATCTAACCCGGAATGTATTACTACCTCTATGGTGAATTGCTTATTTCTAGGAAGAACGTTTGCTGTACGTAATTGCATCTGACAGAATACCCTGTGACAAGAAACCGCACAAAGACATTATATGCTCGTAGATTGGAAAGAAATGTACATTTGTCAGCATTATGATTTATTTTGCCCGAGTACGGTAAACAAGGCGAGACAGGCAATTCCTTCCTCTCTGAAACCAAGCATATCAGGCTGGATTCCATTCTTCTCCCGTTTCATTTCATATTTCGTGCAGCCCATTTGAACAATTGTGTTATTATGGCAGTGTAAATAGACCTTTGCACTGGGCAAGACTTCAGGAATGCTGATGATGTGTTAGCTGACACTATGCTGGCCGCAGGAAGCTAAAGCATCATTTACTGTAGATTGGTGGCCCTTGTGATAGGTGGGTGGTGTCTATTGCCAGCCAATCGTGTGCATCGGCCGTCACAGAATGACGGGTTAAACTGTATCAGTGTCGGCATGAATTAAATATAATGACCAGTTTGGAATTGCAAATATTCACAGTGACGCTTTCAAATAGCTGCCCCCTGAATCCAGTATTATTTCTGTAGGGCATTTTCCAATCATTTGTATTTATGATTACACCAAGGATGTTATAGAGACAGGCCAGATTCAGATTACAATACTATTAAAACCCGTTTTAAAACCATGATGCATCGCACATAATAAGTGGTAAAATTTCACACATTATCTGCAGTCAAACTGTCAAAGTTTCAACAATATGAAGCTTTGGCAGTTTGGTGTAGCCCTATAAACTGGACCCCTACATGCAGACATTTGCTTACCGCAAACCGCAGGTCAAAACATCAACAGTCATTTAATCTCCACTGCCGTGCCTTGTGTGGCTCAGCCGCTTTGAGTTCTGTTGCTGCTTGCAAAAATCGAACCGTGTCCTGTTGTTTTCCCGGCAAACATTTCCTCGACCTCGAGACCGACATTAAGATGTCGAGTCACAACATGACTTCATTTCGACCCTTTGCCGACATGAAAACATAATTTAAGGGGGAAGGGGATTTCGAGGAAATCTTGTTTGACAATTGTGTAACTGAATAAACACCGTTTAACATAACAACGATATAACGTAACAGCGTGTGAGTGTGAATGTTTGTGTTTACACATGAACTGTGTTATCGAAGAGTTATTATTCTAAACGCAATATGCTATCATGTGTACAGCCAATATAGGAACTTAACTGTATGTTTTATTCCCTCAAGTTTCATTTAGGACTATTTTTCCGTGCGCACCAACATTAATCCATTTGGCCTCCAACGCAAGCGCAACAGGTGATGTCAGTTCCACGCCGAGTTCGTCAGGGAGGGGATGCGAGTTGCAGGTGAGTTCCGAAAAGACGCTCAAATTTAAAATGCAAATGTATTTGTAAAGACATTATGCTTTTACCATTTTCATACTAAACTGTTGAGTTTGAGGCTACATGGCGAGTTTTCATATTTGTAACGTTACATTTGAACCAGGGGTGTGGAAGCTAGCACGCTAGCTGTGTGTTTTTTGAAAATGAAACGTGTGCATAGTCGGGTGGCAAAGCAGCTTTCCTGTGCATTAGTCCTGCAAACTTTTGGTTAATTTTAGGACCAATTCTTCTCTATTTTTCCAGTCTTTATTCATAGCAAGAGGGGTGATAACTTCTGATGTTGCTAGCTTGGACTTGATGTTTCTTAGCTGACAGTTATGCTGCATTCCCGTGCTCCTCGGATGGTCCAATTTCCCGCGTTGGGAAGTTGTTCTTCCGACATCAGTGTGTTCATGAGTTTACGTCGTAATGTGGAAACAAGCTTTTAAACAACATTTCTAGCCCAGATTACATTTGAAAATAATTGCAATTAGATCATTGTTACATTGTCGAGGATTACTTCATCACATTTTGATCACGTATTTAAAACAAACTATTATCCCACCACAGGCTTAACCATTTGAAATTGCTTTTTTCGCATCATTTAAAGCCCATCATCATGGTTGGGCTTAGAATAAGTATGTAAACTAAGTAAAATACATACGGAAACAACATAACATAACTACGGAAAACATTTTCACAAACTTCACTAACATAACTTAAAAATAACTCAACACTTAGTGACACAAACTCAGGTCTCGAACACCCGGCCTCCTGGTTGTGTTTGTTTTAGTGACAGTTGAACGCTTCTACTTGCAGTTTACCGTGTGTTTCCGCTGCAAACATCTCCTCTGGTCCACACGTTTTAAACGTCTTGTTTAAAATGATACAGCCACAATCAAAATTGAGTTTTGCAGAAGGTTGATAGGGTTTAGAATATTGACTGTAACATGCTCACATTACCAGAAATTCTCTGAACACTGATATCAACCAAGGCTATGGACCTTCATATTTCACTTCATTAATTCGGTTTACACAGCTGACTCAAGCCACAATGATAGAGGCCAACGGAGTATAGTTAACCTGGATCATGTGCATGGGCTCAGATTAACCCCCTCCACTGCTTCCTCCAGTGCCCTGGCCTCAGCTGCCCTCTTCAAGCCCCTGTTAACCTCCACATAAGACGCCAGTGGAGCCCGGCCAAAGAATACACAGTATATAAGAACTTTATATAGACTAACCTGCTGATGTGAGTCATTTCTGTTGCTTTCCTTTTTATTACAGTATGTTTTTTTTGTGTCTGAAAGTTTGAAATTTCTATGAAGCTACTAATATGATTTCATAAATGCAGATCTTCCATCTTTCCTTTCTTTCCGCTGTATTCATTTTGTTGTAAGAAGTCAGAAATGTGGGGTTTGTAAGTGTAGAGGCTTTAATGCAGAACTCTTCTGGTGTACCTGAAGGACGACCACAGTGTAAATCTTCTCCCCTGAGGAAGGAGATTCAGGATGTGGCTTTGAAGGAAAGCAGAACTGTGTGTGTGTGTGTGTGTGTGTGCGAGGGAGAGAGGAGAGTCCAGCACTCAACATGCATGCATACAGTATGTGTTTGTGTGAGTGTGTGTGTGTGTGTGTCTGTGTGTATGTGTGTGTGGTCCTTTTAGTGAGGTGGAAAATTATTTTTAAGTTTGAGTTCAATATTTGCTTTTCCTTCAAGTTGCCAGTGACGTTTTTAGAACTAAAGGAGGACTTGACGCTGGCGAGACGTGTGTGAATGCCGAGAGTGGAAGTTAATGTGGGATCCTCCCGTATGAATGAGCGAAGGCATTACACAATAGGAGGGGAGATCCTGAGGCGTATTTACTACACAAGAGGACAGCAAATTGCAAGCAATTTAAGCCATGTTTATTTTCATCGCAGGAGTGTTTGAACCTTTTACATTGAGAAAATACACAGACACAACTGCAGACATCACAAACGAGTTACTTGGCATCCGTAGCACTATGGCAAAACCCAAACAAAAAACCCAGGTTTGTTTAGTCAATCCGACCAATACTTTGTGTTGTGGGCAACTCAGTTCAGCTGCGATGCAAAAGTTGATGTAGTCTTCCAGCCTTGTTGGAAATAAGTCATGGTGATTCTGCAATGTATTGGGGCTTTTGTGAACCAGTTTCCCCAGCCTGTTCTCATTCTCAGGGCGTCAAATACCGACGCTTTGTCACAGCCGTCGGTGTTCCATACCGCGGCACAAGGCGTCTTTTAGCAGCGCTAGCAGTGGCACAGAGTTTTCCATTTACTACAATGTAAAAACCCATCTGCAGCAACAGTAAATACTCAGGGAAAGTGCCTGGTGACGTAGGGAAAGAGACACACAGGGCGTGCGGGAGGGGAGGTGGATGGGTTCAAGAACACAAGGCTTTGATCCAGGAGAGCGCTGTTCGTGTCCCGTGCGTCACGTCACAATCAGCTGTTCGTTCGTGTGCCGTGTTCACAACGTCCAGTCACATTTTTACCATGCAAACATAGTAATTTTAATCCCAACCATGTTGTTTTTTCCTAAATCTAAGCAATGTTTTTGTTTAATACACAACATTAAGCACGTGTTTACTGCGAACGAAAAGAGACGCCGAGGGGTCTGACAGTATGCGACGAATTGGGATGAGAACGTGTTGGTTTCACTGGGCTTTCCTCATGAAACATTAAGTGTAAAAAGTGTTAACCTAAGTTTAATGAAACCTACAAATACTCAAATACATAAACTATGCATAACGTATTTCCACCAAATATACAGGTTTGTTAGTCTTGAAGCCTCTGAACAGCCACACAGGTGTTTTCAGTTAACCTGGTTGAGTAGACCTCCGCTCAGGACTGTGTGGGCGTGTACGGACTAATTGAGTGACATCTTCCTGAGTCTCCTGTTAGCTTTGTTGAATCTGTTAGGGCGGGACAAATTACACCTTTGTCGTTCTTATTGGTTGATGATTATCATCATAGCTCCACCTACCTTCAACCTGAGGAGAGGTCTAATCAGCCAGAACAACTGAAAACACTTGTGTGGGTATTATATATATATATATAAAAAAAGCAAAACATTTATTGAATGAGTTGCTAAATACAGTAAACAACAGCAACATGTAGCCTTTAGAGTTGTGTCAAAAGGTAAACCCCAAAAACCTGCCAGAGCATAAATACTTGCATATATAATACATTTAAAATAATAAAATTAGCATTGCCACCTAAGGGGCAGTTTGCACAGAAAGTAGCACAAAAAACGTGGGGGGTGAAAAAGATGTATTTTGGACAAAATGGTGTTAAGACATGTGTAACAACGTCTAAACTCTGCAGTACGAGTCAGAGCGGAGTGGACTGTCTCCACCTTCGAACTTCAGCCGAGCCGTGTGATTGGCCAGCTGTGCCGAGGTGAGAAAGTATAAGCAGGATATGAATTTCTCTCTCAGGCTCTGTTTTTACACAACTATTTCTGGCATTGTTCATGTGCAAACTCTATGAATGCCTCCCAAGATAGACTGTCTGAAAGCGCCCGCCATTATCCCCATATTTAAATGATTAATGCATCTCTCCCCTCTCTATGAAGGCCGGCTTTTTTGAGACTCTTTTGAGTGCAGCCAACCCAGTCGCCAGAATAAAATGTTGGCATTGAACATCTCAGCCAACCAGGGATACGTGGAATCTTGACGTTTCTGAACCATATCAATGTTCATCTCAACATTTTTACATACATGTTTATCAGCGTTATAGTGTTTTAACTGCTTGTGGCGCTTTTGAAACTGTATTCTCAATTATGTTTAGGTTTAGGCAACAACACTTCTTGGTTAGGTTTAGTAAAAGGTCGTGGTTGAGTTAAAATAAGTAAGGTTTAATAAGGGACACAGACACCAGCCTCCTGGGTGAAAGCCCCGTCTTTGACCCATCCTACCTTCCCAACCTTCTCCCTATGGGGACTTATGCAGACTTTGAATAAACGGTTTTGTGATATGTCAAATAGAAACATAATCCTGAGAAGATACGTTCCCATGAAATGTAATTGACAACATTTTTCACTAGGAAAATGCAGATATGAGGAACTGGGGAAATCTTACTCACCAGCGGGTAGATTTATATGCTACACTGAACAATGTGTAATATGATTTAAAAAATGTTTTCATTGATTTTAGCCGGCGCCAAAAAAGTTAAGCCGTCTTCACGGCCATCACCGGACTGCCTGGTGTACCGTAGGCCTTGTTGCCCTAAAAACTGTGATGCATGTCTACATAGGAGAGAAGTTTGATGTTGTTATCCAGTTTACTCCGAGTCCCAGCTGTGCCAGTGCTGTGCCACAGAGCAGCGTGCAAATATGGAATTGTCAAACAGAATAGTGGCGCCAGTGTTTCTTTTTACGGTAGTGTGTGTGTGTGTGTGTGTGTGTGTGTGTGTGTGTGTGTGTGTGTGTGTGTGTGTGTGTGAAATACGCTTAACTCTTAACACGCTTTTAGTGTGAAAGGCACAAAAATCCTTGTAGATGTGATTTTTTGGGTCCATAATCTGTAAAAGCATCCACCAATAAGTGGACAGTTAGAGCCAAGCCTTAGTTTAGTTAGTTTTGAGAGATGCTCTTCCTAACTTTGTGAATACACTCTAAAAGGAAACACTTAGAAATCCTAGAAAAATGCTTTTTGAATATGGCGTCTGAGTTGTTCACATTACTTTTTTTTTTTTTTTTTTTTTTAAAAGTGGTTTGGAATATGTAGTAATAGAGGTTGAAATGTTTGTTTCCAACTCTATAATGCCTTAAGAGTTGTTGATCAACACAGTTTGTTTCCACAGTTATTTCCCGTTTCAAACAGCTCAACAGTCCTTGGCGCTGTCACATTGTGAGGAATGTGTGCTGTTAAGCCAGTACTGGTTCATATGTTCAATTAAGAGTGGTGGCTGGTTGGACTGCCATATAAAATGATCTTTTACAAAGAGACAGAGTTTCTGATTTGATCCACAGACATTGTTTTGGACCACAAAAGAAAGGCCTGACGCAGGATTGTCAAATCCTGAGACGAGACTTCACTTTCGTAACTAGAAGTGTGCACTCAGTAGAGTGCAGATCTCCGCCAGGTGTGTCTGCAACGACCACTGCTGTAATGTTTGATTGAATGAATACAAACCACAAGCAAATGTTTTTCACTCGCACGTCTCACACCACAGATACGCTCTCATTTTAATTTATGTACAGTAGCTGTTTGAGCACCGGCTCCGTGCAGCTGAACTGCAGTTCACTGTGGAACGCTCCATGTTGCTTCCTCTGAACACAAACTGTCAGTCCTGCTGTGTGTTGAGTTCCGTTAGCTGTTAGCTCTGTTAGCTTCATTGTATTCAGCGCTCGGTTCAGTTTGACAGACATTCATACATACATGAAATTTTAAAAGTGTGAATCACTGCAACCACGAGAGGTCCTTCAGCATACAGTCATAAATGAGCACAAAAAATATTAGAATGATGGGTCTAGCTGTATGCAAGATTAGCCATGGACAGACACTGAGAAGCACATACACGCACTCACTCACGAACATGACTGAATACATAATCTCCTGGTGGAGATAATAATAATAATAATAATGACTCATTCCTGACTTACATGCCATAGACTATAACCAATGACATGTAATTTTTATTACATATATAAGTAACCTTTTTGTGTCACCAAAGTGAAGTAATGCATCCTTACATCCCAATCACCTTACCATTTTAATGCCCCATCCTTGTTGTCACTGACTTTATTTCTAACAGCTGAATAAAGGTGATTCAACATTTTCAACACAAAAGCAATGGCCATGGCCAAACTGAGCTAAATCTACTCTATTGCACATTTCTGTAATGGTACATTATTGCATTTGAACGCTTTGAAAAATACAATAATGCATTCAGTTAAAATAACAACTCAGTATGACGCCCCACCTTTCCTGAAGGGGCACACAGTCAACAATAGTTACTAAAATGTGCATAATAAGGAAGTGTGATAAATTATTAGTTATGTATATATTTATCACCTGACATGTTCTCTTATAATATGGGGTATGAGTCAAATAATAAAATCTTTCAGAAAACAGATTTTATTGTCCGTAACAAAGTTTTTTTATCTTGCACTTCATCACAGGTGTCAAGTTTTTTATTTTTTTTATTTTCAAGCAAGCACCACCAGCCTGCGGGTCATGAATATGGATTTTTAAGAAAACAACTGAGGCAAAAATGCCTCCCAGCTCCCCTTCGGTGGCTGAAGCACCCTTCCCTCAGCTCTCCCTGAAATCCCCACCTGCGGAGGAGAGGTACCAACATCTTCTCTGCCTACCTACTTGCCAAAGACTCCCCGGCTCCTCATTCCAGCGCATCTCTCAGCACCAACGCTCTTATCCTCCTCTACACTCTGCCAGAAAAGCACCTGAGGGCCTGCACTCCTCGGCAGGTATTTTCTGCTGAAAGCTATAATAAATCATTTGCCTTTTGTGTCTCGGCTTTCTGCCTATTTTGCTAATGTGTTTTCTCTCCTCCTATCCTGGTTTCGGAGTTGAAAGAGTCCTACCTTAAATAGGTGCAGGAGTGCGCTAAGACAGATTCAGTGCTCGCAAGTGATTCTTCCTCCTTGTCATCACTCCAATGCCCCATTTCCCCGGGCTGAATAGCACAGGAAGCATAACGCTGGAGACGCACTGTGACGAGTAGCAGGTAAAGAAGAGGAAGAGGAGGGGAAAAGAATAGGCTTTTGTCAAAATGTTGAATTGAATATTTGATCCATAGTCCTTTGTTTGATTTTTTGTTGCTGTCCACAAGTGTTTTGACCATAGCTCTATATCAAATGCCAGTGACTTTGGTTGTGGTAAAGTGACTCTGCAGGGAAGAAAGCATAGTGTTTATTCAAGGGGGAGAATTTCACATTTTGACCAAATTGACTCTGTATAGAGAACAGCTCCGCAGGCCATGTAAATATCAAAAAAGGTTTAATGAAACCATGAGGGATGACAGTTTCCAAAGTACATATTATCTATGGAGAGGTCACAATGGGAAGCCGGCCCGCCATCCGTCTGCGTTGCTATTGGTGGCCAGAAAGTCATGAGCGATCATTGGAATTTTTTGGTCAGAGCTTTCGCGCTTGAGCCCAAGCCTTCCTGACAACCCCTTCCTCACTGTGTCATCCCCCTTCCCCCCCACCATGCACACACACACACACACACACACACACACACACACAGGCACACGTGTACGCACACATGCGCACTCTGCCATCCAGCTCAGTGGCTTGGAGCTCTTGCAAAGTTCCTAAATCCGCCTCCTGCATTCGGGGTCGGTGGGAGTGGACTTCCTGAAAACAATGGACTGGACTAATCTGCGGATTTGCCAGTGGATTTGATAAAGGCCCATGTTCTAAGCCAAAGTTTCTCTGACCTCTTGTTAAAAACTTCTCATCTTTCCCTGCCCATCCCTCCCACCCTTGTTCTGTTCATGAATAGGGTGAGAGTGGATTACCAGCGGTGCTGTGTCTCTAATTAAACTCTTCTCTCTCTCTGTTGCATCCCCCCTTTTACTTCCATCCCTCCGTCTTCTGTCCCACATGCACCCAGACAATCCTCACATTCTCTCTTTCTTTTTGGTGTTTTGGCACAACCGTTAGTTGTAATGAAAAGGCTCATGCTGATGACTCCCAACGGGAGTAAGGCTCAGCGGTGTCGGGGTCACAAGTCAAAGGTCAATCCTGAAGGGTCATGCGGAGGTTAATAAGGTGTTTTGTCACTTGAAGAAATGTCTAATCTCCCTGAGACTCAAAAGGATGCATCTTTCCTTTGGCAAACTTCACAAGTAGCCGCCTATACCCCCCCTCCTCACTCTCCGTCTAACCTCTTCTTTCAAGTCCACTTCTCTTTGTAGTCCACCCTTTGTAGTCCATTTCAACCAGACAAAACTTTCCAAAGTTGTGTCCGGGATTAATTTACGGCAACATTTCCTAAATCCTCCCTTTCTATCTGCTCATCATCTCTCATGGAAAGCTGTCCTGCGCCAGCCTTGTTTGAATGGCTAACTAGTTGATTCCCGTGAAACAATTAAAATTCCAGCCTTTGGCCCCTTCGCTCCGTGAGCCGTCTGGAAGCACGGAGCTCGGCCGGGCACAGAGGCAACTTCGCTGACAGGAGCCCCACTTGATGAGGGTATTATTTTAATGGAAAAGAGTTGCCTATTCATTACGTGCATGTGGCCATCACTGAGACACAAAGCACAGATAATGACAGGAACCAAAAGCTGGCGGAGCGCCACGGTCTGCTCAAAACGCTGCTGCCCACTCGCCAATTTACAATGCCAGTGACTCAACCAGACAGCTGCAGACAATAAAGAGGAAAACTGGCCTCCTTTATGGTTTTCACTGAGCTCATAAACATCACATTTACATATCTACTGTCACTGATTAGACTTGTCATTTATTTGACCTATATGGTACAATATTATTTCACTCCAAGGAGCAGTTATTTTTTCTTCTGCAATGATAGCCTGCCGGCTGTTTTCCCAATCTTTCCCAGAAATAGATGCTGAGGACAGACTGGAGCTGAAACTGCAGAATGCATTTTGGCATTCTTACGCCCATGTTTCCTGTTTACCATATTATTTTCTTATGTGGTGCTTACTTCCTTATGGGTGGGTGGCGGTATCTCTGGATGCATTTCTGTGTGCATGTGAGCGTGTGCTTCAAAGTATTATCTTTAGGAATTATTCCTAACACTCAATAGATACTATTTCCACCAACTTTCCTCGATTAGTGTTCCCAGAAACGTATCAGTGCAACACATGTTAGTGTGAAATGTGTGTTTGTGAAATATGCTTTGGCTACTCCTATGCGGAAACCCACAACATTAGGCCGAGGCCATGTGGTGTGTTGTGCCACTGATGGGGAAGAATGTGACATATTGAGGACAAACAGGCCTTTCCACAAACAAAAATATGGGGAAAGCCCGCATTCGTGTTTTCCAGTTGTTTGTGAAACAACCACAGTGTTATTGTTTTCCTGTCAATATGAATTACAGTAGTGTGAGAAGACTTCTTGGCCTTCTCTATTATTGTCCTTTCCTGTGAGAAAGGAATACCCGGACATCGTCCGACTTTGCTGAGGGAGTAGTTCATTGAGTGACTTATGAACGTCCATAATCATTTTGGTTTCTGTTTTTGCAGTTTAAGCCATTTCTTTGTAATGTAATTTTGTATGCAACATTACAACATCGTAATAAAACGCCCTTTAGGGCAGCGCAAATATTTGGAAGTATCAATTTCACATGAAATACAATATCATTTTGAGTAAATATACCACAGATGCCTTGTAATTTGTCCATATTTCCTGTAATGAGACAAGGAAATTTCTTCTGGGATCCATATTTCTTGTTGCAAAAATTGTTCGTTGCGCCATCGTAGACCATCGTAGACACATAAAAGTTCATTGTAACCTATGCACTGTAGTGTTCTGTGGGAAGATTATAAAGAGACGATTGTATTGTTGGCTGACTTTATTAAAGCTAAACGTTAGCATAACACATACTGACTGGACAAAAGACCACTACGCTCTGCACAACAATAAAATAGTACCGTTACACTACATCACTCTTGCTTTGAGTCTTTTAAGACACGTTGCGAAATACATAACAACGAATATTCTGTATAAATTACTGTTTATAGTCCAACTCAAAATAAATCTTCCATTATGAAAACCCTGTTTCTTCATAAAACATAAATTTATTCGCACATTTATCTTCAGGATTTAAACATTTTTATGCTTCTGTGCCAGCAGCAGCCGTGGCCAGAGGCAAGTACGTATGTCCGTCCCATTCTCGTGAACACAATACCTCAGGAACGCCTTCAGGGAATTTCTTCAAATTTGGCACAAACGTCCACTTGGATTCAAGCATGAAATGACATTTTGGTGGTCAAAGGTCAACATCACTGTTTTATTCTTTAACTGACTAACAAGCAACACATTGATCAACAGAACACTGGCACTATAATAGTCTTTTATGAAACCGTCTCTTAACATGAACCAGTTGATCTGGATGGACTACCAGTCACCAACATGCAGCTGCTGTGATCATTCTGCCACTTGTTGCAGGCTATGTGCTAACCACTGAATATGTCACAGTAGCTGGAGATGTAACAGGAGGTGGATCTGCATCAGGACCAGGTGAGTTCAACTCTCCATCATTCACTGTACTTCCCTCCCCCTCCCTGCTGGGAGGTCTCAGATGGCGTTGGTTCTTGCGCAGCACTCCCTTATTATATCAAGTCAGCTTTGCCTGTGTTCCTCTTAAAGGTGTTGTAGTACTTTATATCTATTTTTGTTCGGAGAGGATGATACAGCATGATATTTCCATGATTAAAAGGCTTTTCCCTTCGGTGAAATCTCTGCGACTCATGCACTGGTGAATAGTAAACACTATTTCACTATTAATTTACATAAAGCCTTGAAGTAGCAGACTTAGATTAGTCGCAGTGGACACTTTAATCTTGAATACCTCCATTATTTTGGTCAAGATGATCAAAATGAAAAAAAGCTGTCACATTTAGTGTTTGTTCTGTTTGTTGTACGTTTGTATAGTGGGAAAGAAGAGAAAGTCTCAGACAGCGCGGAGCAAGGACAAGTTCATCACAGCTAATTTTATATTAGACGTGAGGGAATCACTTCTCAGTGTGGGGCGTGATCGACCGGGAACGAGAGAATTTTTATAAAACTTTATGTGAATGAGGGAAAATTCACCTGGAAGATCTGTAGTGATTTTCCAACAAAGAAAGAAGAAGTGCTGCAATAGGCCAGATGTTTTTGTCTTCACCAGGTGGAAGAGAAGATTGTCAAAGTTATTTTCTGGGCTTCTCCTTTTGTATGACCCATGTCTCCAAGATTACAGCCAAAAATCAAGTCCTGCTTGGCACAAGGTGGCAGGCCCACAGCGACGAGAGAGAGAAGGGGACGTGGCTGTGGGTCTTCATGGTAGTTTCTCAACGCGGTGGGAATCCAAGTTTCCCAAGGCAGTGGACATAACTGCACATTCTCAGTGACATTTTCAGGCTCAGATCGGCCTTAAAATCTAACCTCAACAGCACATGTTTCACCCAGCGACAAAATGTTAATGATGAACTGTAGTACCACACATTCTTACACAATACGATGTGGTTTCCTTTCTGAACACTCTGTCTCATTTGGCGAAAAAACAACCTTTAATAACGCCTGTTTTTCCCTGTTTTAATACCACTGAAAATTCTTCTCATACTAAAGAACTGCCAGAATTGTAAAATGCTCAGCAGTGGCAGTCAGTGAACCCTTTGCACATCCTCTATTGCATGTTTTAAGTGTAATGTATAGAGTTCCTCGCTCCTTAAAGTCAGCGGTGGGACGGTTGCTCTTTGCTGACGTTCTCCGTGTGGTCAGTTATTTCAACAGTGGGTTACAGCTGCTCTGCCTTTTCGCCGTGGCTCCCAGGCTCCGTGCGCGTCCTGCGGTTTGGTATCACCCAAAGGTGTCTGATGCATTTGGCCGTCGTGCTCGGGTGGCCTGCCCTGCGGTCGCCCTCTGTTTGGGTTTCCGCTTCATGCTCAGATTAGCAGCTATCTCCACCGGGCTCTGGCTTTTTCCTGGAAGCTGGCTCATTCATTGAGTATTTGCTTATGTTTCAGTGTGAACTGGCACACTCTCCCGCGGCCCAGATAGCCTCGTCCGTCTCTGAATGGTTCAGCTCGGTGCCAGGAGCCGTAGTGTACTTCTCTAAATCTCAACTTCGGATGGTGCAGCCACTTTAACCTGTATCTGGTCTCATCGAACATAAACAAATTTCTAAATCACATAATCAAGCATAATAACACGCTATACTTGATACAGAGATTATATTTATCTTTGATAACTCGCTGTGTATTTGAGCGGTTTACCTACCGTCGTCTCCACTACTTATTGTGTCTATACGCCGCTTGTTGTGTCTGCGGGAGACGTGTGCAATTTACAGGCTTTTATTATCAATATATCCCATTGCGTATGATTGCATATACAACAATCTCCAGTAATAATGAGGAATGCCAGGCTCAGAGCTCGGAGCTTTGCATGAGATGAAGCAATATCAGTTGCGCTGCCAGACTCGAGTTAGTGATACCCCTCTGGAGGTTTCACCACACAACTCAAACATGATCAATCCCAATAAAGCTGTCACATACATAGTGTATAAAGATTCCTTCCTCGCAGCCTGCTCATCCCTCCAATACATTTTGTCAAAGGTCAGCGACATCTCCACTCGCGATGTATACAACTTTACAGCACGCTCTGCTTGTAACGTTGCTCCTTCGCTAACGAGTGGATCTGGTTGCCCCGAACTGCAGCAGGACAAATTAGCACAGATGATTACACTGCCTTTTTTTTTTTACAAACTTTATCTGCTAATCTCTTGTTCTCTCGGTTTCATTTACCCTCTCCCTCTCCGTCTACTCGGTGGGAATACATCATTGTCTCAGCAGCTAGCGTGTTTCAGTCTCTCTTTGAGTGATAAGTAGAACCCCCGAGACGTGCCAAGTGCCGTTTCCCAGAAGTTTACCAAAGGACGTCGCAGCACCTCTCTCGCTCTCGTTGCTTTCATTGTGCTTATTTGCATTCATGATTAGTCTTGCTCTACTGGAAGTGTGGCCTCATCCCCGCGGCATGAGTCCAGGGCCTTTGTTGGGCTTCTTATAATAAATGCAAAGCCCGGCTTCCTTGATTGGCTCTATCATTGTCTCGTTAGGTGGTTTCCTCAGTTTAAGACTTGGAAACGGAGATGCAGAGGCTTCTACTCCTCCTCTCCGGGCTGAGATAGATAAATGGAGAAGCAGAAGCAGTAGATAGGTGAGGGGATACAGTTACACGGATTTTAGTTACAAAATATGAGCTCCCAGTGAACCAAGACAAGAGTTTGGAAATGTTCCAAACACCAGCTCTGATAAATCATATTCGATACTGTTCTCCAACATTGTTTTTCATGACATCTTTTATGTCACTAAAAATGTGGGTATTTTATTTATGTGGGTGAGGCAGTTGCCTGGCAGAGGTATAGGTTGGTGGGGGTGGGGGGGCTGAACGCAGCGGCGGTCCAAGCCCAGTCATTCTCACGAGAGCGCTGCTGGTTTAGATTTGGAAGCCGGGGCAAAGTGCCAGGGGCTCTTTTCACCGGGGATGAGCCACTAATCTGAGTTTGTGTCCCACTGATGGGGCTTCCTGACCAGTTGAGGATGTTGTCATCATTGGTTAATGTTGAACTTGCTCATGGGGGGTCACATGAGCCGCTGCCAAGAAGCCGCGGCAGGCGGTGCGAGGGAGGAGGGGAGACTGGTAGTGATGCGATGAGAGGTGTGTGGCCTGCATGGGCACTGCCATTTACCACTCTCAAGAACTTTATTATTAGAAATCATTCTACATTTTGAGGAAGATCGACACTACTCTCATGTCGGGACAGTAAATAGGTAGCTAGACTTTATGTTAAGATAATTTTGTCAAGTAACTAAGTAAATTATGTGTAACTATAACTAATATCACAGACACATACACATCCCTCTCTAAACTACTAGCATCAGCTCCCAGAGCAGGCTGTTCTCATACACTGTCCGTAGCCATACCTACGTAAAGTACTGCACTGTAATTTGTGTATATTTAAAAAAATACATTTCTGTATAATTAAAGTAATCGTGAACCAGGAAATATAAATAGCGGCAAATGCTGCGAAGGACGGACTTTCGCCCAGAAGACCGGCGTTTGTGTCCCGTGTGAAAGCAGAAGTCAACGTTGATTTATTTATCACGTAAGTTACGTACTGAAGTAACACCCCTTCTGGAGTTATTTTAAGCCAAATCACGATCTTTTTCTAAACCTGACCAAGTAGTTTTGTTGTCTAAACCTAACCAAGTCGATCTTTTCCAAAAGCCTAAGTAGTTTTCTTGCCTAATCCAAACGAAGTCGATCTTGTCCTAAACCTAACTAAGTAGTTTTGTTGCTTAAACCTAAGGTAGTTGTTTCTTGTGTGGACGGACGTTTTTCACAAGATATCATACGGACCGTTGTATTAGAATACGTTGCACATATAAACTGTATATTTACTGTCATGGGGGCAAGTGGTTTGTCTCTACTTGAGGATATGGTGGACCTTTGCAGCACAAATCTCAGGTGATACGTGTCCAACAACCTGCACTAGTAATAATAAATGAGTAAAATGTGTGGAAGCTTCCCTCCTCCATTACAGCTCTCAGTGGCAACATGAGGACACTTTGTGTAAATCTGCTCTCCAGAGCAGACCTGATATTAGACCTGTGTTTATTTGAACAGTCACAGAGAGCCAGGTGTCTGGGGTTTGCCACATCAGGTCAAACTCAGATAGTCTGTTAAGTTGTCGTTGAAAAGTGTAATAAACTTTCCTCCAAGCACTTCCCTGCGCTTGTCTAAACAGCCTGGGATTCACTTATTGTACCTACAAATCTGGCACCTCAGCGGGCGAAAACAAACAGCAGAACGGTATTTTCAACACTGTTTGACCCAAGTCTGCTCCAGAGGAAGAGCGGCTACAGTAGAAGGGCTATATTTACTCTCCTGGTCGAGAGCTTTTTTGAAAGGATCCAGCCCCTACAGCCACAGGAAAGGTGCCATGGTTAAGCAAGGTGTGGGCACAGCACATTCCTGGCATCGCATGCGAACCCGCGGGGTGGAAGCCACCCTGCTACCGGCCCTCATGCGGCTGGTGAATGGAGGCTGTTGGACGGCGAGCGAGGAGCTTCAGGGATGGGTTCATGTTGAGGTAAACAGAAAGTGTGACTCACTGCTAGTCCAGACAAATGCCACCCGAGACCACAGACAGATAAGTCTGCCACACTGTCTGTCGGCCACAGATGATGTAACAGGAATCAGATCCCCCTCCCCACACCACCACCACCGTCTTCCTCTCCTTCTCCTTCTCCTTCTCTGTGTTTGTCATCTGCCTCTTTGCCGACAGCTCGGTACAGGCCAGGTTAGACCATGAGGCCACAGAGCTCTCTAATCCCCCTTCTCCGCGCCTCTTAGTCACCTCCCAGACTAAACCAGCTGATTCCTGCTTGCCACTCTGATGCTAAAATAGTTGCATTATGTGATTGCCATCTGCCCAGCCAGACATGAGCTGTGTTCAATAAATTTTGTCCGTCTTTTTCAGCATCCCAGACACCCTGCTTGAAGATGCAGATGTGAATTCAGCCTGATGTTTGTCACGCACCATTTTCCTCCATGTGTGTTTGGCTGAGTGAGATGCAGAGGTGTGGTTCAGCAGCACTCAAATTACCTTACATGCTTCACATTCACCAGTCAGGTATGGGGAGGAATGCGTTCACGGCAGTCTTGGCTCATTGCACCTCAGATATCACACCACCTCCATGCCTATACCAGAATAAACATGCAGCAGGGAAGGGAAACATGCTGCTGTAATTCCCACGGGAGAAAATGAAGGAGGGGAAACCTCTCTCTGTGGTTGTGGTGGTCGTGCTGACCTCATGGAGGACTTCATGATCATTGAAGGAAGGAGGAGGTCAGCTTGGTCATTTCATGGCACCTCATTATTGTGGGTGTATATTGATATAAATGAATGCATGGACGGATGTTCATTGCCTGCTTACCACTGGTTATATAGTGCAACTCATCCATTTTCATTTTTCACGAGGGGTTTAACTGCATAACATTTGGAATGGTCAGGCAAGAGACAGGAACTTGGTCCCTGACTGACTAGTTTCACAGAAATGTTTCACGATTGCTAAATATAATGATGAGATAAGCTATCCTGTAGATAAAACTCACAGAAGGCAAACAGAGAAAGCGTGTCTGATATACACCAGATCTGTCATTGCACCACGGACAAACTTATGAAAACTTTGGAAAAGCATGAACCGACATCAAACACCTGCCACTTTTATTGGTTCACTGCAGTGCTTTTGTACTGCTGCAGCCCAGTCGCCGGAACAAATGATGGCATTGTACGTTTCTGCTAACCACCGGATACGTTGAATGACGATGTTTCTAAAATATGTTTCATATCAGCCTTGTATCGTGCTTGTATAAACGCACAATGCCACGTGGTTAACGTTGTGAAACAATTGCTTTGGTTTAAACAACAAAACAACTTGGTTAAGGTTAGAAAAAAAACATCATGGTTTGTGTTAAAATAACGCAACAGACTTTCTTAAATAACGTTACATACAACGTTATGCAACAAACGTAAAGTTTACTTTCACACGGGACACGAACAACTCCTGGGTGAAAGTCCTGTGTTTGTTGGACCTATCCACCACCCCTTCCACCCGCCCTTATTGGACCTTCTTGTTTGTTCTACTCATTATTTTCCCACGTAACTCTCAATAACGGTCGCGCCATATACTACGCCACTTGCTCTGACCAAATGCAACATTCAACGTATCCGGGGTTTGCCGAAACTTACGATGCCAATATTTTTTCTTGGTGACTAGGCTGGTTTTACAACTGCTTTGTATAACAAAATACACTTAATCTGTTTATCTCTCTAAACATCTCCTAGCCAAAGATTGGTAGGAATATGGAAATATGCACCACTCAAGAAAGTGGTAGAGAGCACCTGCAACAACTAAAGAGAGAGTGTCTTTCATGAGGTGAACATATGCTGAAAGGATATTCTCAAAGAGCATTTACATGACAATCTATTGGTGCGATTGGGAAAGTAAGTTTGTGCACAAACTCTGTCTTCATATCCTTTAATGTACACCACCTTTTTAGTGTGAAATATCTTCTCAAACATCACAATCAGCTGAGGTCAATTTTCAGTGGGATAGAGGTCCTAACTTAACGATGTATTCTTCTCATTTAGTGAAAATAACACATTCCTTCCAACAAAACACATTTTAAAAATACAACTCTGTTTTATAATTGTGTTTTCTCAGCGTCATAACTAAAATAATTGACATTGTGGAGATGATGAAACAAAGTTCGTTCTTGACCATGGAAATAGTACTTTGACAAAACTCAAGATCCTCGTGTGATATTCAAGTCTGGAGCTTTCAACCATATCACATGGTCCTCAGCAGCAAAGTGAGCAATCTCTACCCACTGATGAAGACTGTTGGAAATATGTATCTTGTGTATCTTTATTTTATTGTTGGCGCATATTATTATTGGTAATTCTATTTTTTTTTCTATTTTCTTGTGCAAATGTGTTTTATATATTTTATATTATTTTGTTTTCATTTAATTTTTTTTGGTGGGATGTCTCTATAAGCCCTTTTGAGTGCACAATCCTTTTTACTTCTTTGATACATTGTGTTTTTTGTGTCTTGCTGTTTGTGCAGCGCCAGAAAAAAGTAATTAATGGACCTTGAGTTGGGACTGTCCCTGCACATTACATCCCATAATCATTTGTATTTCTTTACTTTGATTTAAACTTCTGTAAATAAATTAAAGTCAACACTGAAAACTTTCATCTGCATGAGTCTCACGCCTGCGTGCTTCCTCACCAGTGTGTGTGTGTGTGTCTGTGTGTGTGTGTGTGTGTCCATGTCTACGGGTGCTCATCGGTACATTTCAGCTCAAGCGCATACTCGCGACCCAAATGCACACATTATTCTTCACGTTCCTGCATACGGGATTATGCCATCACTTGAGAGCGTTGCAGTAAAAGTGTGTGATAGGAGGGGGGGGGGGAGCAGTGACAGCTGGCTTTATGTGGGTTATACCGTTACCAGCAGGGCCGGTAGGACTCAACACCAGCCGGCGGAGCTGCTGAGAGGGGGTCCTGGAATTTACACGCATAATTATCACTCTCTGCTCTACGGCTTTAAGAGGCTCACTGTTACGTGCATGTGTGTGTGTGTGTGTGTGTGTGTGTAAGCCATATGATGGTATTTGTCTTTGTGTGGTTTTGGAAACAATGTCACGTTCAGTTGTATCAGCATCACTCACCTCTCCCCTAATTCATATTTTGGTTCAAGCCTCGCTTCTGTTTGTTTTGACAATCCGGCGTGGGAAACACAAACCTCTCTGTTTGTGTTTTTCATACCTACATGAATCTCCTCGTAGTCCGAAGTATCCCTGACAGGCACTGTCTTGTGTTGCTGTAAAGCCCCATTAATGAACTTGATGTGAGCAGCCTGTGAGGTGATCTCTCTCTCTAAGTCGCTTGCTCTAACACTAGGTGTCAGTGTCGGGTCTAGCTCTCTCCCGGTGCCGGCAACAGACTTTTCCATCCTCACTTTTATTACTGACTTTAAAGATTCTCGACTAAATAGATGACAGAGACAGGATAACAGTTCTAGATGCTCCGTTTCAAATTTCAACTTTTGCAGATCTTGTTAGGGGGTAGGGGGGGGAATAGGCAGTGACATGGCAGTGTTATGACGCCATATTGAAAGTCCCTCATACAACAAAGAACATGCAATAAAGGGTTATATGCGTGCTTGGTAATAAAGTGTTTTGAAGTTTCGGTTCTTGCTGATTAATTCATCAATTAAGGCTGTACTCGTCTCTGTCTCAAGTTTTATGAAACACCCCATAAAAGAGCCAAACACATCTTTAAAACAGAATTCCTCTATTAAAACTTGTTTAATGCAACTGCTTCGCATTCCTTTGAGTCCATAAAATAGAACCACATATCATGGCCTATTTGGTATCGTACTGTTAAAAGGAGTCAATCATTAAGCAGGCAAGTGCATGACCTGTTGAATGAGCTATTTTTAAATAGCCAGCACTGTTTCGTTGAATAGGCACCTCATAGTTAGCACCTCAACCTCTCAATGGGGAATAAAGAGCTCTGTGTGCTGATAAGGATTGAGGAGATCACACTCCATTACGTCGTCATTGCAGCGCAGAAAGCAGATGGGTCTGCAGAATGTCAGTGACATGATGGTGATCTGGAGCAGAGTCCTGCACCACCAACGGAGAATATGTCTGACCTTCCACATCTGACCACCTTTACTCGTCTGATCTCTTCTTCCTTCACATCCATCTCTTTCTTCTCTTCTCTGTCCTTTCATAATTTTTTTTAAATCTTTAGTTTGGAATCACTGCACAGTTGTTTTAGGCTCAGCAACTGCCAGTAGCTGAATTTATGGTGATTATGCAGATTAGTTCATTCTGGATGACAAGTTGTTGTTACTGGAACAAGGAAGAGGGTTGGTGTTCCAGACCAAACCAGCCTCGAGGTATTGCAGCAACCTCAAAATGTAACACGTTCATTTGTATATGAAAGAGGTGCCGAGCCGGTGTTCTGCTTGTTGTTGGTGAAGGTTTGCTGTGAGTAACTCCGTCGGCTTAATTACTCGTGTTTGCAAGGAAACGCACTAAAAATCCCATGTGTGTACTTCAGCCAAACAGGAGCTGCCCCTGTCAAAAGGCACTGTTCACACCCTTTCATCCACTTTCACCCAATTCTTCCCCACCTTGGATACTGAAGTGGACCCGTGGGTGCCTTGAGCATGCCACTGTTGGCATCCGGTAGCAGTCGACTGACGAGGCTTCTCTCCCTGCACCGCTGGCCCTGTACTGGAAACACAGTTGCTCGTTGGGGGTGACAAGGCTACATGTATGTCTTCTTTCTTCACCAAAGAAGTGCACTTTCAAGAATGGTGCTGTCTTTCACGCTGTCCCACTAATGCATTTTGCAATTGCCACGGTCACAGGTAGTCATTTGTCCTATTGATTGGTCGCCATGTGTCAAGAAAGGTCTTATATATGGGCCTATAAAGGAGGAGGGAGGAAATGGAAATACAGAAAAGTTCCCCTCACAGCAGCCATAATTGC
This sequence comes from Sebastes fasciatus, assembly GCF_043250625.1. Taxonomy (NCBI): domain Eukaryota; kingdom Metazoa; phylum Chordata; class Actinopteri; order Perciformes; family Sebastidae; genus Sebastes; species Sebastes fasciatus. Next base: position 37,194,614 of record NC_133798.1, read on the forward strand.
AGGGTAAACAGGTGTTATTAATAACATTAATTATGGCCCTGGTATTGTGCATGTTGGCTCACTGGAATGGCTGTAGCACACTAAACAGAATGGGACTAATTCATTTGATCAATTACACCTGAATGGCTGCTGTGAAAAAGGACTATAGGCAAAGAACTCCTTTGTTGCGACCGTGATGGACAATGAATAATTAACCCTCAATCCTGAAGTATTTTGGTTTAGTTTCTGTTCGTGTTTATACGTTAACCTAAATGATCTGACACCAGCGTTGAACTGTGAGCCGCCAGCGTACAGTTGGCAACGCAAGAGGATGCCGGGCCCACCTAGCTACCACCGTGCTCCAGAGTGAAGTGTCACCATGAGAGAGGAGCCAAACTCATCGGGTCCAGGAAAGGCTCTCCTTAGGTGTCGGCAACCGGTGGCACTCAGTGTACGTTGTGGCCTGTTAGCAGAGGTGGGACCAAGTCATTGTTTTGCAAGTCACAAGTAAGTCAAGTCCCAAGTCCTGAACTTTGAATTTTGAGTCCTAAACAAGTCATAATTTGCATTTCGCCAAATGTATTACCATTTTTTTTACCCACACATTTTGCATACTGCAATTTTGTTGTTGTTGACCAACTGCCTTTCAGTTACGTAACGTTAGTTCTTCATGGTTCTCTCAGTGCTGTCGGATTGGTTCAAACAAAGTGGATCTGGGGAATTAAATGTTGACTTGCTGGGAATTCATATTCAGGACATGAAGGGAAATGAACTGATTCAAGGCACATTTTTTTATATATAACTTACATTTTAATCTTTTGGCTTGGATATCAAGTATTTTCAAGTCAAAAGGCTCAAGTCAAAGTGAAGTCACGAGTCATTGATGTTGAAGTCGAGTTGCAAGTCTTTTTTAAAAAAAAAATTATTTTGCCAAGTCGGGTCTAAAGTCATCAAATTTGTGTCTCGAGTCCACACCTCTGCCTGTTTGTAGCTAGTATAGCTGAAAGGCTTGATGACGGAACACAAATCATAGTAATAAGAGGAGTATGTTTATGTGCATTGGGTGCACATTTCTGATGATGTGATCACACACCTGTAGGTTCATTTTTTCTCTTTAAATTAGCAAGGCAATGTTAATACAGAACTATATTCATAAGCATGAAGTCTGATGTTACGTTTACTCTCCCCAGTTATTTTACACCTCAACAAATCAGTGTTATAACTGTAGTTCTATGAAACAGGCAGAGCCCTTTAATTAAATGGGCACTCACACTTAAATGAGAAATTCAGTCTGTTGATGTCAGCAGAGGTTATCTTGGAGCATCCAGCACTTTTGGCACTTGACCATACGAGGGACTAAAAGTAAGGATATTTCTGCCTCTGAATCACTCAATTTGTAAATTAGACAATCTAGTCAATGAAATCAAATATGTTAGCGTATAAGCTTCTTCATGTTTGCAGGAGAGATAAAGAGACCTGGTGGTAGGCTACATCTCTCACCGTGAGGTCATGTGGTTCAGCCGGCACTCTGTGGTGATGCAGCAAGGTGCACGACATCTGCTGAGAAGGAAGTGCGAATGCTCGGTAGTCATGACCACGAGGAAATGAACCCACATAAACAGTGTTTGTTTTTGAAAACACGCACCCTTAAGGTAATGGCTAATCTCTTATCTGAAGAATCACATGTCCGCGTTCCAAGTTTAAAAAGAGCGTGGTGATCCATGCCGAGTTGGGTGCCTATATGGAGTTGCATGCTTTGCGCGTCATAGAGGAAATTGCAAGATTATGCCTTAGGCCTGGCCAGTAGTAATTACTGAAGAAGTGGCCTATAATCTGTGGTCGGCCTGTGATGTGTGTGAGTATTACTGTGATTGTGTGGAGGCCGGACGGCATTGTTGCACATATTTTCGTACTCTTCTGTAAAGGTTTGTGGCCGGTCCCATGCGTATGATATGAACTTCACACCTCACCTTTAACTTTTAGATTAAAAAATGACAAGAAACAAAGAGATTTACTCTTATAACATGGCTCCAATATGAAATGATGTGCTGATGAAGTATAATATAGTTTATTTCGAGGCTTTTGAAAGACGTGATAATGTTTTTTGGTTTATTTTGTTTTCAAAGATAGAGACTGATCATAGCAGAAATAACACATATTTTGATTATTATCTGTCATCTAATGGAAGGGAAATGGGGCGTCACCTCCTAAACTACACAGACTAGTAATTACAAACTTACAAAAAATAAAATCAAGCTGTTCATAAGTAGCCTGCGGACAATAAAAACCCCTTTTCAAAAGCTTCACCTTTGATCTCACAAGATCACTGGCACACGTTTAATTACTCATCAGTTTTTCTTGGCTCTTTCTGTATTTCGCTTTCGTCGCCTTTCCCCTTGGCACCCTTTTCCACATCAGGATTAACGTTTCTCTGAAATTATTAATGAGTATTAAAGTTATATTTAGCAGCCAATCATAATCTTTGTGTCATTAAGGCTTGATAAAAGCCCTCGTTTGGAGGAGAGCACCTGCTCTACCTGCCATCAGCTCCTCATGTGCTGCGTGCAGCTGCTTCCTTGGCTGGCCCGTCGCTGGTTCAGTTCCAGGCCCTGAAGCCCTTTCACCATCAACACTCACTCAGAGCTACCACATTAAGGTTGGTGACAAATGACCCCTGAAGTCATGGCTCATCATAACACCTCACAGAAGCTCCTGACAGCTCATGGCAGCTCAGAACATCTCGTTCCAGCAAGAGCTTTGATGCATGCCAGCCTTATTAACCACAAATGGATGCTGGGTGTTGGATGCATCTGTTGGTGCAATTAGGGATTTCCCAGGCAGAGAAGTCATTACGTGAAAACAATGATGTGAAATTACAGGGAGAGGATGAATGGATATACTTTTTGACTCTGACACCTGTCTAATTTGAGTTGCAACCCCAGGCAGCCCTTCCCAAATGTATAATGTAAGAAGATGCTGCACAGAAGATGAGGTAAGCAACTTTAGAGAAACCAGCAAGAGCATTTGATTTATTGATTGCCGTCGGGATGTAGAGAGAATTTCAACAGATGTACGCCTCCGCCAACCAGTTAAGTTGCAGTTTACAAGTTTACATGTCTGTCCAAAATGTCATCACTTCATAATTTTATCATGTTTGACATTTGAGTGAAATTGTCATAATTAGCATATGAATTCTTGAGTTATGGCCAAAAATGTGTTTTGTGGAGTCACAGTGACGTTGATCTTTGACCACCAAAATCTAATCAGTAGATCCTTCAGTCCAAAAGACAATCGTGCCAAATTTGAAGAAATTCCTTCGAGACGTTCCTGAGATATTGCATTCACAAGAATGTCTCATACGGACGTAGAGATGGACAGACAACCCGAAAACATAATGCCTCTGGCCACGGGCTGTCGCAGGTATGGAGGCATGAAGATGCTTCTAAAATAAATTGCCTTTATGTCAATAGAAACTCTTAATGTATAAACACAGGGAAGAACTCTTAAAGTGTAGGCTATAAAAAAAGATGTTTTATTTTAAATGACACCTGATATATCAGATGACGCATTTCATTGTAAAGCATTCATAACATGGAAACACCTTCAGATTTGTCACTTGCTTGCAAAAATCTGTTGTGAAAACCTCCAAATACCCTTAAAGCTAAAACTCAGCACTTCAAATTCCACGTGCTGGAGCACAATGTAAAAAAACAATAGAAAAAGTTTTGCCAACCAAATCCTAAACTACATTGTAGAATTGATCTGTTAATTTGCTGCCTTACTGATACTGAAGCTAATATTACTGTGAGGAAGTTGCATGTTGTCTGGGATTTTTCCATGGTGTCGAATACAAAATGCTTGCACACAGCTTCTCAGATGGTTTGGTGTCATGGTTTGGTCAGCACAGCTCGCTAGTTTTCTCCACTTTGTGTTAACTAAAAGAACGATAGCCTAGTTTACCGATAAGACCACCCTTACTGGAGTACAAGGCCGAGCCTGATGCGCTTAATGAATTTCAATTTTGAACAGATGATTGCAACATTTAAATTGTTCCTATGATTGTAGAGTAATTTGAATTTTGAGTGAACGGTAACAGCCCTAACACCTAGGGGTCTCTGGTCTGTAGTCTCAAGACCAAGCGGCTACCTCCCGATCTGAGAAGTGAAGCCAATGCAGAAGTGTCTTAAACTTGCATTCTTTCTAACAGCCAGCAGGGGGCGACTCCTCTGGTTGCTAAAAGAAGTCTGATTGTATAGAAGTCTATTACCCTAAAATGAGATTACTTCTCACTAGATTTATTACCTCAGTAAACATTGTAAACTTGAGTTTATGGTCTCAATCACTAGTTTCAAGTCTTCTTCAATACAGCATGATGTTCATTTAGTAAATTATGGTCCCATTTAGAGTCAAATAGACCATAAAGCAGGGGATGCTTTAGGGCGGGGCTACCCTGTGATTGACAGGTCACTACCACGGTGTTGTCCGATTTGGGAGTTGTCCGTGTTTTCGTTGTAGAACTTTAACCCTTTCACAGTCTGTTTTCACTTCATGAATGTTAACTGCAACATTTTGGTCGCCTAAAAATGTCTTATTTAGCGTTCGGTTGTACTTAGCTCCACCCTCTCATGTCACTTCAAGGTGGCGACGGCCAAAATGCTGAACTCAAGGCTTCAAAACGGCAGTCCACAAACCACTGGGTGACGTCATGCTGACTACGTCCACTTTTAATATGCAGTCTACGCTCAAGACGCAGTGGTTTAGGTTTTTTGCATTCATATAGTCTGTTGGTTGTTTGCTTTTATTGTAAAACACTTTGTGACATCTGCTCTGTAAACCAAGTGGTTAGCTTTTACTGATAATTTTACTCACAAATATTCTTTGTTTTATTCCTTGTCATCTTCTTCATGGCCCCTGTTTGATTATTTATTGTTCTACGTGGAAACAGAATGGCTGCAATGTTTGTGCACGTGATGGAGTGAAGGGGAGATGACAGGAGGAATACAAGAGAAGTGAGGAAGAGAAGCTCGTACTTTCAAAAGACCTTCTCTGTCTGTCTGTCTTTAGCCTGTCCTGTGTTCCCCTTCCCTCGGTGCTGATTTATGGGCTTGTCCGTTGCTAGGATACGGACGCGCACAGTGGTTCTTCATCACTCTGAGTGGCCGAGATGCGCTGCCAGAACCCCGGTCTGGACTCGGAGCCAAACACTAATGCGAGCACAAAATGACCTGCAATAACTGTAACCTAACCTGCCAGTCTAAGATAAACAGCAGCATTAGCCAGTGTGGGTGCAGCACGTCAAAGTCGGCACAGCATTGGATCAATAACCCGATCGAATAACAATCACCAGCCAACGGACTATTGTTGAGTGAACCAAGTTCACATCTCCAGCAGCAGACTGCCACTATACTGCTCTCTTGCTACGCTACCTATCCGCTAACACGCAGGCTAATTACCGCATAATGACTTAATGAGAGCTGCGGGTTTGACTCAGCAGGAAACAACTGTTCTGTTTTACATCCAGTAGCATGCTCCTGCAGCATGACTCACCCCGGCTCGGCCCAGGCCTTGGCTCCATGCATGCTGGGAGACAGTGCACAGGCCTGCCTGCCTGTCTGACTGCCTGACTGACTGATTGACACAGAGACGGATGAAGGGAGCGTGCGGTTTAAGGGAAAAGGTGGAATTAAGGGTGAGATAAAGTACAGTGTTATTGAGATGTGAAGGGGAATGAGCTGGCTTTAGATAGGGAGCAGGGAACTGGGAGGCTATTTTCAAATGTGTTTTCAATCTTGCTGGAGATTTCTTATCATTTTCATACAATGGCAATGCTATTCTTATCAAGTTTCAACTTGATTTGAATACTATGATAACAGCAAATAATGTGTACATTCATACAATATTAACTAAAGTGGGACACGTGGCAAAACAGTTTTAAATGTTTTTGTGCCTCCTCAACTCTCCTCGGCTTTTTCTCTCAATTTTTAATATGTTAATAAAGGTAAATCTGTAGGCAATTTTTGGTAAGCCCACAAGATTAGGGCTTCGCGATAATTCAATATGATAATTTAACATCTTTCAGTGAAAACTTATTGCGATGATGAAATCATATACTGTATATACCGAGATATCGTGATACACAATTACGTTGTTTAAATTGATAATAACTAGCATATACTAATTTAAAGGGACTATTTGTAACTTTCAGAAATGCTTGTTAACAGCGACACCTGTGGCCGTGAAATCAACGTAAGTCAGCGTCGAGCTCGCGCTTGCTCGCTCTAAATATACCTGAACAAGCATCTCAAAACAGTGAGGCGACACACGTCAGCTAAAACCACAATATCACTCTATATTTCAGCTGCTTGGCAGTAATGTTAGCTGACCAGACGAAGGTCTCTCCATGAATCAATGCTGAGCAGGAAAAGCGGGTCGGTGCCGGGGCTGAGCAGGAAGAGAAACGTTACCGTCTCCGACCGGGTGCCGCTGATGACGTTTCTCTCTGCGGAGCCCCGTCACTTCACAAGATACGGGAAACCTCTGTTGGTCTGGAGAAAAACGTCCACTGTACATTCACTAGATATTCTCAGAGCTACTAACTCTTCTGCAGTGTGGAGTGTGCGCGCGTTCACGTCTAGAGGTAGAGCGAGACAGCGAGAACGCGCGCGCTGTTGTGAGTGAAGGTAAGCAGGCAGAGGAGGAGAGGCTCTGGCCACAAGCGAGCGCGCATATGCGATGTGTCCCGACCCGGTACATTTATACACTTAAAAAGTTACAAACAGTCCCTTTAAATTTCTCAGATAATCTGAGAAATCTTCTGATTTGAAGATTGCGTTTTTTTTCTTTATAATTTCGCTTGAAATGGTAATTTCTCACTAAAGTTCTTAATTAAATGTGAAAATACTCAGTACTTGTCAAGTGTTGAAGTTACATATGAGTATACAAAAATAGGCTTTACCATGTGGTTATTTCATATACAATATTTATTTAGGAAATTACCAGAAAACATCCTATATCATGATATATATCGTTATCGAGATATTAAATTACCTATATCGGGAAAGAAGATTTTGGCCATATTGCCCAGACCTAAACTAGATACGTAATAATAATTAATATTTATGGTGTTTTTAGATTTAGTTTAGTTTTATTTATTTTGCACAAAGTAAGACTACACAAACGTAACAAAAAAATAATAATATAGAGTGCAGGAAGAGGCAAAAAATCCACTGCGCTTATTTAAAGACTCCACCTAAATAGTGTTAAAATGTCCCAATGTTATAGAGAACACAAGATTAATATACAGAGAAAAAAGTTTTGTAATAATCCACATTTACAGAATGGTGCTATTTTATGCCCTAATGTTGAATTAATGCTCTACACTAATGTTTAAGTCAGCATTGTTTCATTGATATAATTCTCTGGGTGAGCCTCATTAGTCACTGTATAATTAACCAGGTTTTATCAATGAAATGTGATTGACTTCACTATTGAGAATTTCTTCATCAGGACTAATTTCTAAAGGCCTCTGGAAGTAACGCTGTTCCCTACAGAAAAAGAAAACATGCCATCAGTCCACCTCCTGGCGGTAAAAAAGGACCGGGTCAGGCAATGTTTAACCTCTGAGATTCTATAATCCTTCCTTAATACCGGCTCACTCTTCCACTTAAATGGTCCGCATGTCTGAAGCTAAGCTGACAAGATGGAGGTATTGACATGAATCCGGCAATAAAGGGCTGCCGGCTCCAGTTTGTAATTCCCTCTGAGGCCAGTTGGCTTATGCAAATAGTAGTAGACCACCCGTTACCCCTGAAGAAGGATTAGAAACCCACTGTAATGAGCCTGCAGTCACTCTGAATGACACGTCTGGTAGAATCAAAGTGTGAATAAATATCCTGTTCATTGTCCAATACAATAGTATATTGTCATAAATTGCAAAAAAAATCCACAAGTAATTTAATTGTACTGTATTTTTCATCATAAAGAAACAAAATCAAATACATCTACCATCCAAACAAACATTTTAGTAATACAGTACTTTCACTATGATTGAAGTCGACCTACAGCACTGACTCACTCGCTCACAGTGTGAGCGATAAGAGGAAGCTATACTGTAACAATATAGATCCATCATCAGATGGTGGACGTGACTGATGGGAGCTGCAGAGTGTGTGTCCCAGACAGGAGTGTTGTTGGACTGGATGGCAGTGAGGCGCGTCCACTCTCACTGGATGAGGAGGAGGCACACCTGCAGTCGCGCCAGATTTCTCTCTCATCACTTCCACTGAGTGTCGTTCACAAGGACAAAAAACACACTCTTCTCAGAAGCTATAGATGTGTGTGTGTGTGTGTGTGTGTGTGTGTGTGTGTGTGTGTGTGTGTGTGTGTGTGTGTGTGTGTTCGTCTGTGCACATGTAGCCACAGGTTTGGTAAATATTTGGTTCTCTTTTGGCATTCTGCTCTTGTGAGTTTGTTTCACAAAATCAATCTGAGATATTTTGCCAAAATTAAGCATTTTTTTTTTTAGCCTTTTGTGATTTGATGAAACTCATTTTTGTTTCCTTGTGATAACTACATCCTTATTTGAGTATCTTTACTCTTACCTGTTAGCTGTTTTTGGGTTGACTGTCCGATATCTTGTGAACACGATATCTCAGGAACACCTTGAGGGAATTTCTTTGATTTGGCACAAACACATTTTTGGCCATAACTCATGAATTCATATGCTAATTATGACAAAATTTACCACAAATGTCTAATAGGATAAAATGATGACATTTTATATCCAAAAGGTCAAAGGTCAACTTTGGTGTGACATCATAAGTTTGTGCAAAAAACACTTTTCTGAACTGAGGAACAGAAAGGGGAAATTGTGACCAGATGCTACTACTCTTATCGATTACTCGTGTCAGTTCTTTTTCATTACTGCTTTTTAGTGTATTATTTTAATAAACTTAGAACAGCATTATAATTTATTTAAATATTAAATATAACTAAATGTTTATAGAGCTGAAACAGCTCTGTTTACAACAGCAAAGTCACCATAAAGACTCCCAACCTCACCAGAAATAAATCAATATAAATAATATTCCTGAGTGAAGTTTATAGAGAATCAGTCAGTATCAGTGATTCCTCCTGTCCTCTGTCTTCCTGTCGTCTGCTGATGTGATTCACTACCTGCAGGTAACGCTATAGAGAGAGGAGAGGCTGATTGTCTCAGCCAGCAGCTAAGTTTACAAGAATTTTAGGATACGTGGAAAACTAAGCTTCACAGTTAGACTACAGGCCGCTTTTGTTTTATCTTGTTTGTAACAATTGGCTATTAGCCGAGCTAGCGCGCTGTGCTTGTGAGGAACATAGCAGCGATGGATGAGGCATTGCCAGCAGAGCAGATCACTTTTCTACGTGTTAAGTTTGTGCTTGTTAAACAGGTGTATTGATAAAGTATTGGCTTTTTACTCACAAATGTTTTATTGCACTTACAGTAACGAGCGTAGTTGTCGTAGTTATCTTCACTTCACCTGGTTCACTTCACTGTCTCCACCGCGGCCTCTTTGCTCCGCTGCTCGCTGCTCGCTGACCTCGCTCTGTGGGTACAATACTTCTAGTTTTACACTGTCTAGTAAAGAAATTGCCTCCATTACTACTGATTATAAAAAATACATCGCTTTGTCTGGCGTATCCTCATTCATCATTTACCTGATCATTTGTTTATAAATGACTAATATGATCCTGCTCAGGTTCTGTAGGAAAGAACAGCTCAGTTTGAGGTCTCAGACATGAAAGCGTCGGACCGTACGCTCCTCTTTGACCTGAGTGTGTCTACCTGCTTTGATTAATAACTCAGCGCCGTGACTGGAACATTAGGACGCTGTGACAAATAGGCCGATCTAAAAGGTTTTAGACAGTTAAGTGTACACTTAGTGGCATGGTTAATGAGATACGCACTGTAGGTTTGGAGGTGGTTGAGTGTGTGTGTACGTGTGTGTGTGTGTGTGTGTGAAATCGTTTTGGCTCCGTGGATCTGTGGTAATCAATTAGGAGACATTAGGCTGTAAAGTGAGCCGATGCCAACGGAGTATTTCAGTCCAGCTCGTTCAATTAGAGCTAAATGTGTTGAACTCAGTGAGTTCGAGCCGGGCCCGACAGATGCGAGAGGTGTCCTTGTAATTTTTTTGCTCTTCGATGTTTCGATTGGCAGACTCTCATGAGGATGTTTTTATAGCGGGGTTCATTCACAGAGCATTGGCTTGTGCTTCCCCTCCAAACACGCGGGGAGAAAAAAAGACTTGCACGCCATTTTATTTGTGTTTGCTTTTTGCCTTGGCTTCTTCTTGTGAGGCACATTTTTACGACGCTGGGTGAATTCATGTCTTTGTCATGCCTGCGGTCAAGCCTGTGAGCTCAACGCGCACTCAGTATTTTGTTTTGAACATGTGATTAGCAAATAAGCAAATGTTATGCTCTTTGGCACACAAAATAAAGGCAATATTTAGCTTTCTGAGAAGGCAGATTTAGTTCAGGAAAAAAAAAAATGATGGTGAAGTTACATTTCAGGAAATAAAAAGACAAAAGACAACCTAACCACCTGCTCTTAATTTTACTGGAATATGATCAAAACATGGTTAGCTAATCGGGGACAGATGATCTTAATGTGCAATCTGTATTTTGTTAAAAACTCGAACTTAAAATGGACTTGTGCACTTCTTAAGAGACCGGCGAAGCCTTTCAACTGGAACAACTAAACATGTTGTGAATTAGTGCCCGAATGCCAAATTCAACCACAAGCCAGTCCGGTGTTGACCTTTGAACTTGACTTTACCCACCGGCTTGATGTTGGCACTCCCTCTTCCTCTGTGCTGTGCCGTGTGTGTGTGTGTGTGTGTGTGTGTGCATTCTTGTTCATTCATCTTCCTGTGGTTTCTGTGAGGATATTGGAGGCTGTCATGCAGACATGCATGGGAAAGGTTTGTCGTGGCCTTGTGCATTTTGGCAACGCGTTGTTAGGCTGTTTTTATTTGGGTTTTTGCTAAGTCGCAGGACAGAGTTCATGGACCTGCAGCCAGCGTTTAATTGGTAAACACAATCATGTTTTCAAAAACACATTTTACGGCTGTCACCGTAAGGGGAAAAGAGAGATGGAAAAAGATATGTATTTATTCGCACATTAGCTGTCACGGCACATTTTGCGCTCGCCGTAAATGTGCCAGCGCTTGTAAAGGAACTCATAAATGATATTAAAAACAATCTTGATTAGTTACTCATGCTTTAAATGAGCTTTACTCATGCTTCAAATGGTATTTGGATTGTGTACTCTTTGATTGCTGCTTTAAATCAAGATAGTTTTGAAGCCTCCAACTGAGTTCCACTCACACACACACACACACACACGCACACACACACACGTTGATATCTACGTGGAAATGTTTAAGAACACATACAGTTTTGCTTCACTCCTGCCAGGTGTTTGAAGCTCCTTCAACGTTCTTGTAATGTTTAACTAGATGCTGTGACTCTTTTAGATGTGAGGGTGGTCATGGGGGGAAAACACTGAGTTGGGAAACACACACACACACACACACACACTGACATAGTCACATGCATGCTGGATGATACTACATGCACACACACTCCCTGCTCTAACAGCCCTGAGGGATTAGTAATGGTTTCTTGGCAATGAGCCTGGTTTCTAGCACCACTCATCGTTGGGATCCCATATCGAGGGGATTTTCACTTCACCTCGCGCTGTTTTTCTTGCACTAAACTCATACGTTTTCATCTTGACAGCACATGTTAAAAGAAGAGCGATCATCGTAATCAGGGCAAAACATAAGACGAGTTCAAGAGGGGACCACATGTTTGTCTAGTTGCGGTTATAAATTGTGTGTGTGTGTGTGCTGTATTTCTGATGCGTGCGTCCGCGCTGCTTTCACAACAAATCCACTAATGGTTTTATAGCCCTCCGGTCGCCATGGCAGCGCTGGAAGCCAAAAGAAGTGCAACCCTGGGAGGACAATATGAGTGTGTTGAGTGTCTTCAGGATTAGGACCACAGGGCTATTTTTCATTTCACCTTTGGGCCACTGAACAAGAGAGTAATGGGGAGCGTTGGCTCTCCCAGCGTCTAATCTCCCTTCAGCACTTGAGGCCATGCAGCAGAGTGGGAGGATAGTTAGTGTGGGTCTGGGCATGAGTGTGTGTGTGTGTGTGTGTGTGTGTGTTTGTATGAGAGTGAGTAAGGACCAGATGATGCATGCTAACAAGTGAAGCCACGGAATATTAATCACAGAGTCCTTAGTCTAACCAGTGCTTTGGCTGAGGGCAGTATCAGCATTCATGACATGTCTGCACTTGAACAGCAACACACAACCGGCTACTTTAACTCATTTCGTTTGTATGTTTTCGAGCTGAGATAACCCGAAAAAAGATTTTCTTGTGGATTTATTTCCTTAAAGGGGAAATTCCAGCCGGCTATTTGTCAACCTGAATCATATCCTCATATGTTTGTCCATTATGGCTATTGGTCATACTCTCCACCTCTGTGCTGTGAGAGTTGGGAAAGGTGGACTCTGGTGAGAATGACATTGACTGATGCAAGAAGTATAATCCCTCTTGCTCTTGTAGTGAACCGCATAGGCATCCAATTTGTTATCAGGCCATTAAATAGGCGTTATCAGTGGTTATAAGCACCATAGATGTGAGTCATTAGGGGCCTACTAAGCCTACTATGTTGAAGTGAAAGCGAAACTTAAAAGCAACGTGTTCTTAAACTGAATTAAACGTTACATTTTGAACACAAAAACACATTTTTAGGTTTAGGCAACAAAAACACTTAGTTATGTTTAAGGAAAACATTGTGTTTTGGCTTTGAAATAACTGTGTTTCAAAAGTGAAAGCAAAACTTAACACTAAACACAAAAACAACTTCACATTGGGATGGAAAACCTGAGTCTCCTGGGTGAAAACCATGTGTTTTGTTTCACATCCATTATCTCCATCCTACACCCTATAGAGAGTTCCATGCTGTCTATACTACAACACCTGACTTCTGCTTCTGCTCCTGTCATAATCACTAGGTTGGGGTCGCTGTCGTGTTCTTTTAAACCTTCTTTTGGTGATCTACTATGTGAGTAGATAATAAAACCTAATATTGGGTGTGGTAGGCCCCTATTGACCCACATCTATGGTGCTTATAGTGACTGATAACACCTATTTGATAGCCTGACAACAGCCTTATCGGCTGGCGTAGCATAGTGGATATACTTCCAGATAAACTTGCCAATTGATTTATCTACTGTAATCAATTAGTGTTGGGCATCTGACTGCCTTCGATGTAGCTTGTATGCATGTAGAGAAGTAGGAGCAAACGTGAGAAGATGTCTACTGGTTTCCAAACTGCCAACAAACGTATACACACCATGCAGTTTTCATTAGAGACACCAGTTTTGGGCAAATGGTCTAAACCAGTTACAGGGATTTTTGGATGTAAGGTGCTTGTGTTTTTTGACGTTGGTCTTGCCAGAGTCTGTATTTCCTAAATGTCTGCCTCCTCAAACTGGGGGTCTGGACCTCCAAAAAGGAGTCAAGAGATACATTTGAGGTCACAAGATTATTTACAGGATTTGTTTTCTTTTTTTTCTACTCAAAATAAGATTTATTTTCTAACTTAGAAAATATTCTCTGATTGCTTAATTTTGGGGCCAAAAAAGTTGCCAGCTAAATGGATCTTTACTGCAGCTAGATGCATCTTCCATTACTCACCTAACCTGTCATGGAGCCTAATTACAGAAATGGCAGCATGCATATTGTCTGCATCTTCTGTACATATGCTTTATTCTTTCCTACCATATGAAGATTTCATCAACTTTCTCATTAAGGCTGTTACATAAAAATAAATATCTACGGTGGACAAGTCTGTTATGTCTCCGTTAAAAGCAGATATGGACGTCAGTGCTGACGTCTTCAGGTATACAGTACTGAGCAAACTCGCCCCGAGGGGAGGAAGACTTACGAGACCAAGCTACCACTTTCTTGTACCTCCAGCCAGGCAGACTGAGTGGTTACCTGGGAGAGAGAAGAGCAGAGCACACAAACACATACAACTACACCTGCATACGCACACACACGCACACACGCACACACACACACACACGCACACACACACACATACATGACCATGCACATCATGTTTAATGGTTTCTGTGGAAAGTTGCCAAACGCACTGGAGATCTTTTCTCTTCCTCTCCTCCTTATTCCCTCCATCCCTCCCATTTTCTCGTCTCTTTCCATCTCCCCTCTGACCATCTCACTCCATCCCTTTTTCCCTCTTTCGAACAGCATGCTCTTAACCCCCCCCCCCCAATAATTTACCACTACCTTCCTTATGAAAGAAACAACCCAGCAAAGAGAGACATGAGATGTCTGAAGCAACAATCCGTCATGATACATGTTGTGCCACACACCGAACATGCCTGGAGACTCAGTACCGTCTTATGTCATCTTCCCCCGTTCCCTAAAAGCACTTCAAGAAGACCTACATTTTATTTCTTTGGAATTTTTCATTTTGTATTTAAACACAGAGGCCATGACTGAGGTTGGTGCAACAGGCCTGTACAGAAAGCAGTTGGGTGGCTGGTCAGGAATGTGGGGGAGCGTCTTCTAATTGATAAAAGTTTGTTTTAGGCCATTCTGCCCACGCGTCGGATGGATTCGTACTTTACCGTGCTACATTCTCTTTTCTGCAAAGTGATGTTTTAAGATGCAGATGATAACACGCAGAGATGTGGCGGGTGGGTGGGTGAGACTGATGTCATGGCGATGCCTTTAATGGGCTGTTTCAACACACTGATAATGGCCTCCAATGGTGCCGATTAGTGCGTAAAGCATTAGTGTATGCAGGAGAGTTAGTATCAGTGCGTTCAGTTTTACTCCTTCAGTGGCCTGGTCAGTGCTTTTAACACAAAATGACAAAAGAGATGCAGACCAAAAGCAGTTGCACAAGATTTGACCTTGATGCATTATGTGAGAAAAGCTAGTCAAATATAATATTGTGTGAAACAGCACAATAGTTATGGCAATAGATCATTGGCTTTCTTAAAAAAGTCATAGTGGTGGATGGCTGTGGTTGTGCAGCACATCCAACTCTCATGCAGGAGACTCTCACAGACCTGCAACTAATGTTCATTTTATTAACCATAACCACCATCTTTCCCTAACTTTGAGTGTTTTAGTTCCTTTCCATAACCATTTCCCTAACCTTAACCATTTTGTAGTTGTCATAAGCAGATATAGAAAGAGAGATAAAACATGGTTATTGAACATAGGAATCAAAATGACTGGATCGTCCAATATTGTTGGTTGAAGCAGCCTGGTCTCCTAAAAATTACGTTCTCATACAACGAAACACATTGTCAATTATGTTTCAAGGGATTACATTTGTTTTTGACATATCACAAATAGGTTTCTAATCATAGTCCGCCGAAGTCCATGTAAGGAGGAGATCGGGGTGGATAGATGGGTAACAAATGCAGGACTTTCACCCAAAACCGTTGTTCGTGTCCTGTGAGCTTCCCAGTGGTGTTCCTCATCTATTCAAATCTGAACATTCAAATTTTGGTTGCAGTATGTACGTTTTAGCGTCAAAATGCTATTTTCCCCAACCGACGGGGAACTGAAGCTGTTTTGCCAAAGCCACCAGACTCCATTCACAAAAACAGTAATTTTACCTCGCAGAACAAGGGAGCACAACCCTCCAAAAATTTAAACTAACCGCTTCGTTTTTTTTGTAAAGTTAGCACAGCTAATGTTGACTCAGCTAATGCTAGCGTTTACATTTTTCATAACCTTATTGATTATCTTATTTTGGTAACCTATGTCACTACTTTTTACTAATGGCTGAGTGGGTGTTTCCATTTGAAAAAACAGAATAGAGCACAGATGGACCCGCCCTTTAAATGACATACTTATTTTATAATAACCATTATGTTTTCACTAAACTTCACCAAGTAGTTTTGTTGTATTTTTTTCATTTTTTTCATTTTTTTTGGTTTCAATTTACAACATTAATCATGTGTTTAAAACTGCAAGCGTAATCCGGGAGATCCAGGAAAACGTTTCCTTCGGAGTTATAATTGAGAATGCAGTTTAGTTGTATGGGAACGTAATTTTGTATGAGACAGGATTGGTTGAAATGATGGCAGATTCCAATTTTGTGTTTTCATTTTCTGCTGTGGAGCAACTCTTCTAGATTACTGATTGAAACTTTAAACCAATAAAAAACGTAAAACCTTTGATTATCAACTGAGTTCTGTGAAGTTAAAATAAATTCTTCTTAAAAAAATGTTTGCACATCCCCTGCCTTACACTCGTACTGTACATGGAAGCTGTCCAGTACTTTGCAGATGTGGACTATTAAGTTAAGGACCATTATGCTAACAAAAGTTCAGCGCTGTAACATCACATTAGTGACTGAGAACAGCAGAGTTTCAGCTGACAGATGTGAGCTTGTTTGTCACTTAAAGACTTTTCCATCCTTGGTGTGCACTTGCAAACACCCCATCTCTAACAATCAACGCTTGTGTTTCTTGATTTGCGTCGCAGTCAAGAACGTGAAGTCCTCGACATGCAGCAGGTTTTTTTTTTCTTTTCTTGTGGAGATCAATGAAGTGAATGGCTGCGGATGACGCAGGATAAACTGAATCAGATGTATGCGGTTTTGATCGGGAAGCTGAAGGAGAGCGACATCGAATACTTCCTCTCCCCATTGTAAGACATGGATCTCGCCTTTCACAATACATTATGCCCAGACACAACGGAAAAACAGGCCATATAATGGATCCTTTGATAGCATTATTAAGAAAAAATGGCATTGTTGTTTCACTGCTGCAACACATCTGTCTACTTCCCTTCTCCTCCAGATGTTTCTTGTTTTAGACTGCATGGAGTTTCTACATCAGTCAACAGTTTTGACCATAAAAATGACTTTTTTTGATGTTGAGTCTTTGTTCCCACATCATGCAATGCCTGATAATAAATTTCATATTACACCATATCAATTGTCCTGACTGAGGCTTGTAAATACCTTTCACTTGAATAAGTATCATAATTTGTCATCCAGCTGCAGTGTTAATTATGAAACCCATATTTGGGATTTTGTCTAGACTTATTGTTTTACCACAGTAGCCGTGTTTCCATTCGATTGTCAAGCAAATTTTAAGCGAAATTTTGAAATGTTGCAAAAAAGAAATGTGAATTAGGCGCATTTCCATCGACTGGTTTGGAGCAAATAAACTAGGCTAAAGCATAGTTTCATCAGAAGTTGGTGCTATAAGCTACACATGGCTGTAATCTGCCAGAGTAGAAGAAGAAGAAGAAGTAAAGGTTGTGAACCGGAAACAAAACAAGTCGGCTTGGCCAATCTAACCATCTAGAGACCTTCAGGAATAGAGGTCTTCAGGAATTGTTTCTTTCAAGAGTTTTAATTGTTGTTTCATGTCAGCTAGTATTGGTCATGTTTCATGGTGTCCGGAAACGAAGACAAGCATTCGCGCATTATGGGAATATCCGAGAAGACGCCAACAGCTGAAACAGCTAAGAGTTAAATGTTTGCTACGTCCGATTTTATTCCATTATCCATTTAGTTCATCAACTCTTTTTCGACAAAGCCAAAAACCACCTCAAGCAACATAAAGTAAGGAAGTTTTATCAGATTTTGTTGTTTCCATACAGCTTTTCTAATACTTCAAAATGTGCCTAAAAATATGAATGAGTGGAAACATAGCTAATGTGACTTCTGGTCCTATTTTAGGACATTTTGATTTAATCAAGTTGGTGTTTGGTTGACTAAGCTCCTCTGGTTGTTCATAATTCCGTCATTGTGTTTATGAAAAAGATAACGTGCTCTTCCAGTTCTACCTTTTAACCGATACTCTCAATCATCAGGCAAAATTAATGTGGCTGATACAGTTATGGCTACGTCTGCTTTTAGTGCATGAATACAGTTAATGACATTAGAGAGAACAAAACACCCAGCCATACACAATCACACATCATTACACCACAAAAATTGGCGAGCCGGACACAAAGGCATTACTTGAAGCCTGACGAGATGGATTTTCGTGTGACGTTTGGTCCCATGATTCTCACTTGATTTCGTGACATTGCGAGAAACCAGCTACCATTCACGGTGACCTAAGCATTTACTTTCTGTCTCAGTATCAACACAAAACTGGTGTTGTTCCTCTGAGCATCTTACAAAAGTGATAGTTGTCATCAGCAAACCAATATCACAAACAAGTCTCTTATAACTTTCTTAAGTACTCCTGCAGCACAATCCGAGCCCATGGCAGCTCCTCGTATGTCTATTGTCCATTAGCATGTGAATTATTGGGAAAATTTGGAAATTTCTATCATGGAAAATGAGATTTTTAATCAATGAAGTTATTTTTAAGTTTGCTTTTTTGCAGTCAACCTTTACTGGAAAGAATTTGGTCATGAGTGTTGTTGTTGTTGTTGTTGTTGTTGTTTGTGTTGCTCATTTTTTGTCATTTCCTCTACGAAATGAGATTTTCATTGATTAAATTTCACTGTGAACGTCAATCCTGAATTCCTGGATTGTTCATTGTGGAGGAATCCAAACAACAAACCTTGGCTCAACATATCTTCTATCATTGTCACATTGGCCTTCAGTATTTTGTTTTTACTTCTACCATCCGATTGAGAGTGTCGACAACTTTCCACGCTGAGGTTCATCTGCACTCAAACTGCCGGTTGGGTAAGAGGGGGGGGAAAGCTGGGGAATGTGTCCTTGGCCAGGTCATGGGTTTCCCTGCCTCACCAACCTGTCTGGAGTGGACACTTCTTCACCTCCGCCCCCCCTGCTTCGCAGAGCCCCAGGGCTCCCAACAACACATAGGATTAATCCATATAATAAAGCGGGTGGCTGAATGGGTTTTGTAGAGAGCAGAAAGGAGGTAATGCTCTGTGTTTTCTAAATGGGGGAGCAGAGGGCCTTTCAGAGGGAAAACATGCTGATTACTGTATTGTAAAATGGCTTTTGATTCCCCCTGCCTGCTTTAATCCCCGGGACACAACAGTGGCCCTGTCTCCCACCAATGGCAATTGAGCCTCTAAGGAGACTTGTATTACCAGCGAGTAGGGTTTAATTGTGAACTCGATCAGTTATTAAAGAAGCCAGGGCCCGCTGAATTGGAGACTGGTGGGCCAGTCCTCCACTGCTTTTGACCGTTGTGCCTCTTTCTTCCTAGACTGTGGTTCCGCAGTTTGTTGTTTGCAATGCATAGGCCAGGGATGAATACAGGTTCCCCCACTATAGAGTTCTTTCTTTTCCCTCCTCCCTCTAAGTTCTTCCTCCTCTTCTCCTACTGGCTTCCAGGGAACGCAATTAAAGTGGGGAATTTTATGGGAGGATGGAGCAGTGGAGGGGGGAGCGGGCCGGCGAGGCTATTATCCGTCCCGTAGGGTTGAATGGCTGGCCCCCCTCAGCGAACACAAAAGGAGTGGTCACAGCCGAACTGGAGAGTGGCCCCATCTGAAGAATGGTGGCCATCAGCGGTGGCTGGTCCCTGCTGGCTTTACGTCTGAGGATGTTCACGCTGCAAAACACTTTTAGTCTCAATAGTGGCATATTTCTTTATCCTCAAAAACATGTTAAAGGACTTATTAGAAAGGTCAGTTGAGTTTTTATGGATGGGATCACCTGATTGGATTATCACTATTGTCGAGTAGTTAGAAAGTTCTGCAGATAATCAGTCAATCGTTCAAGTCAATTATCAAGCTGTTTTATATCATCGTAAAACTGGACAAAACAGCCATATTGTTGAATGTTATAGACTAGTGGTTCCCGACCTGGGGGTCGGGACCTCCCAGTGGGTCCCAAAGTGAATCTAAGGGCGCTTTCACAAGCTGTAGTCCATTTGGCTAGTCCGAATCAGAGTGAAGTTTGTAGTTTTGGTTAGTTTTCTATTTAGTCTGTTTTGGTTTCAAAGTGCACAAATTAAAGCGGAGCAAATAAAGCAAATATCTTGCTGAGGGGCGTGTACGATGGAGCGAATTTATCTTTTTCGTCCGAGAGCTGCCACTGTGAATCACTGAAATATTGCTGTCAAAGTTTTTTTCACTTTGACTCGGCACTGATCTACTGTGCAAACAAATCTCCTCCAGTTTATCTCAAATTACTTTATAAACATCACTATTTTTGTGGACTTTTTTCATCATATTCTGTATGTTCTCTTCGGCCAAGATGTCAAGCAAACATCGGACGTTTGCAGAAGTCCAGGTCAGTCCTCCCCCACTCATGATTACCTGTCGTTTACCTGTGTCCATCTCAACAAATGCCCTCACAGGCAGTCTGCATTTTGGTCCGCTTGGAAACAGTCCGAGACCGCCTCTCGAAAGCGGTCTTGGACCGGTTGTTTTGTTCCACACCAGAGTACGATTACTGCGTTCACAACTGCCCAACCGAACACCAGAGTTTAATTAAAACTGACTAAATGTTGGCTTGTGAAAGCGCCCTAAGGGGCCAAAAATTGATCAAAGGAATGGGAGAAGGGGAAATAAACATTTCTGTTTTGTTTTCCAACTTTTTATGTAATATTTAGCTGTTTTCTCATAAAGAGTTACTGTCACTTGTTCACGCCCATAAATCCTTCAAATTAAACAATATATAAAGAAAAACTCATTCTCATGTCCACATACTAATGCCATAACCTGTGGCATAAGCACATAGAGTTGATTATATAAACTAAATCGATAATGAAAATAATAAAAGTATTAGTTGCAGCCCTAGCAGAATTATAAATAATGGTAAGACTAAGAGCTTCAACAAGTTGTGATTAAAATAGTGAAACACCAGAAAAACAACATTAGTCTTATGTTTAAAAGCCTAAAATTAACTGTTTACTGTATCTGTTGTGGTTGTGAGAATGTGATGTGACATCGGCATAAAACTGCTAAACATTTTGTGGAGGTGGTCAGGGTGGATGTTTTAGTGGTGGCAGATCAGAAAACACAGTCATTTGAACCTTTGTATTTTGCATATGACCTTTTTGTAATGCTCATATGCATTTTTGGAAGGATGTTCACCAGTATAGTAGTATAGAGGCACTCTTTTGGAAGGCAAAGACAAATTAACCTTTTTTTGTCATTTAATTTGGAGGACTTATTGAAAATAGCACAAAAGTTATATAACAAAACTCACACCTTATGCACTAAAGTGTCACAAATCCAGCCTGATATAGACCATTTTGTGTTTTTTCTCCGTGTTTAGTTAGTGATAGCACTAACTCTTGTCATTAAGATCCAACGCTCCCACCTGCCCTGCAATCACCTCATTCCCTTCACCTGCTACTCCCTGCATCACCCGACACCTACACCTTATTCCCTCATCAGCCACTCTCTCTCTATATATATATATCGGTCATATATCCATTGCTCCGTTTCAGCATTTTACTTGTCACACTGCTCCTGAAGAGTCTCATTCCTTTGCTCCTGTTCCTTATTAGTGGGGTGAATAAGCCAAAAGCTTGGTGAATTGTGAATGATAAAAATATCTAAAAAAGGCTCAAACAGTGACGTTGCCATGAGCTCTTGGCAGCCACTGGCTAGCCTGTTTAGAATCCAAAGTACACTTAACAAAATGTCAGCACATCTAACAAAATGTCAGCATGTTCAACACAGATATGACACGGTTTAGATACCGTCCACAACTGAGGAGTAGAAGGAACACAAATCATTCAATATACCAAGTTTCTATGGGGACATTTAGCTCAATTCTGACAGTAAAATAAAACACCCATACATGTTATCTCATGCATTCCTCGCCATCCGTCCGCCTAGTCCTCCGTCACCAGACAATGGTGGATTGAGGACACCCTGGGCAGGCCGGCCTCTGTGGGGCCTGCGAGCTGTGTGCCAGTATGGGTAAATAGAGGCTCTTTAATATCCGCCAGGGGGCCGAGGGGTGGGAGCGGGGTCAGGGTATGGAGCTCACTGAGCTGGCAGCCATGCAGCCCATTGTTGCTGTTTGTTAACAGGTGTGTGTGTTTAAATGGGAGTCTTTCAGTGGAGCTGCTACACGAGCCCATGAGGCCCGAGCACCTCTCACCCCCTCACAGTGTTCTCATCAATGACAGCTTTTCAGCAGCCTGGGAGGAGGAGGAGGAGGAGGAAAGGAGGATGATGAGGCTGGCTGAGAGATTAGAAGTGAGAGGACAGACTGCACTACAGTACACAGTGTGAGAGCAGGTACATTACAGTCAGGGAGACTGGATTTCAAGTTGTGTGGGAGGGAAATATACACGGATGAATAAAGCCTCATGCACACACATATGCATTATTTGCATGTGTATAATGCACACACTCAATCCATTGAAGGAATAGTGCAACCTTTTGGGAAATACTGATCAATCAGTGCCCTGCAAGGTTTTTATCAGTTGCAATGGAGATAGGGAGACGACAAGCAACTTACTGCCCTAGATGGAGGCCCTTGTACATCTCTGTCCCCTTAGTATTGATATTTAGTTGTTCTGATTCCCCAAACCAACCTGACTGGAGGCATGTAAGGTGAGGGGGCACATGATATGAATGCTTTGTCTAGAGCAGAAGAAGCATGGAACGCTATGTTAGGAAAAGATCGTGGTTTGGGTGAAAATAGCTACAGAAGTGCCGTAACTTAAGTACGGAAGTTACGTAACAAACAAATTGATGTTTGGTTTAGAATAACCCCGGAAGTGGCGTAACTTTAGTACGGAAG
This sequence comes from Sebastes fasciatus, assembly GCF_043250625.1. NCBI lineage: Eukaryota > Metazoa > Chordata > Actinopteri > Perciformes > Sebastidae > Sebastes > Sebastes fasciatus. The sequence goes on from NC_133798.1 coordinate 37,217,360, forward strand.
TTACGTGACAAATAAGTCAATGTTAGGGTTAAAATAACACCATAAGTGGCATAACTTTAGTAGGATACGGAAGTTACGGTGACAAACAAATCATTTGGGTTATAATAACTCCAGAAGTGGCGTAACTTCAGCACTGAAGTTACGTGACAAACAAACTGAAGTTTGGGTTAAAATAACTCTGGAAGTGGAGCAAGTTAACTACAGAAGTTAAGAGACAGAAAAGTCAACGCTTGGGTTAAAATAACTGCAGAAGTAGCGTGACTTATGTACGGAAGTTATGTGAAAAAAAATCTGTGTTGACTTCTGGTTTCAGATGGGATACACACACCGGGCTCCTGGGCGTAAATCCAGTGTTTTTTGACCGACCCATCCACTCTGACCTCCTATTTACACTGTGTTTGGTGCTCTTTATACTTCCTGGTTCAAGATTACGTGGATTACATACATTTGATTTCATGGGATACATACAAATTACAACAATTTTTTTTTTAATACATCATCCCAGAATGAAAAATATTTTTTTTCCTGGCATTTTCATACATTCAAAATACACATAAAAACCTTTAAAATGACTCTCTACTCACTCTCAGAAAAATAGTAAACAAGCATCTTTCCCAAAAGGGTTGAACTATTCCTTTAACCTCCGAGCTGCCTGTTCACGTCTTTACGTTACTCTACTGTTGACACTTCCCAAAACTGTTTTGCAGTCAGCCGGCCATCACATTTTCCTTCCCATGTCACCCCTGCCTGTGACACACCGAGGCCCATGAAAAAAAAAAGGTCAAGTCTTACGCATTTTCACCGCGCGCGTATCAGGAAAAATCGTTACCCTGCGGCTGTGGAGGTTTAAAAACAGAGGGCAGCGAGTCTCCCCCGCTATATTGGGCTTGTGTGTTGAGGATTGCTGTACTGAGAGAGCGAGACAGACAGACAGAAGGAAAGGGAGAGGGAAAGCTGTGTGAACGATAACCTCGCCACACTGCTCCATGGAACCCTGCCCTGTTAATAGTTTCCACCATGGGCGAGTGAGGAGGAGACCGAGAGAGAAAGGAGGGAAAGGGAGGAAGAGGGGGAGCAGTGGAAGATGCTTCCTGTGTGGCTGGATGGGTGCTGGCCGCACCGCGGAGAAGGAAGCAGCCTTGGGCACTGTGGAAGAAGTGATGAAAGATGCACTTTCCTCCTCATGCAAATAAAAACGGGTTTATTGTCTCGTCAACATGCTGCAGCTTTATGCCTTCATTGAGTTTCATAAGGAGAGCACGCTGCATAAACATGTAGATGAACCTATAGTCTTTGAAGCTCAACAATTTGAGCTACTGTTTGTTTGTTTTTTCATCTCAGATTGGCTCAAACCTGGCCTACTTTGGCCTGGTTTGCCCCTGGTCTGGTCTGAGGTAGACCTGCTTGGTTTCCAGGCTCTGTCTCTCACTACGTGTCAATAAAGGCTCGGTCTGTCAACATGGGCCAGCAAAGGTCCAATCCTTCCTTAAAGTAGACTTCAATTGAGCAAATAAATCCACAAATACACAGTGATAGATGCTCGGATGTCTCAACGGATTAGAAATAGATGACAGATTATATTGCTGAGTCTCGATGTTGTGCTTTTGTTGCCAGTTTTTGATTCCTAACTGTTTTTGAGTGATGTTTTTACTTTGTGTGTGTTCTCTGGTATGATTTTATGATTGTTATGTCTTTAACATCTGCTTGCTTTCTTTGTTTCTCTAAGAATCCGTTTGAGGTATGTGATTGTCTTTGACATACAGTAAACTTTAAAAGATCTGATTAGATCAGAATACATTACAGCAGTTGATTTTGAGATTGTGCTCAAACCTTCATCATATCTTCCTGACAACATACATGTGAAACATCCATGTAATCCAAAGTGAAGTGATCCACCCTCTTTCCTCAACTCTCCCACCGCACACTACTGAATCACCGAGCCCAGGCGCTCAGGTGGTGAGATATGATTTTGGAGCCTTCAGAGACAAAAACAAACTTCTGAGTCGTGCACCGCCCAAGCCACCGCAAGGCCTTGGCACTGTCAGGCCTCAGTGGTAGAACAGTAGTATGTAGTAAAAAGGCAGCTGTGCATTACAGATTATACGTGTCGGGATAACCCCGCTGATACGGCGGGCTGAGAAAGCCGTCCGCTCTCTCCCTCGGGGAGATCCTGACCCCGGGCAAAAATGAAGCGTAGCCGTGTTTTCCACTATAGCGGAGAGCAGCCGTGACATGTTAAAGCGCTTCAACCAAAATAGAGGAGAGTATATTTAGGATGAGTCAACATCTCCAGAAAACAGTCCCCCCATGCTTGAGTTAGCAAGCCACACGGGTCTTTAACGTCTTTATTGTAAACTATATAGAAGAGCTCTTATTCCGGAAAATCCAACAGGAAACAAAGACTGGGAATCAAATGTGCATTACACAGGGCTGTACACAGTACTGGGCTTTATAGAGATAGCTAGCTGTAGTTAAATAGTCTGAGTGTTTACCATATTGTTTCCTATAGTAATCGTCTATGCCAATAAACCCTTTAACGTTGTGCTAGGCGTGAGTCTGTTTTGTCTGTTGCTAACATCAGTTGTCAGATTGTATTGAATTTTGTGATCTGGTGCATCATATTCAGCCCATTTGCACAAAAAAGGCCTATGAATGTCACGATATTGTGCAAGGATTTAAGCATGCAATAGGAACGCTTTTCTTCATTTTGGCGTGTAATTTGTACGCCCTGTAGTCTGTACTGACTGCAATGTAAACGCGTCCGCATAAATATGATACGTTCAGAGCTCGGGACGTAGAATAAAAAGTGAGAAAGACCACTTGTGTCAGGCAGGAGGGGAGGTGGATTGGTCCAACAACTTTTGACCAGGAGACCAGTGTACGAGACCACTGTATTGATTTATAAGTTACGTTTGTGACGTGTTTTCCGGTTATGTTGCATTGTTTCGGTACATGTTTTACACTTATTTCAAGCCCAAACATAACTAAGTGATTTTGCTGCTTAAACAAAGGTGTCAAGTTGTTAACGCCGAATGGCCGTGTAATGTCATGCTATTTATACGCCTTCCCGTGAGACCGGGTTGATTATTATTATTATACATAGTTATGCAAGATGGACACCTATTGCTGTTTGTGTCTTAAACGCTGCACTAATCAACATTTCCAGGTGTCGGCTCATCCCTTTTGGTGCCTTCGGAATTTGGAAAATTCGGATTGGATCCCCCTCCCGCAAGTTCAACCCCCCAGAACCCTAAACCTAGCCCCGTAAACCTCAACACACATCCAACATCACAGTGGTTTTAAGACAAAAATTAAGATTTTCATTTTCATAAATAACTATTTATTTTAAATAACTGTATTTGTTATAATATAAATAAACAATTGATCCCTTCTATTGTTGGCTTAAAAGTGTTTGGTAACTTTCACTACATTTACGTGCGGCCGAGCAGATGAAAAAGTGTGGGAAAGAGAGTTACAGGGGTGAAATGTTTATTTATTTATTTGTTCATTTGTTAACTCAATGCAGAAAACGAGGATGGGTGCCCACCGTCATTTAAAAAAAAATATATTATTTATTTTATTTCTTTTAGAGGGCGACCAGCGCCCCCCAGAAGGTGGCGCTGGCGACCGCTTACATGGCCTGTGCCTTAAGCCGGTCTTTAACATTTCTGTATTTAAAATGCATGAAATAACTGTTGTGTGAACGGGAATGTTTCTGGTGACGAAGCCCACAGAAATCATCAGTTTGAGACAGAAGCGAACTAGCCATTGGGAATTTTCCCGGTGGGCCAGTCTTGTGAGGGCCAGCCTATTTTTCCCCAACCCCGGCATTATATAGCATGTATACACATTAATATCCAATAGGTCATCTCAGCACAGCGGATCGGACACAGCGTCTTCATTCAACTTCCAACTGTATGAAATCTCCGTATTCCATTTCTCAGGGAAAGACGAGTTGCATTATTATAAAATTGGTCACACATCATTTGTCAGCGAGCAGATCATTTGAAAACAATAATCCTATGACAGAGATTGGTTGGATGGAGTAGCCACATGGAGGGAGGGGGTCAGAGAGACCTCGCGGTGACCCCCGTGACTGATCCGCATCTGGATCACGAGCCTTCATCTGGGGGAAACGTGTGCGATAACTGTTGTGATGCCGAAAAACACGTCTTTGAACTTCCTTTTTTCGCTCCGAAGCTGCACGCTGAAAACAAGAAGAGGAGCTTCCAAAAAAAAAAAAGACATGTACTTGAGGAGTAGCGGGAACGCAGATTGACAGTCTCTGGTTTGGTGTGTGTTTTTCTAGAGCATCTGTCTTCCTGCTCCGGCTCAAAGAGACAAGCCGGAGGAAGCGTTCTTGCTCCTCTCCAAGGCCTTGAATGTGGGGAGGAAATCATCCGCACATTGCGTGAGACCCGACCGTTGTTCGCTGGTGTCTGTGACAGCACTCATCAGCGCGGCATTAATTAAGGATAAATACAAAGCATAAACAATAAACACGTGACCACGAAAGCCACAACTACCTCCCATACCAATTCCGAGCCTCGCCAAAGAAAGTAAATACAATAATCCTTTCAAGATTTGTTTCCCCCCGCCAACCAGCGCAGAGAGTCCCCCCTCCTATATGAGGACTTAAGGGAAATGCATTATTCAACAGATAGGGGCGTAAGGATGTCATTCATTGGAATCAGGCGGACCAGGGTTAGATCGCGTTTCACATGGCAGCTTGGCAGGATCCGACTGCAGATGTGCAACTTGGCATATCATGTCATTTCTAAAATAACCTGTTTTTGAGTGCTGTGGGTCTGGGTCCATGTCTGAGTTTTGCTGGAGCACCCGTTGGAACTGATTTGTACGTGTTTATGGAGAACTGTGTTTAAATGGTTCTGTGTGTGTGTGTGTGTAGTGTGTGTGTGTGTGTGTGTGTGTGTGTGTGTGTGTGTGTGTGTGTGTGTGTGTGTGGTTGAATGGGAGTAAGTGAGTGCGTGCAGAGGGGGGATGGTTGAGGGGACAGCTGTAACGGAATCACTTCATAAGTGAAATACCACTCCCTGTACAATAGCCAGCCACAAACCAGAGCTGTGGTGCAAATGTTTTTCCAACATGGCATGGATCTATCCCTGCATACTGAGATTAAAAAATGCATTTTTCACTTCCTTCAAACGAGAAACCAAAGAAGGTTATGACTGGTACACTCAGGGTTTTCGGGGTCTCAGATGCACTTTTTCGCAAACATTTTCAAACAACGTCAAATGTTTTTGTGAACTTTTAAAACCCGGAGACTTCTGTTTCCAGTGCAGTGAGTATCGTTAGCATTGAGCTATAGAGCTTTGAGTTGATGATGTCTTCCCTGCTGTTTCACCGTTTCATTTTGGAGACAAGTTTACCAAGACAGGCTTCAGAATGCCCGTGTCAATGAAGACAGTCCATTGAGGGGCAGATAAAGGGCGCTAAAACGCATTCGTTCTACATAGTTTCACATGCTGAGAGCTATTTTGCATCCCCCTGAAGAGTTAAGATTCAATAGCCGCCAACCCTGAATTTGGAGAATGGCCTTATTGAGGAGGCTGAGGGGATGAACTACATTCCAGAGGCCTGCTGGGAGAAAACAAGATGGCCGTGTGTGACATGTGGCTTTGTTGGCAGGCGAGGGATGTCTCTCATGGCCATCAGGGTGTCAGAACTGGTTACCTCTAATCGCGCCTGATAGGCAGAGAGGGCCTGGGCACAACCGCAGGGCCTCGTGATTCAAATCACAACCGCTTACAAAAAAAGGCACCATGACCACACATTGACAGATTAACATTCCGCATGTTTAACTCATATCTCAGGAGCTGTGAAAAAAAGCAGCGGCGGCGGACTCCCTCCCCAGATTCCAGATCACATTGTTCGACCTTTTTTCCCTTCGCACCCTCCGCGATGTGAACCTGAGGGAACGACGGCGTTGGAATGTCTGAGATGGAATTCCTCTGAATGGCCGTTTGACCTGACTCACCACTTAGTGTCAGCACAAGGAACACACTCAATCATTAACAACTGGACCATGGTGACCGCTGATTAGAATGGCTGTTGTGACCCAAGCCTCATGACTGGCATGGCCACTTACGTACACAGGCAGGGAAATCCTTCCTATGGCCCCGATTCCACCATTAGCCATGACCTTCCTGTTACAATGATGGAAAGGAAGCTTGGGAGGTATTTTGTTTGAGTTGTCAGCTGCTACTTGAATGAATGAGCCATCGCCATGGTAATGATCTGTTGGTGTGATGCCTGAATAGTGTTTGCTACTGAAGAAACAGCTCCATAATTCGTTTTTCTTTCCCGATACCGCATCAGATACCTCAGCTCAGGGTATCTGCCATCACCAAAGACTGATCCGATACAGTTTTTTCTTTTCTAAAATCTCTATATCTATTGCGTTGAACTCATTCGGATCGTCAGTGTAGGTAACATGAGGTCATGCATTGTTAATGCACTAAAAACTGAGTCAGAGGCCTGTGATTTAATTAATGTAACGGATAGCAGAAATACATTTATGAGTATTGATACCGGTCCATTGGATTGGATCTTTGCAACTTATTTAGAATCAGTGGGCTCTTTATTTCCAGCACATGGCCAGTTTGAGTTCACATGTCTCCTACAAATTACATTCCCAAACAACTATACTGCATTCTCAATCACGTTTCGAGGGAAACTTATTTTCTCCCGGATTACGGTCGCAGTTGTAAATTGAAAAAAAAAAAAACACAAGAAAATGACTTGGTTATGTTTAGACTGGTCTCCTGATACCAGACAATCTGAGATCTCTGCTTACCGAATGTCTGGGGATTTCAAAATGCAAAGTTGTTGCTAGAACGCCGGCGAGAATGGCCGCTAACAAACCTACGCCCCTTAAGCCAATCACAACCATTTATCTACACGTGTGGGGACATACAGGTTTGCCACGTGAGGAAAACACGTTGTTGTTGGTCGACGTCATCCGGGGAGAAACGGGATGGAACCGGAGGTTCTGTAGGAATAAAACCAGTGGCCGCGTGTCACATTTTGGAGCTGGCAGGAGGAGATTATTTTTATTTTTTTAATCTTTGGACAGCAGCAACAGTGAGCAGCTGTAGCCAAAACAGTTGTGTGCATGTGTTTCTGGTACGACAGTGTTTACAGGCGCACGACTTCTGCATGTCACCGCCCCGATATGAAGGGCCGCCCTAAAGACTTTGGACTGTTTTTCTTTTTAAAACTCTATAATTGTTTCCATTCAGTTTTAGCGATGAAACCAGGGAGATTGTATTGACATTGAAATGAGTATGTTTATTGTGTTATTTAAGTAGCGGACATAACTTAAAATTTTACTTTTGGTTTCACACGGGATACAAACGGCGGTCTCCCGGGTGAAAGTCCAGTGTTTAAACTTCCATGGACTATGATTAGAAATGTATTTGTGATACGTCAAAGAGAAATGTAATCCGTGAGAAAATAAGTTTCCTCCGAAATGTAATTGACAATGCAGTTTTCCTTTATGGGAAATGAATATGAAATGAATTTTTAAGAGGCCAGCCTGCTGCTACAATGGATTTCAATACTCACCACTTTTCACTGTGGAAAAAATGTCCATAAAAAAACTTCACAAATGGCTCCTGCAACATTATCCAATCCTCCGCTCTCCATCTGTACACTCAGTGGGCTCCAAACAGTCATATTTTCACCCAAAATATGGCTAAACACACAACTTCCAAGCTTTTTCCTCTATAATGTTACAGCCCATTTCCCACTGTGATGAAAAACACTTGTAAGTCACAAAATATTAAGATTACTGATCGCACTGGAGGCCATACCAGAGCCCTCATTCACAAAACACAGCTTGAAACAAAGTCAACAACAAAAGCATTGGAAATATGAAAAATGTGGGAAAGAAAACTGCTGTACAGCTTTGATAAGTGAAATCCTTGTAACAAAGTCCACGTGTTTACGCAGCAACTAATTATATCGGCCTCTGAAAGCATTCCATGAGCCACAAGTAGTGCTCAAATGTGAAATGCCTGCAAGTCCTTAGTCTCACACATGATTGTTGTGACTTTTGATATTATTAGTATTTTAAAATCAAAATAAATCTGAGTTGAATTTATGTAAAAAATAGCCTGATGTGTACTGACATTATATTGCAGTCTGATTAGACAAAACAGTCTCATGGCAGTTTGTGAAATAGTCATGGAATTTAACATATTTGATTTGTGTAAATAGACACAAATTTCCCCAACAACGTATTTTTCGTGCGTTTTCCTACATATGTCCAGCAACATGTGATGCACGTGTCAATTTCCGCTCCAGTCTTTTCAAAATAAAACTACGTATGCCTAGTTCACACTACATGACTTAAGCCATGATTTTCTGCTCCCAGATAGTTTTTGGAGCTCCCCAACAAAAGCCCCAGATCAGAGGCAAATCGGCATTCATGTGTCATATGCGAACTGCTCACAGACGCTCGCCCAGGGGCTCGCCGACGCTCGTCGATGCCTCGCAGGGGAGGGGTCACCTGTAACAACAGGAACTTACTGTACATGTTGCATTTGAAACACGGAGCAAAGTTATTGTTGCACCTAGAGGAATAAATAGTAAAAAAGAGTGTGGAAACAGGCTTTTTTTGTGAACCACTGCCAACCACAACATCAGCATCCATCAATGTGTCTCGCGTATGGTATCTTGTCATTTACCTTGTATTTTTCGCGTGTTGCGATTAAAGACTCCTGATTACAAGACAGCAAGTTGTGTAGTGTGAACAGTACAGCGATCTGATGACTTTGAATGTCATGCAGTGTGAACTTGGCTTTAGTTTAGGAATAGATTGACTTGGTTAAGTTTAGGCAACAAAACTACTTAATGTGGTTTAGGAAAAGATCGTGGTTTGGGTTTAAATAACTCCGGAAGTGGCGTTAATTAAGTACGGACGTTACGTGACAAATAAATCAACTTTGACTTGTGGTTTCACGTAGGACACGAACGCCGGTCTCCTGGGCAAAAGTCATGTGTTTTTTGACCCACGGGACATGGCGTTCTTTATACTTCCTTGTTCACAATTACGTGGACTACATGCAAATTGATTTCGTGCTGATCTTCACAAAAAATAATGTGAAATTCCTGTCTATGTACACGATAAATACATTCAATTTCGTGACTATTTCACGGGCTGGGTTAGAATATAAGCAGGTAGATCCTTAAATCTGCAACTACCTCAAACAAATGACCGTGGAAGCTGCATCTGGTTGAGTATAGCACACGTGGCTGCCAACACTGTGAGGCCTCCCTTCACCACTTTGACCACACGCAGCTCCCCTATAGCTCTTCTGGCACACAACCATAACTGTACGCCATATCACTTCTTCACGTGATACATCCACCACTGTCCTCTTGCGCAATCCACAAGGTCTTTATGTGGATTGGGAGTGATAGTGGGGTTGATTCTAGACATAAGACTCTTTCCATGAGGGTCGCGGTGGTGCACCTGTTTATCCAAAACCCAGATAATGTCAGAGCCACTGTGGTAGACGATGCCTTGTCTTTTCGAGTCAGAGCGAGTGTCAGTGAGTGTCTGAGACATCTCATTGCTTCGCCAAAATTGCAGAGCGGAGTTTTCGCTCTCCACACGAAAACATGCCCTTGTCGGTTTCATTTGATATCTGATCACAGATTATGTTCCCCAGTCATAATTAGGAAATATCTCTTTCAAACGTTTTGTGCCAGCAACATTATATTATGGTTAAAGGAAACCATTCCTGCAATGTCGAAACGGCAGCGCTGAAAAAAATACGTCACTTTTGAAAAATGTACTGAAGTGTTCACTCGCATTGGAGGCTTGGGCTTTTTTTTTTTTTTTTTTTCTGTGAGCAACCAAATTAGTTTAACCAGCGCTTGTCAACAGCCAAACCATCAAATAACTTACATGCAACATATTTTAAACCAAATGTGAGCGAGCTACCACAACAACCCTAACAAAGCCAAGCTCTTTACAGGCAGGGGGCCGTAAATGAGTACAAATAATGACACAACGCCACCCAGAAACAGCTGTTGGGGGAATGATGGGAAAAGGAAAGTGGACTGACAGGGCAGCGGGGACGCATGTGGGGTCCTTTTCAGGGCTGGGGAGGAGGAACCTGTGAAAGGAGCTGCCACAGGGGGAGAAAGGAGCCTCTCATGGCCCATTGTGCATGAATGCTCCAACCTCTAGACCTGTCTCTCCAGCTCCAGCCGTCAGCCTCCCTCCTGACCCAGGCTCGCCTGCTCTCACCCAGCAGGAATGTTTGTTTGTGTTTGTGTACCTCTTTCGCTTTCTTTCACCTCTGTTGTGATCCATTGGACACTTCAGATCTGCTTTCCATATAACCACCTATAAACCTCCCTCAAATTCAAATACACATGCACAAAAGAAAATTCCAGTTTATCACAACGTGGGTCTTATTTTTATGGTTTTGGTCATTCCTATTGGTAATAACAGCATTGTCTAAATCCAACTGAAATTATTTTTACTATTATTTTTTACTTTACAGCAAACATACCTGCTCTGTAAATCACTTGTCCCGTGTTCACCGTTTCCTTCTAATAATAATAAAAAGATATTAATACATTTAAAAACACGTTGACATTATTTGTGACTACAAAAAGGGATGACTAAATGTGATTTCAGTTGGACTTTTATTGCTGATAACACTGAACAGATGTCCAACAGAGACAAAGAAACACAAAACTATTGCAAGATCATACCAATCCCAATTTTGTCAAAAACCAACGCTTGGTCAGTTCCCCCTCGCCGTCGGATACCGACCGATGGGTCGTTGCTTTGAGTTGGGATTGAGAACGTGTTGATCATACAGGTTTTAAACCATCCCCATAGGATAGCCAATATTTGGAAAAGAAAAAGGCACACTGTAAATGATAGTAAGTGTATTTGTTTGACTACCTTTTTGCTTCCTCTTGTAAACATCCATCACAGTTTACAGACTGACTTCTTGGCTAAACATATCTACTGAGTACCGATCTGATACCGCTGCTGCCTTTTTCCCAAATGTAAAATCTGTATACTTCGCACCGTGGAACTCCTTGGGATCATTTTTATGTGAGGTAACATGAGGCCCAGATGTCGCCATGTCACTAAAAACTGAGTTGGTGGCCTCTCATGACTGAATTAATGTCACTGATAAGGGGAAACACATCATTTTACTGCGGCAATTACAAAGAATCTTTAAGCATGATCAGTCACAGTAAGGCCAAAACTTGATCGGCTTCCTGGTCCGTGCATCCCTAGTGTTTCTGTGCAACGAGGGATTATTACCAACATTTTGGGTTTGCTCTTTTTCAGTTTCAGTGGCATATAGGTATCCTGGCTAAACTGTCGGCTTTTTTATAACCTGTCTGACCACTTGTGTTTCTTGCCATGTTGAACAATGTCACTGTGTCATAACTGTAAGAGTCACATAATTACATTTGGTAAAACATGTTTATTTTGACATGACTTATTACAGAAGTTCTGATATTATGTAAATTAATACTCTATAGTTATTAGCGTATTATAGGTGGACTATGCTAAGGTTACAGTATGTTGTTTACCATTATTCTGCCATAAAGTGCAAGAATATAGACAGTTTATTATGTACAACAGGTGATGGCCAAAAACAGGTTTGGACAACGTGTTGTTAAGAAGATGCTGAGGAGTCTGCGTAGGTTTGTATCCAAATCACCTACCATGATGTTGTAATCTCTGTTCAAATAAACCCTCTTTCAAGTATCCCCTGCCTCCTGTGAATACATTGGTTCTTCAAAAAAAAGGTTAGGAACACAAACTGAGATGCTGTGCAGAACCAAGTGGCCTATAGGAACTTGGAGTATGGTGAAACAGCCACTACAATAAGTGACAGAGGACAAAACTGTGAGAATAAGAATGAATAATAAGTTGTAATGAACCTTAGTTCTACTTAAAGTAAAGCTAGTGCAGTGATTTACGCAGCTTAGCAGGCCACATATTGCATTGCCCAGTACAGGAGGCTTGTGCTCCTTTGCCATTACATCAGCACCTTAAATTAAAATGCAAAATGTTGGGGTTTTGAGGTCATACAGTATACGTATGGCAATAATTCAACATCTCATGGAAAACATGGAATGACCTGTACTGGTTCTTTCACCTATTTTATGAATCTCCATTCATCAGTTTCATGCAGACTCAGCTTGACTCTGATAATTGAGTCTTCCATGCCATGTCTTCATATTGCGGCTATCCAGCGCTGCCATCACGGGGCCTCTAAAGTACCAAGTGTTGAGCTTGCAGATTGTTTTGCTTCTCCATCCAGCCTCTAATCTGCAAGATTTATACCTCGTCCCACCCCTGTAATTAACGGACTTCCTAATAACTCACCTCATACATTTATAACATTTTACTATCCACCACATATCAGGACACAACAGGACCTATTGAGATGTCAGCTTCAAATTGAAAACATAAGGTGGTTGCCATAGTGACAGTCATCACTCATATTCCTCTCAAACCAACTCTGCTTCAAGCTGAGTTCGCTATTTATTCTTCAGCCAGATCTAAAGATCTCTCTGAGGGGAACTTCAAGTGGCATATTTTAGGAAAGAGAAAAGAAGGGATGTGACCCAAGCACAGGATTACTGCGGGTCACAAATCACAGTTTGTTTAGCTGTGAAGCTACTTAGCCAACTTATATAAGCTCAATCAAAGAGAGATGAAAGCAGCCCGGACATCTTCTGTCAGAGATCCATATGCGACAAAAGCACACCCAGGAAGTCTCAGGTCATCCACACTGTGGAGTTTCTTCCGTGCTGTCATGGACCCCGACGACCACAGCACGTCAACCAGCAGTCTGAGGCTCTGGCAGGCTCTGGGGTCAACTCTCTTCCCCGTGGCTCAGCGCAGCAGCGGCACAAGTGTCTGGTCAGACCCGCTGGTCAGGCACCACGCCCTGCCAACAACCACCGTCTGACAGCTGCTGATGCCTCACCAACCTGCGCGCATGGGAAAAATCCCGAGAGAGCCAAGCAGACGGTTGGGACATGACAGGACAGGACTATCGCTTTGACTCCACGTGGAGCGGGCTCAGTATTCTTAAACGGCCCGAGTGATGAGACCAGGTTGCAGGCCAGAAAACTGGCAGAGGAGTTAAAAATGGATTTTTATTGCCGCTCTAAGACAGACCTAATAGCACTTCCCAATGAGGTCTAATGCGTTTATGTATTTGTGGATTACATTTTATTGCAATTCAGCTCAATAAAAGAGGGAAATGTAAGGGTAGAAGTTTTCTTTGGAAGGATGATATACAGGTCCACGTGCAGAAACCATGATACTCAGAATTAGAAACACATTAATTTTTCCCCTGCTTTTCTGCCCAAGCCCGCTAATTGATAGAACATATCCGAATACTGGTAAGGTGATCCTATAAAAAAACACACGGAGCAACTACTCTTTCAAACCACATTTAATTTCATGTGTTACGAATGGCTAATGAAAGTCACCGCTGAGCAAATTCAAAGAAACTTTACAAATCTTTCAACACATAAAGGCTCATGTGAGAACATCAACTTGATTTGTTGTGTTTACAGAACTCAAAGAGACCTGATTTACACCATATAATGAACCTTTTCGCTCTGTTATGAGATTTACAACACATGTGGCACTTCATAGTCATGTTATAATCTCCCACCCACAGACGTTAATTGGGTATTCACAGAATGGTTTGGAAATATTATTCAGATGAACTGTAAATGATTCTAAACACTCAAGTCCTGCATGGCTTTAAGCTAAACCTGCTCCCTGCTTCTTAGAAGTATTATTGAATTTAATGACTTTGTGGTAGCTCACAGCTGTCTGTGTTCCTCCTCAACAAGCTGACACCTGCACTGCAAATACAATGATTACTCATAATGCTGACTGAAACTGACTAATGGAACATGCTTCAACTGCATCTTTGCGATGAATTATGCATTACTTAAGCATTATTGGGACCCTAATAGCTGTAAAAACATTTAGATGTAAAAGTAATTTAAGAGTTAATTCAAATAATGTAAGAAATGCATTGTTTAAGCCCTTTGCAGGGTAAAATGACCAGTATCTTCTTTCTTAGATTGTGCATAATACAACATTTAGTAATAGTTTGACATTTTGGGAAGTGCAGTATGTATATTCACTTTCTGGCTGAGTGTTAATTAGTGAGCTTTAGAGCTCTAGGTGCTAGTAGGTGGGTTTTGTTACCCTCAGACAGAGCTAAGGTAGCTGTTTCCAGTCTTTATGCTAAGCTAAGCTAACTTTATGTTTCACGGCAGCTTGATTCTCGCGATGTCACACAGGATCACATATCACACAAAATCCATCTTGTCAGGCTTCAAGCAGTGGTGCAACCTCTGGGTCTGAAAATAGAAGCCAATGCGGAAGTGTCTTAAACTTGCATTATTTCTAACAGCCAGCAGGGGGCGACTCCTCTGATCGCTAAAAGAAGTCTGATTGTATAGAAGTCTATGAGAAAATGAGCCTACTTCTCTCTTGATTTATTACCTCAGTAAACATTGTAAACATGAGTTTATGGTGCCAATCACTAGTTTCAAGTCTTCTTCAATACAGCATGATGTTCATTTAGTAAATGATGGTCCCATTTAGAGTCAGATAGACCATAAAGCAGGGGGATGCTTTAGGGCGGGGCTACCTTGTGATTGACAGGTCGCTGCCACGGTGTTGTCCGGTCTGGGAGCAGTCCGAGGGTTTGTCTTACAACTTTAACTCTTTCACAGTGTGTTTTCAGTTCATGAAAGTTAATTGTAACATTTTGGTCACCTTAAAATTTCTTATTCAGCTTTCAGGTGAACTTAGCTTCACCCTCTCGTGTCACCTATGGTTGTAAAAAACAAATATGGCGACGGCAAAAAACCAAGATGACGACGGCCAAAATGCCAAACTCAAAACGGCAGTCCACAAACCAATGGGTGACGTCACGATGACTACGTCTACTTCTTATATACAATCTATGGCTTCAAGTAATGCGTTTGTGTCCGGCAAGCCAGAGCACGGACCAATCAGTGTCCTGTGAGGAGCTACTGGCAGCTAAGGGCGTGGCTTAGGCGTGTATAATGACACAAAGTGGTCACTGCTCGTTCCAAACAACAATTGCGGCTCCTGAAGAGGTTAGCGTAGACGCTGAAATAGCGTCAGTTATATCAGAACTGGAGAGTATTTCTTCATTAAAAGAAGAGCAAAGAACGGCACTGAAGGCTTTTCTTGATGGAAAAGATCTTTTCGCTCTTCTCCTGACTGACTTCGGCAAGAGTTTGATTGACAGATGGTTCATCCAATCACCTGCCAAGTATTTATTTATTGAAAGTGCCTGCCCTTTTCCAAACTGTTTCCAATGACAGCTTCTCAGATGGTTCTGTGTAACAAACAGCAGTTAACTGGCTGGTTGCTGTAAACGTATATTTGATGGACGGATAACAGTGGTATCAATCTCTTCATCTAACTCTCAACAAGAAAGCAAATAAGTGTCGAACTGTTGCTTTATTGGTTTAGCAGTGCGGTTAACCAGCCCGGCCTCACCAAATGGCGTTTGAATGACAATGGCAATTTGTAAGTCGTGCGTGCAATAACAACTCCGTTCTTGCTTTCGACGTAGTCTGTACTGACTGCAATGTAAATGCATCCATGTGAATATGTTACGTAATAAGTTACGTTGGCGACGTGTTTTCCATACTTTGTTTACGTACATACTTTACTTAGTTTAAATACATATTTTAAGCCCAATCATGATGTTTTTCCTAAACCTAACCGAGTGGTTTTGTTGCTTCACGCTAACGACGTGGCGTTAAATGACATGCGAAATGCCTAATGTCCTTAAAATGTTGTGCTATTTATATACCTTTGATATCAGGTTGGGTTGACTGAATAACTAGACAGGTCATTTAAAAAAAAAAAAGAAAGCTGCAGGTTTTCCCCGACTACCGGCTGGATCTCCTCTCTAGATCTTGTCCCTGGTAACTCTGGTGGGGTATTAAGAGAAGGAGAGGAGCTTGGAAGAGGACTGTCAGTGCCAGAGCTTTGCCTTAAACAAAGACATGTGTTACCAAAGGGATGTCAGCCTGCCCGCTCCCCGGCACTGTGTAACTCAATCTCCCCACATTCTCATCCACCGAGGGGGGTTCTGAGGAAGAAAGGGTTAAGTATGTTGATCAAAGGCTCAATGATGGACCAAAGGACTTCTCTAGATCATCAGTGTGACCCCGGTGCATCCATCAGCCATTAGGACGTCAGGACTGCGGCGAGGCAAGGCCCAGTTGGTGTGGAGGCAGTGAAGGGGGGTGCGGGGGGGAGCTGAGGGTCTTTTGGGAGCTGGGGTGCTGACGGGCCTGTGTGGTGGATGGGGAGCTGGTGGGGGGAAACGGGACCCACAGAGACAAGAAAAAGAGGGGAAAAACTGGGAGGAGGGTTTGGCGGATTAAAGCCCCAACCAGCCTTTAACTTCTCCCAAACCACACGGAGCTGGTGTCCAATGCCCTACATATTCAAAGGCATGTACACTAGCCCACTTCCAGCCGGTGACACAGATGGAGACAGAAATATACAAGCGCCGGGCAACCAGTTTCTCTGATGTTGCTTTCCATGCGGTGCGCTCTGCTGACAGACCGAGTTAGCCGTCAACTCTCTGAGCGGGAGATGGACAAGTTCACTTGTGTTAAGCAAACTTTGTCACCATGCTGCTCATCATTACCTGCCACAAACCCTTAAAGTCTGGACTCCTGGTTGGGTTTAACACAGCTGAAAAAGCCATTAAAAGTAGTAAGATAATTAGCTTGAACAACAGGACCCAGTGTTTTCTCAAGGCGCACTTAGCGACATGTTGAGTTGGAGCTGTTTGTGTGTTGTTCCGGTGACCTTCCATCCCCATGGAAAAGCGAGGGATTCAGCAGAACTTTCCATGTATGTGACCCACATCATGGAGCCTCTTCACCTCCACCACGGCTCTTTCCACAGGCTAGACAGGGAAGGATGATACACTGGCACTGAATCGCACTTTGGGTCGGCTATTCCTGGACTATTCTCTGGAGCCGACTCTAAAGTGTCGCTCTTTAGTGGAGCAAAAGAGTAACCGACTGCTGATTTCCAGTAGCAACACTAACTAACTCTGCTTCTCAGTGAGCTTAGAGACGAAGTGAAGTCGAGCAAATGACTTCAAGACTGATTTTTGGAACTTGTTGACAACACTTGCGTGCTGTGTAAGTTAACCAAAACATTAAAAATGCCAATATTTTCCAAATGGCAGCTGTGGAGTGTCAAGTTCTGTGGTCTCAGCTGTGTAGCATATTGATGTTGTTTTATCAGAACACATCATTCAGAGCACAGCACTTGGAGCCTTTCTGAGTTGCTATGGTTTGGACGGAGTAAATTCTTTGCAATTTTGGTTAAGTTCGGTTTATTATTTGCAGCATTAACATGAAATGCCAAATTCAATTTGCTAAGAAGATGAATCAGGGTTTAGAAAAAAGGAATTGCTGAGCAATTAGCTGTAAAGATTCATGCTGTGTCCTTGGAAACAATACCTCAGTATATGTTAAAAGCAACGGGACATGGAAAATGTATTTCCAAGATGTGATTTGCGATCATCTTTGTGAAAATTGCAATTTGCTTCTTCCAGAACGTTTGTCTTCTGCTTGAGGGTGAGGGGTGAAGTGCTAAGAAAAGGGCCATTAAGGGTCTTGTAGTTTTTCCCCATAGGTGGAGTCTGCTTTTAGAACCCCGACCTCACTTCGTGAAAACAAAACGTGAGGAGAAAAATAACCTCAAGGAGAAGCCGTGGCCGAGCCGACCACTGGACACCGAGCAGCACAAAAGCGCGTGTGGGCCGTCCTCGAACTCCCTCCGCCAAATGTCTCCACGTAGAAACCCACTTCCATTAGGGATGTGTCTCACACACCAGCAGACACACACACACACACGTAAAACTGGCATGCAAACACAAGGTGAGGCGAGCAGACAAATAAAATGCTTAATGCCCTTTTAAATCTACCGAATGAGCTTTGCACACACATGAACACAGCAGAGCCTGGGGTTAGACCCATCCCATCGTCTCAGACTGCTGATGCTGTCCTTACTGTAGCTGTGAGGCCTGAGGGCGTCACCGCATAAGTATTAACCTCGCTCATATTTTACAAGCACCGCTTGCTACCCCAGTCCAACATAAACAGGTGTGCGCGCCAAATTGGGCGTCATGACTCCCTAGGCTAATGTCTTGTCTGCTTATATATAAATATATATATATAGTCAGAGCGTTCACTGCTTTAATATCTGTGAATCTAAAGTTATTTACAGACATTTTTGAACCTGTTCAGTCAGAGCCATACGTAGACGAGAAGTTGCTTCTGTCTTTATACAGTTGTCAGGGGATTCACACCCAAACTCTGTTGCATCTTGCCTCTTTTTTCTTTTCATTTAATCACCATGCACAGTCTTTGCTATTAAGTTTGACAGTTGATTTCAGTTTATTGCGCCCTGCATGCTATTTTGATATGACATGGAAGATATTCTGAAAATGGATCTCTGTGCAGAAGAAAAAACACACAGTTCTGCAACAAAAAAAACATCCAGGCACGCACCAGAAACGGAGACACACGCTGTGCACATTATTTGGACAATGCAGTTGCAGATGGATGGAGGCAGTCAGGTAGCGTTCAGAGTCCTCAGTCTGGGGTCTTTGACGATCCCCACTTTGCCTTGTGGTCTATGATGTCACACAGGGCTCTGCCTTTGAATGGCCATGTGTTCCTCACCACTAATATCAAACAGATGATGAGAAACCTCCAAATGATGGTCTTTCGCTAAGACAAGCAGTCAAAACAAAGTTAAAGGAACACAGAAAAACACCAAGCGATCGCATGAAAAAAAAAAAAAGAAGAGACTATACGTTCTTAATTGCTGCAGGCTGTGTTGCGGGCGGCGTTTAAACTGTATTGTGTGTTCTTCTGCTTTTGTGAGGATTTTAACATTTTAAATGAGCATGATCGTGGTGCAAAGACTGATTGCATTTCTGTCCAAGAGATGTTTTTTTGCAAAGTAGTACTCCCATGTTGTATCACCTTAACCAAAGCCTTCACATCCTGGAATAACAAACACGACTTAAAGGATTGCCCCAGAATAATCCGTCACCCATGGGACCGTTAAACATCCCCTTTCCTCCACTGACGAGAAGTCTGTAATTGAAGTGCGGCGTCTGGAAGACAACAATCCTTTTCTTCTCGCTTGGTATCTGGCTAATCTCAAGCATCAGCTCAGAAGACCTCTGACTCCTCCATTTTTAATTTAATCCCTTCATTTGGGCATTTCTTCTCTTTTTTTTTGCCACCTTTGCTTTTCTTCCCCCCACACCTCCACTCTTTCAGATCTGTGTCTTCTTATCTCTGAGAGGCCAAGCTCCTGATCCGAACGTTCCTGTCTCACTTTGCCAAAGTTATAAATTACAAGAAGAGGCAGAAGGTTGGAGCTGATTCAAAAGGGATTCGGGGGGGCTTCTGTCACTTCACAAAACAGGGAAGAAAATTAGAAAAAATGACTTAGCATAAAGCAATGTCGCTCTCGACAATAAAAAATCGGAACTAAAAAGTTCTTTTATATGCCTTTGGCTGTCCATTCAATTACCTAGACGGCCATTATAAATTCTCTTTACTGCAGATAGTAAAAGGTTTTGTCAGCCAAGTGAGGACGTCGCTCTGGAGGATCGACCTGTTCTGAGCTTCTTTATTGGCTCAAATCATTTGAGTTTTCTGTCTTTCCAGTTCTCTTCAATCAGTGTAAATGAAAATGAACTTCACATCCTCTTTGGAGAGAAGCTTTCCCAAAGCACTACAGACCTGGATATGTCTTGCCAGTG